>NC_080389.1:46945162-47545162 GCF_028751815.1 Salvia miltiorrhiza
ATTCGGAGGACTTCGATCCGTTTGAATCTTTGCCTTCATTGCCTCCGCCGCCCCCTGGTTATTCTTCTCAAATTGAAGGCGGATTTCGAACTCCCTCGAAGGAGTCCTCCGGTGGTGCTTTGGAGGAGGGGTTGACGGTGAATGATACTCCCGTGTTGCCGATCCGACGGCCCATGATTCGGCGTTACATCCGCTGCCGACGCTCTCTCGCGATGAAGAAAGAGGAGTCCGATTTACTCCCTTTCTCATGCACTGAGCAAGGGGAGGACGTAACTAAAAGAGAGAGGGAGGAGGCGGCAGTCGATGATGACACCCCAGAATGGTTGAGCGGCTGTACTCCGGTTGTCCGACGGTTCCTCGAAATCTACTTACCGCCTGTGAAAAGGGTGAGATTGTTCTTATTGTACTTGTGTCCCTCATATTAATTGCCTTAGTACATTGTGGTAGATGGATTTCGTATGCTGAGATGATGATTCATGAGTAATATGGGCTGTGTGATTTTTTTTTTGTTATGGCTGTGATTTTGGTTCTGTCTTCTTCAAGATTGTTAACTGACTGAATATGGTGTGTGTCCTCTGTGTTTGTTTGAGGGCTGTGACCCCCTTGTGCTCATGTATGTGTTGGTATGAGGGCTGTGACCCCCTGTGCTCATGTATGTGTTGGTATGAGGGTTGTGTCCCCCTGTGCTCATGTATGTGTTGGTATGAGGGCTGTGTCCCCCTGTGCTCATGTATGTGTTGGTATGAGGGCTGTGTTCCCCCTGTGCTCTTTACAAAATGATGTCTTTTCAAACTGAAATTAAACATCTTACAAAATGATTTCTTTTCAAACTGATCCTACATCCTGTTCTTCGATTTACAAAATGATTTCTTTTCCATTGTCTATACAGCCAATTCCTTTTTCCTATGAGACATTTACAAAAAGATTTCAACAAAATGATTTCCACTATCTTTAAAGGCTGCTCTTACACGTAACTAAATGGAGGCATCCTCAATCAATTTCATTTGATTGAAGGCTGCCTCCATTGCATCATATGCATCATCTTCTAATCCAATGTCATCTCTGCCACCATCTTCTACTCCAAACTGATCTCTGCCATCCTCTTGTAATCCAAACTGATCTCTGCCATCATCTACTAAACCCAACTGCTCTCTCAACTCATCTATGCCATCCACCTCTCCCTTTTCAGTCAAGTATGCCAAACACTCTTCCACTAGCTCTTTAGGGACCTCCAATGCCATTGGCAAATTCCCCTGTCTTGCTAGCATCCCCTTCTTCATGTGTGGGATTTTATAACAATTCTGACCTTTAACTTTCATGATCTCAGTTAAGCATCCCTGTAGGCTCAAAAACACATTGTTTAAAGTTAATGCACTGAGCTCCTCAAAAAAATTTCTGAACTGCCTGCACTAGTTCCCCTTCATTTGTGCTAACAGCCTGCACTTGCAAGCTTTGAATAGCCCTAAACCAACCTAAATCATTGATGTTGATGTCTGGGCTGTTTGGAGGCTGATGAATAATTCTAATATCAAAGCCATTTGCACTTGCAGCTGCTCTAAAATCTGGATCATTATCTTTTATATGGGGCTTAGCATTATCTTGCTGTATGTATATGGTTTTGCTTGCAAATTGGGGCCACTTGGCCATGATTGCAGGTATAAGCTGTATATATAGACAACAAACTGAAATTACACATCTTAAACATCTTAAAATAAGCTCAACATAATAAAACCAACCATCTGTGATTTACAATGCATACATAGCTCTTGTGAACTCCATACCTTGTAGATGTACATGTCCTTCATCACTTCTCTAGTGATGGACTGAATTGGCTTCTCTTCTAAGGTTCCAGCCTCTCTGTTCTTGGATCTTCTTTTGGCTGGCACCATCTCAGTGTCACAGCCCACTATCCCAATGACGGGTTAACCGGGGTTATGACTTGGGGTGAACAATAAGAAACGGAAATTAAAGGGGATTTACTAAGTAACCAACATTAATAACAAACTAGTGGTATATATATATAACCACTTGGGTAATTCACAAATGAGTTTGCCATAACGATTAGACCCCAACTGAAAGTTAATTAAAATGAAGTAGTAATAAGTTCAAGTAGAAATGATAAATAAGTCAGAGTGTTTGCAGCGAAAAAACGTGTGAGTTATGCATATGGAGATGCATACTCAAGGTTTCATTACATAAACATCAAAAGGGAAATCCGCTCAACACCGATCCATTCCATCGCCTGCTCAACCTGCACATTTAGAAATACATGCAGGGCTGAGTATAAAAATACTCAGTGACATAAGCCGAAAATACAACATGCATACATATATAAATTGAACTGCCAACAGTAACACACAGGGGTTTTCTTGAATGACCTGCGCTTACTAAAACATTTCATTCATTTTCATAAAGGTGGATGCGCATCCCATTTTCAGTCTATATGATCCATATCTGTCCTTTCTGTCACGCGCCGGGAAGGAGGCCTCCTTACCACAGACGCCAAGATCGGTCGCAAGCGACTCGCGATCTCCATGAGTGTACACGTTAACCCTAGCTAGCGACCTTTGTCTAGCATAGGATCCCAATTGGATTTCCTTTAAAGTTGGCGAACCAACACAGATAGGATACATATAAAAACATAAACATTTTTGGCAGTCAATCATTTCATAAACATTTCATTTCATTTCATGAACATTTCATTTTCATTTCATAAGAGTCATTTATCATTTGGGCATAATAATAAATTGAAATTAACAGTTAAAATCATCTCATGCATATATTCGTATAAGAGGCCTACGACACGCAGGGGATCTCTATATACGTATAGTAAAAGTAATGCCCACCTCAATTGTTCTTAAAGCTGGCGTGGAGTCGTTTCTTCTTCGGCTTCACTTTCTGTCGCCCGGACCTTCATTGATGAAGAGTCGATAAGTTCGTGAAGAAATTGTCATAAGACAAAGTCTAATTCTACGTGCCTAGGGTATCTTTTAATGTTTTAGGGTTCTAGCATCCATAATTCGTTACATTAAAGACAGTCAAAAATCAATCATACCTCGTCTAATCTCATTCAAACACATAGGCAACACAAACACATAAGGCACATAAGAATCACAATCAAACATCATCAAAACATGCTCTGTTTTTACACTGACTCAACTTCAAAATTTAATATGTTCTGACTCCGACATATCCTGGACTCGAGACTCATACCGAAAGAAAGATCTTCGAGTCTAGTTTCATATAAAAAAAAGTAGAGTCGAAAACTCCAAGTGGTTTGAGAGATATGACGTTTTTACCACGATCTACCATGTTCGGCAGTTTTGAACAATCGAAAACTTGGATTTTTGAAAAATAGTAAACGTTGTCAAACTGGGCTCAACTTTGGTGGATATCTAGCTAACACAATAAGGTTAATACCATAAAAATTTGGAAATCTAGATCACACAGGAAGCTACTGAAATGAATGACTCTTTCCTCTGTTCTCTGAAATTCTCGGTAGTAATGTGCAGTTTAGGTTTTGCATTTTAAAGAAGTATCAAACGAAGTTGGAATGGCTTGAAATTTTACCAGGGTACTCAAGACTCATGTAGGGACTTGCTATAAAATTTTCAAAGCTATTAGACATCGACAAACCGTCGATCACAGTAGGTCAGTAGGCCTACGAAATTCATATTTATAAGTCCTTAAAAAAATAATTTATATAAATCAAGAAATAAGAGTTTAATCCCAAAATATTCATTAAAAGTCCATCATAATTTAAATAAAAGAACGGACCTCATTTAAAATAAATAGTCCCAAACTCGTTACGCACATATACTAAATCTTTCATGAAACATCCTTTAAAATAAACTTTGATACATAGAAAATAATTCAACAACTTGAGCTCTTAAGAGGTTGTTTTGCAACAGATATCAAATCTGCCTCGGATCTCCAAATGAGGCTCCAAAAGACATTCTGGAAACTAGACATTTCAAGGATCATTCTCCAATTTGAATCGAATGAAAAAAAATTCAAACGAGCAAGATATGCCCTCTCAAAGATGGGTATTTAACAAGCAAAAATCTGAAAATTTCAGATTTCCAGATTACAACCAAGTCAGTGGGCTTTCTTTAAAAATTCATATCCCCCTTTACAAAACTCCACTGGGAACCCCAAGGGTCAATCTGGAAACTAGGGAGAGATCATAACACTCTCCAGTTGGATTTACTCCAAGAACATTCATGGTTTAGAAGATATGACTGTCTAAAGTTCAGTGCACAAAAAGAGTTCAAGTTTGGCAGATTCAGAACATAAATCGGAAAAACCACTTTAGGCTTCACCAAAAATTCTAAAACTGAACAAGTAAGTTCCCAACATGTCAGTGAATATTCAGTAGAAAGATAAGCTTGAGAATCAAAGATTTAAGTCGGCCTTTGCCACCTCAAAGTCGTAGGTTTGTAAAATCTACTGGATGGTACAAGGAATAAGAACTAGATTTCAAGAATTTATACCGGTTGTTTCCCTTACTCAAAAATGGTGAGACCGAGGTCAAAAGAAAGATACGGGAGTCTAGAGTGACATATTCAAGTTTCAAAGGTTTTCACCGATTGAAACTTTACTTATGGCCTCCCAAAGATTGTTTACCAAAACTGTATTCCAGATGGGCAGTGATGTTTACAAATTCATAAATACATCATAAGAGCTCCAAACCTTCTGAAATTTTACCAAAGTATAGAAAACATATGAAAGATGATACACAATGAATTTGGGAATTTTTGGGAACCGTTTGGATGGCTGGAATCGCCTTGCAAAACACTGCCGAGCAGTGTGCTTATGGCAGATTCGCTGCCTTACCTCATGCACGGTTTTTCACCCAATAAACTCTACCAAAATAATCATCCAAAATCATAAAACATATCCTCACATAATATAGCACACAAATGTGTAAAAATCCATGGCCATAAAGCATTTTCAGTTGAGAAAAAGCAAAGAAAAACTCACCCTCGAAGCACAACCTTCACTCTATAGTTTTCCCACACTCTCCCTTGCTTTGCTACTTCTCTTGGGGCTTCAAAGGCTTCTATGGAGTGTGATAATGGTGGGAGAAAAGTTGTGAGAGTGGGAGAAAGAATGTAGTGGTGGGGGAAAATGAGTAGTGTGGTGGAGAGGTAGGAGTAGTGGTAGGGAAAAAGATTAGTGGTAGGGAAAAGAAAATATTAGTGATGGTAGGGAAAAAGATTAGTAGTAGGGAAAAGAAAATATTAGTGGAGGATAATGGGGTGTTACATTAAGTAAATATAAAAATGTGGTGTAGTAATAACCCATGTGTAAGAAAAAAAATATATGTAAGACTAATCATCAATTAATAAAATGCTAGAGCATAAAACTCTTGTGATCAAAATTAGAATAAATAGCACTAACATTAGTGCACTCTCTCAATTTATAAATACATCATAGGAAAATAATTTGAGAAAAATATTGATGGAAAATTTTTATAACTCATCATTCCTAAATTTCTCGGTAAAAATAAATAAATACATAAATTTTTTTTTCGATTTGAAAACTCAAAATAAATCTTTGAGCTCCATCATTCTCTTAATGGACTCAAAATATATTTTGAGTGCATCATCCGTTGAAATAAAAATAAAAATAAATTATCACGTATGTAATCATCAAATTCACATAAGTCCGTATTTTATTAATGGATGCTGAACCCTAATTACCATAAGAAATCCTTAAATCAATAATTAAAAGTCTATAATCCTTAATAAAAAGTCGGGGCATTACATACTATCCCCCTTAACATAAATTTCGTCCCGAAATTTGTACCTCAGAAAATAACTCTGAGTACTTCACTTTCCTGTTAGACGGTAGTCTATTATTGACCATGATATATTCATAGGTCCCTTACTATCAGTATTGACTTAGTCATTAGTACCTGAACTTCCCGATCTAAGATAGATTTGGATCTTCCTTCGTAACTCAAATATTGACTAATAATAATGTTGTTCTTATGGATCATATGCTTTGAATCGTAAACATACTTCTCTATTTGCGACACATGGGATACATTACGCACATTCTCAAAGCTTAGCGCTAACGCCAACCAGTAAGTTATTGGGTCTATCCTTTCTACAATCTCGTATGAGCCTATAAAACGGGGTTTAGGTTTACCCTTTACACCGAATCTAACGATTCCTCTTGATGGAGAAACCTTCAGAAAAACTTTCTTTACATCCTCAAACTATAGGTCCTTTCGGCGTTTGTCAGCATATGACTTCTGTCTATCCTGGGCCTCCTTGATTCCTTTTTCTGATTTGACGGACGATCTCAATCATCTCGCCATTTCATCCCAACAAAGTGGTGATCTATATTTCCTCAGGTATAACGCCTCATTTGCCAATCTATCGATAGTCGATTGATAACTGGTATTATATGTCTCACAATGAGTGGCAAAAACATGTTCTCAGCTTTCACCCCGGTTTAGCTCGGTCGTCCTCAACATACCTTATTAATAATTTCTATGTCGTTTAAGCGGAACTATAATAACTAATATCTCTAGAGCATTCTTAAGGTAACTTAAACAGTTTGTAAGGAGACCAACCATTTCGAGCATGTAGGCAGTCAGCCTAAAACGCCGTTATAAACTTTTATTCATTCATCGAAGGAATCTCGAGTCATGTGGGCATTGACTGCCCCCTTTCGTGACAACCTTTGCTTAAGTATGATGGATTCGAAAAAAAAATCCATCTCGACAACGAAATTCATTGGTTCGTTAAGGGCTCAGTTTGTCCCAAACACGACATTAAGCTTGACTTTATGAGCTCGAAGACTCAAAGTAACAATATGATATGTTGTAAAACCTTCACTTGCTAGCACGCAAGACATATTTCAACAAATGAGGTTACATCTCGTTTCATGCCTCCTAACTAGAATTTTTCTAGATCTTAATACATCTTAGTACTTCTTGGTGACAGTATATGGGTGCCATGGCTTTATCTTATTCTTAAGTTCATTGTCATGGACATGCATATCTTCACTTCAAAGAAGATAGCATTATCTGATTCTTAAGTTCCTTATTCTTCCTCGTAGCTTCTCCATCTTTTCGTCCTTCCTTTTTGCTTCTACCACCATTTTTCTCATACTGGGTATTGTCGCAATAACACTCGCTATTGTATTAGGTGGTTTAATCACTTCTATCCTCATCTTGTCAAAGTTTTTAATGAGTTCATCTTCCCTCGTGAGAAAGTATCCTAACTTAGACGAGACTTTAGGACTCAATGCATCGGCTACTACATTGGCCTTGCCTGGGTGGTAGTTAATACCACAATCATAATCCTTTACTAGTTCGAGCCATATTCTTTGTCTCATGTTCAGATCCCTTTGCTTGAAAAAAAATATTTCAAGCTTTTATGATCGGTGAATATCTCACACCTAACTCCGTATAGGTGATGTCTCCATATTTTCCGTGCATGCACCACTGCAGCTAATTCTAAATCATGGGTTGGATAATTCAGTTCATGTGGTCTAAGTTGTCGCGATGCATATGCTATCACCTTTCCCTCTTGCATTAACACACAACCTAGTCCATTTTTCGACGCATCCGTGTAGATCACATATTCCCTGTCTGGTTCTGGAACTGCTAGCACTGGTGTAGTAGTTAACATGTCCTTGAGCTGCTGAAAACTTCTCTCGCACTCATCAGTCCAAGTATACTTGATTCATTTCCCAAGTAACTGCGTCATTGGTCTTGCTATTTTTGAAAATCCTTCAATGAATCTTCGATAGTAGCCAGCTAATCCTAAGAAACTTCTTATCTCATTTGGAGTTGTTGGTGACCTCCATCCTTGTACTGCTTCAACCTTGATACCTTCTGACCTTAAGCCAAATCTCACAATTAGTGAATTTGATATAAAGACATTCACCCCTTAGTGTTTGCAACGCGATTCTCAATGTTTCTTATATTCTTCTTAATCTTGGAGTAGATAAGGATATCGTCTTTGAATACCAAGATGGACTTATCCAAGTAAGGATAGAATGCTCTGTTCATGAGGTCCATGAACACCACTGGCGCGTTTATTAATCCGAACGGCACAACTACGAATTCGTAGTGATCATATCTTATTCGGAAAGCCGTTTTGGGTATATCTTCATGTCTAACTTTTAACTGATGATACCCAAACTTCAAATCGATCTTAAAGATTACACTCACGCCTTTGAGTTGGTCGAATAAATAATCCTCAAGGTGCCTTCCTTCTTCTTGACAAATAACACAGGCGCTTTCCATGGGATACACTAGGTTTGATAAAACCTAGGTCCAATAATTCCTGTAATTGGATCTTTAGCTCCTCCAATTCCCTTGGAGCCATCCTATAAGGTGCCTTGGATACCGGTGCTGATCCTGGTTCAAAATCGATGGTAAATTCTACTTGTCTATCGAGTGGCAGCCCTGGTAAATTTTCTGAAAAATATCTCAGAATTCCCGTACAATCTCTACGTCTTCAATTATCCCTTTGGTCTCAACTCCTCCGATCAGGTATACCAGGAAAGCTTGGCAGTCTATCTTGTTCATCATCTTCCTCGCTTGTAAGGCTGAAATAATTGGTATCCTGTTCCCCAGGTTTATCTCAAAGCATCCATCCCCGAAAAGTTAAAAGCAATCTTCCGCTCCTTGCATAAAACTGTGGCGTAGTTCTTAGCTAACCAGTCAATCCCTAGGATTACATCAATGTCCTATATTGTATAAACTGCAAGTTGTTTACTATGACCTTAAATGATCCTATGTTTACCTCTTGGTTTGAGTAAGCATGTGTTTCTATCGTCGCCCCTCCTATGGGTAAAGAATTTCTCATGTCCAGATTAGCCCTTTTCAGGTATGAGTTTTAGGGTATTTGCACATGCACTTGCAGAGAAAGAATGCGAGGCACCCGTATCGAACAGAAGTATAACAGGTGTGTTGAGTAGCATGGCCATACTTATTAGGTTTCCTTGTTTGCTTCCTTATTTATTCTTGTGCGGGGCATAGGTTCTAACTTAAGGGGGTTGTGGTGGATAGAGTAGTTGTTGGCCTAGAATGACCCTAAATGGTTGTGCTTGACCCGGTTGATTCGATCTTCACATCCCTCCTTGTGGCCTCGCTTGGAAATCTTTAGCAAAATGGCCCTTCTGACCATATTTAAAACATGTATTACTATCATCCAAACATATATCATAATATGACTTGGAAAACTTCGGCCATGGAGGTACCCCAGGCTGGCCCTACTTATCCTTAGCAGGTCCTATGTTTGTTTGATGTCCTTGTCCTTGCCTTTGGGCACTATGTTTCCTACCAAGGCCTCTTGCCATTTCGACTATCATAGTAGTCTTTCCTTCGTCCTTGATCATTTACTTCCTGAGTTGAGTTTGGGTCGAGCAAATCTCGGGCCTACTACCTCGGCGTCCAGAGCTTGGCTGAACAATTCAGAGTTCATAAACTCGGTATAGTTGTTGAGTACCTTAGGCCGGAGTGAAACTTGTCTATCATCTTTTCTTCTATGTCCACCTACTGTGGGGCCTAACGGACATGCTGCAGAAAATATGGTCATACTTGGTCATATCCCATCTTGTTTTGCTTTGGATTAAACACTTCTTTTCATTTCCTCTTATAACGGCTATTAGAAATATAATTGTCATATACCCCTTTCTGAAAATCTTCTAAGACAAGTCTGACAGCTCTTCTTGAGTCATCGTTTTTCTTTTGGCCTTCAACCAAAATCTGCAAATTCAGTCAATTGGAATGCAACACAGAAAGTCGTTCATTTACGCAAACTCTATATTACGGTCTCAATTTGGATTCTGAATTTCTATCATAATGAGTGGTCGATAATATTCATAGGACAAAGACTAATCTCAACTAATTTAAACACAATGAGAGACAACTATTCAAAGCTATAGTTTGGGTGGTATACTAGGTCAGTAGACTAATACTTCTTAGTCTTATCGATAAAGGGAATCTACTATGACAACTCACGAGTTGCAAGGCTCAAAATCAACACAACATCAAAGCAAGGTGTTGTAGAAATTGTTCAAGAGATTCAAAAGAATGACCAGAGGGTATGAAATGATTAACTACAAGGTCGAACAAAATGACCTCGAGTAAGAACCCGTCTGGCTTTTCAACCGAAAGTTGAAACATATAGGTTTTCAACCCAAAAGACGTCTACTGAGATTTGGATCATGTGGACTGGCCAGGTCCAACATCATCACTTCACAGTCACACGGGAAACATTGTCCCGAACTTGAGAAGTCGTGGACATACTATACATAACGAAACTTGAGTTCGTAGTGGCAGCTTAAAGCTCAAACTTAAGGTTCTAGTCCTATTGAACTAGACTCTTATTCCCCAAGGTCTACATACAGACAGTCGAACCATATTTTCTTATATAACTTGTAGTCCCAAAGACATGGGCAACAGTCCAAAGACGTGTATACTGAGCTATAACAATTCTTATGTCGTCGTCAAAAGCTATACTAAAATCCCGATATGCCCGGGTAGTCTCTGCTGGGTCAAACGCGGAGCTTTCCTAACCATCGGAATATGCCTGGACGTAACCATCTTTAATAGATAAGGGAAAGTGTGGGTCTTCTTATACGTAAGTAGACGTAAAACTCTTAAATGTACAAGGTTATGAACATACTATGCATAACAAAACATAAGTTTCATTAAGACAACTAAACTTATTTTAAGGTCTTCTATTCTAGTGGACTCGAATCCCATTTCCCATGTATGTCACAAATATATATAACCCGCAGACAATCAAATCACGCCCTTTTTATAATCTATCGTGTAACATAAGTCGATTCGCTGTTCCATCGTGTGTAAACATTCGAACGTAGAGACTTATGCTTAAACCCTTGATGCAACGTTTGCCTTGAATTCATCTTGTATCATCATTCCGTGCTTTTCCTTCAACGCGTAAATGTCTTTTCATTCCTCTTCGTAATTCAAAAGAACCATTGTTTTCTTGTGGAAGCTGAAATGCTCTAAGTTCTCTATCATTCTTCTAAATCATCACTTCAAGAATCTAGATTGTAGAGATATCCTACTAATCCAGCAGTCTATGTTCTTTTAGAATCGTGATCATGCAACTTATAGCAATCTATGTTTTCTGGGGAAAGCATGTGTCAATTCTCTATCATCCTTCTTATTATATCATCATAACTGCAATGATATGCCATGAAAGACAAAACATTCAACATTTCATCATAGCATGCTCTTTACATAAACATCTTCATGAAACAGTTTAGAACAATAACATGTTTAAAACATTGTAACTGTAGTTACCTTTTTCCTTGATTGAGCACGATGCAATGGAGTGTTGAGCGGTGTCGTATTAACCCACGTATGTCTAGTGAATCAAACTAGACTTGGCTTTTTAGAATAAGGTTTCTAGGGCCAGAGCAAACGAACTGCTCTGATACCACTCTGTCACAGCCCACTATCCCAATGACGGGTTAACCGGGGTTATGACTTGGGGTGAACAATAAGAAACGGAAATTAAAGGGGATTTACTAAGTAACCAACATTAATAACAAACTAGTGGTATATATATATAACCACTTGGGTAATTCACAAATGAGTTTGCCATAACGATTAGACCCCAACTGAAAGTTAATTAAAATGAAGTAGTAATAAGTTCAAGTAGAAATGATAAATAAGTCAGAGTGTTTGCAGCGAAAAAACGTGTGAGTTATGCATATGGAGATGCATACTCAAGGTTTCATTACATAAACATCAAAAGGGAAATCCGCTCAACACCGATCCATTCCATCGCCTGCTCAACCTGCACATTTAGAAATACATGCAGGGCTGAGTATAAAAATACTCAGTGACATAAGCCGAAAATACAACATGCATACATATATAAATTGAACTGCCAACAGTAACACACAGGGGTTTTCTTGAATGACCTGCGCTTACTAAAACATTTCATTCATTTTCATAAAGGTGGATGCGCATCCCATTTTCAGTCTATATGATCCATATCTGTCCTTTCTGTCACGCGCCGGGAAGGAGGCCTCCTTACCACAGACGCCAAGATCGGTCGCAAGCGACTCGCGATCTCCATGAGTGTACACGTTAACCCTAGCTAGCGACCTTTGTCTAGCATAGGATCCCAATTGGATTTCCTTTAAAGTTGGCGAACCAACACAGATAGGATACATATAAAAACATAAACATTTTTGGCAGTCAATCATTTCATAAACATTTCATTTCATTTCATGAACATTTCATTTTCATTTCATAAGAGTCATTTATCATTTGGGCATAATAATAAATTGAAATTAACAGTTAAAATCATCTCATGCATATATTCGTATAAGAGGCCTACGACACGCAGGGGATCTCTATATACGTATAGTAAAAGTAATGCCCACCTCAATTGTTCTTAAAGCTGGCGTGGAGTCGTTTCTTCTTCGGCTTCACTTTCTGTCGCCCGGACCTTCATTGATGAAGAGTCGATAAGTTCGTGAAGAAATTGTCATAAGACAAAGTCTAATTCTACGTGCCTAGGGTATCTTTTAATGTTTTAGGGTTCTAGCATCCATAATTCGTTACATTAAAGACAGTCAAAAATCAATCATACCTCGTCTAATCTCATTCAAACACATAGGCAACACAAACACATAAGGCACATAAGAATCACAATCAAACATCATCAAAACATGCTCTGTTTTTACACTGACTCAACTTCAAAATTTAATATGTTCTGACTCCGACATATCCTGGACTCGAGACTCATACCGAAAGAAAGATCTTCGAGTCTAGTTTCATATAAAAAAAAGTAGAGTCGAAAACTCCAAGTGGTTTGAGAGATATGACGTTTTTACCACGATCTACCATGTTCGGCAGTTTTGAACAATCGAAAACTTGGATTTTTGAAAAATAGTAAACGTTGTCAAACTGGGCTCAACTTTGGTGGATATCTAGCTAACACAATAAGGTTAATACCATAAAAATTTGGAAATCTAGATCACACAGGAAGCTACTGAAATGAATGACTCTTTCCTCTGTTCTCTGAAATTCTCGGTAGTAATGTGCAGTTTAGGTTTTGCATTTTAAAGAAGTATCAAACGAAGTTGGAATGGCTTGAAATTTTACCAGGGTACTCAAGACTCATGTAGGGACTTGCTATAAAATTTTCAAAGCTATTAGACATCGACAAACCGTCGATCACAGTAGGTCAGTAGGCCTACGAAATTCATATTTATAAGTCCTTAAAAAAAATAATTTATATAAATCAAGAAATAAGAGTTTAATCCCAAAATATTCATTAAAAGTCCATCATAATTTAAATAAAAGAACGGACCTCATTTAAAATAAATAGTCCCAAACTCGTTACGCACATATACTAAATCTTTCATGAAACATCCTTTAAAATAAACTTTGATACATAGAAAATAATTCAACAACTTGAGCTCTTAAGAGGTTGTTTTGCAACAGATATCAAATCTGCCTCGGATCTCCAAATGAGGCTCCAAAAGACATTCTGGAAACTAGACATTTCAAGGATCATTCTCCAATTTGAATCGAATGAAAAAAAATTCAAACGAGCAAGATATGCCCTCTCAAAGATGGGTATTTAACAAGCAAAAATCTGAAAATTTCAGATTTCCAGATTACAACCAAGTCAGTGGGCTTTCTTTAAAAATTCATATCCCCCTTTACAAAACTCCACTGGGAACCCCAAGGGTCAATCTGGAAACTAGGGAGAGATCATAACACTCTCCAGTTGGATTTACTCCAAGAACATTCATGGTTTAGAAGATATGACTGTCTAAAGTTCAGTGCACAAAAAGAGTTCAAGTTTGGCAGATTCAGAACATAAATCGGAAAAACCACTTTAGGCTTCACCAAAAATTCTAAAACTGAACAAGTAAGTTCCCAACATGTCAGTGAATATTCAGTAGAAAGATAAGCTTGAGAATCAAAGATTTAAGTCGGCCTTTGCCACCTCAAAGTCGTAGGTTTGTAAAATCTACTGGATGGTACAAGGAATAAGAACTAGATTTCAAGAATTTATACCGGTTGTTTCCCTTACTCAAAAATGGTGAGACCGAGGTCAAAAGAAAGATACGGGAGTCTAGAGTGACATATTCAAGTTTCAAAGGTTTTCACCGATTGAAACTTTACTTATGGCCTCCCAAAGATTGTTTACCAAAACTGTATTCCAGATGGGCAGTGATGTTTACAAATTCATAAATACATCATAAGAGCTCCAAACCTTCTGAAATTTTACCAAAGTATAGAAAACATATGAAAGATGATACACAATGAATTTGGGAATTTTTGGGAACCGTTTGGATGGCTGGAATCGCCTTGCAAAACACTGCCGAGCAGTGTGCTTATGGCAGATTCGCTGCCTTACCTCATGCACGGTTTTTCACCCAATAAACTCTACCAAAATAATCATCCAAAATCATAAAACATATCCTCACATAATATAGCACACAAATGTGTAAAAATCCATGGCCATAAAGCATTTTCAGTTGAGAAAAAGCAAAGAAAAACTCACCCTCGAAGCACAACCTTCACTCTATAGTTTTCCCACACTCTCCCTTGCTTTGCTACTTCTCTTGGGGCTTCAAAGGCTTCTATGGAGTGTGATAATGGTGGGAGAAAAGTTGTGAGAGTGGGAGAAAGAATGTAGTGGTGGGGGAAAATGAGTAGTGTGGTGGAGAGGTAGGAGTAGTGGTAGGGAAAAAGATTAGTGGTAGGGAAAAGAAAATATTAGTGATGGTAGGGAAAAAGATTAGTAGTAGGGAAAAGAAAATATTAGTGGAGGATAATGGGGTGTTACATTAAGTAAATATAAAAATGTGGTGTAGTAATAACCCATGTGTAAGAAAAAAAATATATGTAAGACTAATCATCAATTAATAAAATGCTAGAGCATAAAACTCTTGTGATCAAAATTAGAATAAATAGCACTAACATTAGTGCACTCTCTCAATTTATAAATACATCATAGGAAAATAATTTGAGAAAAATATTGATGGAAAATTTTTATAACTCATCATTCCTAAATTTCTCGGTAAAAATAAATAAATACATAAAATTTTTTTTTCGATTTGAAAACTCAAAATAAATCTTTGAGCTCCATCATTCTCTTAATGGACTCAAAATATATTTTGAGTGCATCATCCGTTGAAATAAAAATAAAAATAAATTATCACGTATGTAATCATCAAATTCACATAAGTCCGTATTTTATTAATGGATGCTGAACCCTAATTACCATAAGAAATCCTTAAATCAATAATTAAAAGTCTATAATCCTTAATAAAAAGTCGGGGCATTACACTCAGTGAAAGGGAAAATCCCTATCTTGCCATCAAATAATACACTCCCATCTTCATCAAATAAGGGCCTACACACCGCACATAGGAACATAACCTTTTTGATGAACTTTTTACTTTTACATGTGCGGTGTGGGTCGATTTCTGCTGGAGTCAAGTAAAATTTGTGATTTACTTTGCTCATGTAGAACCACTTCTCATCAGCATGAATAACATTGTGCATGTTATTGAATTTGAGGACATTGCATATTCTGTCATACACAACTTGTTGTAGAGAGAACCGCAGCCGTAATAACTTGTTGGGGGCTGTTAAATCTGGTCGAATGGCACTAGAATGAGGTCTGATCAGCCCCTTTGATATCCATCTACCAACTGTGCTCTTTGAGCAGTTTATGCCGATTGCAAGCCTTCGAATTGTACCCCTTTTGTGCAATTCAAGACTTGAAATGAGTTCCAAATCTATGTGCACTCTTTTCCTTCGACTCTTGCTGATGTTTTTGCTTTGAACGGTAACCAACTGACCTTGTGCATGTTCTTCTTTTGCAGCTTTCCACAAACGGGCGATAGAACTTCGACAACATCCCCATTTCTCCATGGCTGCCTTGGCTGTCCCATAGTGAAGCTTCCCATTTGAAGAGTTTTGAAGAAGAAACAATGCAATAGCTTGCCGTTCTGCCGCACTGAGATCTTTCCTTCTAGTCATCCTCTCTTCTTTTTTTTTTTGGTGGAATCTGTTTTTTGAATGAAGGATTTGTGGCGAAATGCTGCCCAAATTTTGGTGTAATTAGTGTATGCAAAGACCCCCTTTTATAGGGTTGTAAACTGAAATTTTGGTGGCAATTTTAAAGCTCCCCTCAATTTTAATGTGGCGCCACTTTTTTCAAAGTCCATCTTAATTTTGGTGTAATTAGTGTACTGAAAATGAACAGAAATTTAACAAAAAAAATGAGAAAACAGAAATTAAAAAAAAATGTGACTGAAATTAATTTATTGAAATTTTCGAAATTTAAATTTTTTTAATTTAAAATTTGAAGTCAAAAGTTAAAATAAAAGTCAAACAATTCATTAAACAATACCTAATCAATTTACTAATGGAGGTGGGCCATATCACTTTAACACCTAAACCACTACTCCTTAATCTTCGTGCCCAAATGAATTGTGTCTTAAATATTGGGACGGAGGGAGTATGAAAACACAGTTTTATATTTTCCCGGTAAAAATTTTGATAGTTTTTTCCTCCAAAATTTTAAGTAAACGTGATTTCAACAACAATTTCAAAATTTCAGATGTGATTTCAACAACAATTTTACTCATAAACATGGATTTCAGCAATCAAACCAACAAAATTAACTCAATGTCTTCACCATAAAAATGAAATATAAAAAAATATAAGGAAAATGAAAAAAATGAAAACTGCAATCGAAGAGTTCTGAATATGCAGTTGTTCTCTTTCTTAATCAAAGAGAAAATGAAAAAATTGAGAACTTCAATCGAAGACAAAATGAAAAAAAAATGAGAATTTCAATAGAAGGTAATTGTCACGCCCAGATTTTAGAAAAAACCTTGAATTGAATGCGAGGTGGCGAAATCAGTGGGGATAAACAGAGTCGGCGGCGTGTTGTTGCAGCAACAGAGCAGTGGAGCACGACGTTAAATGGCGGATATCGCCGGAAAATTCGTAAAGAAAGGTTTGTGTTTGGTGTGTGGGTGTTCTGTAACAAGGATAGAGACAGATGAAGCAAGACAGAGGGCGTGAGGCTAGGGAGATGATGGTGTGCACGTCAGCGGCGGCGACAATTGCTGAATGACAGTTCGAGAGAGAGCAGTGAGCGGTTTGTGGGCTTGACAAAGAAAAATGAGAGAAGGCTTTGGGATGGGCCTATTTTGAAAATGAACAGTCCAAGAGTGGACTTTTTTCAATTAACTCATAATTATTGGACTAATATTACTAAAACAAACTGGGCCCAAATTAACTAAAATAATCAAAATTTTAGCTTTCTTAAGTTACATGATACATTACAAAATTTAGCAAATATATGAATAATAACATTAATAATATAAAGTTATATGATTTAAAATATAATTATATGAAATTAATGATAAAAAAATTTGTGGCTTAACGTATAATTTGAGAAAATAAAATGTACAGACATGATTAAAAAATAGAAAAAGTAAATGAAAAGAAAATATATAAAAAGTGTTTTTTGAAGATTGAGTTTGGTGTAAAAGGAGATGGCAAGAGCATTTTTAGCCCTATTGTCCAATAGTATTACAAATCTCATTATACGTTTGGATTCAATTTTCTTTTTCTAGCTGACACAATGTTCACAAACGCATTCAACTTTTTTTTTTCTTCTAAAAGTTGCAAAATAAAGCTTAAAGATATAAGAATTAGACTAGAATAATATATATATATATATATATATATATATATATATATATATTATTGACATGTTCATAAAAACTAATTGACATGTTCATCTATTGGATTGCTTCTCAACTTCTCAACACATTTGAGTTTCTCAATAAAACCTAACCCTATATATATAGACTATAAAATAGGAACAAATATACACCTTAGATTTGAGAAACTTGAACGGTCAAGATGAAAATAAGAATTTAGCCAGATTCGTCTCTACAAATTAATGTAATCATATGTTTTAAGAATTTAAGGGTATAATTGGAAGATTGAATTTTCAGCTTCCGTATTCAATGGATTCTGCTCCTATTTTTGCATAACATTAATTGAGATGTGAAGCATATTTAGAAAAGTCAAAACGTAGAACATGATTCAATTAACTAAAATTCTAGAGTTTTGTTATCATTTGAAGAAGACACCACAGTAGATTCATTCCAACAAAAAATTTATCGATTCTGTCGACAAATGCAGCGCAAATTAATAACTGCATCAAGATGGTCATTCATACTTGTTGGAGTCCTTTTTACTAAGATTGTACTATATGTTTACTTTCTATATATGAATTTGCAACCTATATTTTATGAATTGTTTGTGATAAGTGAATGAATAACTATTAGATTTATATTTATTAGTATGATTCGAGGGTGATAAGTGTACGAATTTTATGTGATTTGTGTATGAATTTTTTGTGATCCATACAAATCAGTTCGTACAAAACATATGCATGATTCACCATTGATAAGTGTATGAATTTTATGTGATTTATGTATGAATTTTTTGTGATCCATACAAAACAGTTCGTACAAAATAAAATGTGATTTACGATCATGATTTACTTAATAATATGATTACGATTTATGAAAAATCAAGTAATTCATTTATAAAACATCATTAATTCATGCTTAAATCGATGTGAATTCATTAAAGTAATCTATCAAATTCATTCCAAATTGCTAGAAAGACATATAGATAAGTAAAAGTCAAAATAAAAATCACAAGTGAATGGAAAAACAAGATCATGAATGACAATAACAAAAAAAAATACTAAACTTGAATTCTCTATGAAAATATTGAATTAATCTAAGAAATTCTGACGGTAATTTTGAACAATATAAGAATATAAAACAAATGATATTCTATATTTAATGGTGCAATCCCTTAATTCAAGGAGAAATTGATTACATTAAAAGTAAAAGTACTAAAATAACCCATTAGCTAATTTGCGCACATTTATTTCTAATCAAATGGGCATAAATCTGGCCATCTATTTCTTTCAATCCAACAGCCCATAAGTGTTCCTATTTTATATTATAAATAGTGTTTTTATTTTAGCCTCTCCCTATATATATATATATATATATATATATATATATATATAATGAAGTTCAATATGAAAATAAATGTTTGTAAAGAAATGAGAAACACTCACAGCCAATTGATCATGATCCATCGAACGGTCAATAATTAAGATTAAATTTTGCATCCAGATTTTTGATGAACGTATCCAGGTTTCGAACCCCAAAATCCCAAACGTTCAATAAAATTATTGATATGTTCAACCGTATTACTGACATGGTCAATAATTCTTGTTTTATTTATTCAATTAATAACAAAGTGGTATTTGATGAATTTTCAATATTATTCACTATAATTTTAGTGAATAATACAATTAGCTTATGTGTTATTCAGTATATATTGTAGTTTATTCGTTAAATTTATATATTTATTCAATATAATTTATAATTGTATTTGCAAAATTTATTATAAATCATTTTGCACATAACAAAAATATATATTGTTGTCAGGATATGATTTCATTTTATAATATTAGTCTTACTGATTGGATCTGTATTAACATATGACATTTATAAACTGAATAAACTTTGAATGTTTGAGAATAAAGTGAAAAAATAATACTAAATATGTTACAAAATATGAAATACAAACTCTGTTGAATGTACATTTAACTGATCTGAATAATTTAACATATTGCATTTATAAACTGAATAAACTTTCAAGTTATGCGAATAATGTGAACAATCTAGTGAATATATTTCAAAACGTGAACTAAATTGAAATAATACTATAATTTACAGAAAAATGATTAAACTAAATCTTTTCGAATAAATATTATAAAATTATGAGTATTCTAGTAAGGGTCTGAACATTGATATGATATAGAATTGTGAAAAAAAAAATCATAAATAACGTAAAATATATTGGGAATAGGAATAGGGATGGTGTGATATTTTTTGGATTAATTACAATGCTCAATGCTCAAACATAATAAAGGAAAATAAAATTTGATATACAAATTGGACATTAAAAAAAAGTCAACGAAAAAAAGGTACAAAATAATGTATGAAAGAAATACCGAAACCATGAGGATACATGTACATGATAAGTTTCAAAAATAATTTGATTATGGTTGCCTTAATTATAGAATTGATCGGTTATTAAAAAAATAGAATATTACTAATATGTCCTTATGCATATAATCGAATGAATGAATTGAAATACATCAAGAACCGTTAGATTTGGAAAATCAATGCTCCCAATTTATTCTCTATTCTCTCTACATTTAGCATTCTTTTTTTTATCTCTTCCCTATATATATATATATATATATATATATATATATATATATATATAGGGAGTGGTTCAATTGAGAAGCTATATATTGTTGAGAAGTTGAGAAGCAATCTAATAGATGAACATGTCAATACATTTTTATGAACGCGAGTTTGATCTGGGTTCGATCCTTGGCGATGGCGTATTTTTTAACAAATTAAATAGATTCGTATGTTCGTCAGTTATATTTGGTATGTTCAAAGAATTTATTGATTTTTTGGGGTCTAATTGCCATGTTCATCAAAATGTATTGACATGTTCATTTATTAGATTGCTTCTCAACTTCTCAACAATATATAGCTTCTCAATATAACCATTCCCTATATATATATATATATATATATATATATATATATATAGAGAGAGAGAGAGAGAGAGAGAGAGAGTGTGTTAGGTTCTACTGAGAAGTTGATTTTCGTAAGAAATGAGATTAATGAACATAACAATAAATTTTTTGAACATACCAATATAACTGATGAACATTCGAAACTATTTAATTTGTTAAAAAACACGCCACCGTCAGGGATCGAACCCCAGACCAAACGCGCGTTCATAAAAATTAATTGACATGTTCATCAAAATGTACTACGTGTTCACACCTATTTAGATTGCTTCTCAGTTCTATATATTTGTGCTTCTCAATTGAACATTTTTCATATATATATATATATATATATATATATATATATATATATAGGGTGTGGTTCTAGAGAGAACTACATTATTTGTGAGAACGGGAGAACCATCAAATTTAATGCATCCACTATAAAAATTAATGCATTCGCTGTTAAAATTAATGCACTAAAAAAATTTAAAAAAAAATGCTCCCTTCAGGATTCGAACCCAGGATCTGCATTCATCCAACAAGATGATGCATCCACCGTAGATCTTAATGATCGAATGACTGAAAATGGTTCTCCGGTCTTCTTTTATTTATAGTTATTTCTTGAACCTCTCCCTATATATATATATATATATATATATATATATAATGCACATGAAATATTTTTATATTTTTATATGTGTTAATAGGCAAAAATGTCTTATTCTTTAAGTTGGATGTGAAAAATGTCATATTTTATAAACTTAAGCATTTTATGCCAAAGTTTGGGCGAAGAACCTAATTTACCCTTTAATGGTGATGGGGTTGCACTGATCTCTTACACCTTTATGATAAAGAGTTGTTAAATATAAGAAAAATATTGAATAATTGTTTTTCAATATTGATTTTCGGCTAAGTCAGTCTTGGAAAAAGCAAAAAGTGGTTTATTGGCACATGATTAATTTATTTTTGAATTAAATCAAACATTTGTACATATATACTCCCTCCGTCTCATTATTCATGACACATATTCCTCTTTGCATCATCCCACGTTACATGATATGTTTCTATTTTGGACTAAAATTAGAGCATAATTATAAACTTAATTAAGCCCATTATATTTTTCAAAAAAAATTAACCCCATTATAAATAACTAATCATAATCTTAAAATCAAAACACTCTCATCTCCTGCTCTCCTCTATGCACCACACTCTTCTCTAAAAGCCCTTATCGACAATCTCCTGAGTTTTCTCTCCTAGAAAACCTTAAGTGTTGCACTCATCTCTCACTCTGCAGTCGTGTCTCTCGCCTTGGTCGGAATCGCCTCCCATCGAAAGGCTCTTCACTATCTCTCTCCTTCACCCTTCACCTGATTCTCTGATTTTTTTTTGCTCCGTTTCGCCGCCTCTTTCCTTGACTCTTCACCCTCCCTTATGATGAAAACCCCATGGAAATATTCCCAAAATTTGAGTGTTCTTGTTGTTCTCGACACCGAAGACCCATTTTACTCCGACGATCCACTGCCAGAGCCCTATTTCCCAGTTTCAGAGGGTGAAATTCAAAGTGGTGAGACAGTTGGCGATTGGATCAAAGAGATGGAGAGTTGACTCGACCGATACGAGATTGAAGATAGATGCAGAGAGGAGAGATGCCAGGCTCTGCCACTTGTAAGGAATAAGTCCTAATTTTGCCGCCCCTGTCGCCCTATGACTATGAACGACAATCTGTCGTCTTCTTTCGTTTTCCCTAAGTCTGAAATTTCTATTTCTAATATATATAGGGAATGGTTCCAATGAGAATGGACAAATGTGGTGTAAATAAGAATAAATCTGGAACATTAGATTTTCAAATCTTATGACTGATATTTACCTAAATGATGCAAAATTTTACCTGGATTTGAATTTTGGAGGGAGCAAATTTTTTTATCTATTAACTTCATATTGTTAGTCAACATTATATAATATCCATTTAACATCATATACTAACTTATTCATTATTATCATTTCTCACGAAAAATAGTATTTCTCATTCTAATCTAACCATATGTAACTATCCCATTAGTATTTTCACCTTATTTGATTATGTAAGCGTTTGTAATTATATCTAGTTGCTAAAATTCACTGCATTAACTCAACTTCAGTTTTAGGCATGTTATATGAATCGGTGCCATAATTTTTTTATTTTTTTATTGTTAATTTGTAGTAGAATAGATGCATTTCTTAAATTGAAAATTGATATGGTATTATTTTTTTCCTAACAGCATTCAAGTACACGTTATATTTTACACAAGATCGTCTCTGAGGGTGGACCAGCATGGGCAACCGCTCAGGGCCCATCATTTTTGGGGGCCCAAAAAATTTTATATCCTCTTATATATACTATTATTATTATGGGCCTAACTTTTTTTTTGTGTATACTATTAGCATTAAAAAAAAATGTGGCCCAAAAAATTACATCTCAAAAATAATTTTGGGGCCCAAAAAAATTACAAGGTCTAATATCATTTTTTGTGTATACAATGCGCATTGACTCTGCCATGAAACAATTAGAAGGTCTAATATCTTTTTTTGAAAAAGTATAAGAAAGAAGGTTTTAATACAAGTTTAACTATTGCTAAGAGTCTTGCATCTAATATGAATATGGAGCCAATATTTTCAATTAAACGTCATTTAGAATTTGAATATTTTGTAGTTGTTGTGGACATGACGATTGCTTCTTTAAAATGTAGATTTAAAGAAATGAAATCAGTTGATCATATATTTGATTTTTTGTTTGATTCGAAAACTTTAAAATCTTTGGATAGTGAAAAATTAAGACATTGTTGTGTTAATTTGAAATCTACTTTTACTCATGATATGAGTTAGATGATTTATTTATTGAATTAAAAATATTACAAATGACATTGCTAAATAAAAAACGTCAGCTATTGAAATTCTTGAATTTATGAAAATTACATATTGTTATCCAAATATTGCAATAGCTTATAGGATCTTGTTGACTATGTCTGTAACCGTAGCTTCGGCCGAGAAGAGTTTCTAGAAGTTAAAATTGTTGAAGACATATTTATACCATGTGGCGTATGCGGCCTGGTATTCTTCATCTGCAAGTGTGGGTTCCGAACTTCGATCCTTACAAAGCCACGACTTCTCTGGCCCAGGTATGGATACATATCTTTAATTTGCCGCATGAATTTTGGCACCCGGAGGTGCTTTCGGGTATTGCTAGCTAGAAACGTAGGCGCTCCTTTAATTGTTGATGGTTTATCTGGGCATGTTGTTGTGGGTCATTTTGCTAGAGTATTGGTTGAGATGGATGTCTCTAGGGCGGTGCCTGATTACTTTGATGTTAGATGTGGTAATCGTGTTTATACGATTGAGTTTGGTTATGAGGATCTTCCCTATTATTGCCATGCTTGTTGTGTTGTTGGCCATGCTTCTAACACATGCAGGTGGTCTAAGTCGGACACTAACGAGGCTGCTCAGGAAAAATCTAAGGCTTCAGGTGCGGTTATCAGACGACAGCAGAATAGGTCT
This sequence comes from Salvia miltiorrhiza, assembly GCF_028751815.1. NCBI lineage: Eukaryota > Viridiplantae > Streptophyta > Magnoliopsida > Lamiales > Lamiaceae > Salvia > Salvia miltiorrhiza. Next base: position 46,969,390 of record NC_080389.1, read on the forward strand.
GATTGGCGTCAAGTTGGTCAGAAACCGCCTAATGTAGACCTTTCTTCCGCCCTGATGACAGTGGATAACAATGATGCAGTTGAGGTGGATGTCCTAGTCTTTGGGGTGGGGGTGTCAAATTCGCCCAGAGGCATGGATCAGGGTGCTCAGGTGGTTAATGATGCTAGAGATTCTCATATTGAACCCCACCAGAACCCCTTCTCAGTTCTGGAAGCCCTGGAATTTGCTGAGTCGGTTGGTAGGGTCCAATTGGCCACCTCTCCAAACAAGCAGAAGAAGCTTTCTACTCAGCACGAAACTACAAAGGGGAGAATCAAGACTATTTCCACAGATCTTGGGGCTGATCTCTCGATGTCCCGCCAGCAGCGGCTGTAACAGCCCGGCTCCAGAGTTGACAGCTGTCCCCACAGATCAACAGAGTCTTTTCTAGCGTGTTTTGTCCTCACTCGCACGCTCCCCGAGAAACTTTCCAGGGGGTCACCTATCCCAGAATTGCTCCAAGCTAAGCACGCTTAACCTTGGAGTTTCTTCTATGTGGGCACCAGAAAAGAAGATACATCTTGTTGATATGAGTAGCCTAATCAAATCCTTTAAGCTCTCCTCGAATATGTTGTCCCATTCCAACATATTCTCGAAATCCCTCTCGTTCGGGTGTGTTTCGGTTCATTCCTGCGCCCCTCCGCTTGGAAGTCTTAATCGGAGCCGCTCTTTGTCCGTGCCTCTTTTGCACCGGCGATCACTCCGCACTTCGTCCCCGGGCATCACAGGCCCACCAGCTTCCGCTTGGTTCGTCCCCGAACCACACCGTACTGGGAGAGGTTTGGCTCTGATACCACCTGTAACAGCCCGGCTCCAGAGTTGACAGTTGTCCCCACAGATCAACAGAGTCTTTTCTAACGTGTTTTGTCCTCACTCGCACGCTCCCCGAGAAACATCCCAGGGGGTCACCCATCCCGAAATTGCTCCAAGCTAACCACGCTTAACCTTGGAGTTTCTTCCACGTGGGCACCAAAAAAGAAGATGCATCTTATTGATATGAGTAGCCTAATCAAATCCTTTAAGCTCTCCTCGAATATGTTGTTCCATTCCAACATATTCTCGGAATCTCTCTCGTTCGGGTGTGTTTCGGTTCATCCATGTGCCCCTTCGCTTGGAAGTCTTAATCGGAGCTGCTCTTTGTTCGTGCCTCTTTTGCACCGGCGATCACTCCGCACTTCGTCCCCGGGCGTCACAGCGGCCGCACGAACACAGTCCTAAGGGGGATGCTCAGGTTTCCAAGTCACGGAAGAACAACATAACAGGGAAGGGAAAGGACTCAGAGCAGCACATCTTACCTCCGCACCCTGAGCCGATCCAATACACTGAGATTGGGAGTGATGGTTCGACCCACTCTCGTTATATCTCATTTAGGCGCTTCCCCAATGATGGTAGTGTCACTGTTGAGTATGATCCGACGCAGCATCTGGATCTTGAGTCGTTACGGCAGGAGTTGATTACTAAAAAGGCTGCACTCGCAGCTGCTGGTCGTGTTCCGATGAATTTTCTTGAGCGTATTTCGGAGGCCAAGGATAATGGGGCCTTTTTGCAAAATTTTGTTGTTACGAGTCCTTCGACTGAGGCCGATAAGATTATGTCTGGAGTCTCCAAGAAAAAATGGAAAGATATGACTGATGAAGATGATCCTCCTAGGGGGAATGAGTTTTCCGACACCTTTTAATAAATGTTCTGGCTTGGAATATTAGAGGTATGAACAATAATGCCCATGCCTCTTCTTCGTCATTATTGTGTTACTTATAAGCCTTGTCTGCTTGGTATTCTGGAGCCTAAGTCCCGGTTTGCTACTATTCCTGCTTCTTACTGGTAGTCTTTGAGTTTAGTTCATGTTCATCAGAACAGTCGGGGTGGCAGGAGGTCTAATATTTGGGTTTTTGGCAGATATTTCTATTATTCCTACTGTTGTGTTATCTAATGCCCAGGTGGTTATTATTCAGTTCTGTTTTATGAGTTCGGATTTCACTGTGGCCTTTACTCATGCGGACTGTGATTATATTGAGCGTCGGCGTCTTTGGTTTTCGGTTGGCCAGTTTGTGGCGGGGAATTTTCTCATCATTGGTGACTTTAACTCTATTTTGGGTGCTCATGAGCGTCGTGGTAGGCGTACCCTGGCCAATACCCCTTGCCTGGAGTTCAGAGAGTTCATTGATGAACACGACCTCATTCAACCCGAGACTTCTGGTCCTTTCTTCACTTGGACTGATCGCAGGTGTTTTCCTTCTCCGATTGAGTCTGTTTTGGATAGAGCCCTTCTTTCTCAGGACTTCTGTGATCTTTGGACATCTACGTCGGTTTTGGTGTTTCCCAGATTAGAATCGGATCATTCACCGATTCTTCTTCGTTGTTTGGACTCGGAGGTTGCCCCCTCTGGCAGACGGTTCCACTTCCTCACTATGTGGTGCAGTCACAAGAGTTTTCTGAATCAGGTGAGGGCTTCTTGGACTCCTCCTGTGGATGTTTTTTGTCCCATGGTCAAGGTCATGAAGAAGCTGAAACGTCTCTGCCCTGCTCTCAAGACCTGGAATAAGGAGGTGTTTGGCAATTACAACGTCGCTATTGCTGATCTTCAGCAAGATCTCAGTGCCCTGCAGTTTTGAGTATTGATGCGAGGGGCTATTCGGATGCTCTTTTTGATCAAGAGGTTGCTCTTCAGGCTAAGATGAGGACTTTGTTAATGCGCAAGATTGAGCATCTCAGACAGCAGAACATGATCACTTGGCTTTCTGATGGGGATCGTAACACCAGGTTTTTCCATTCTATGGGCAAGTGGCGTCGAGCTAGTCATAAGATCAAGCATTTTAGCTTTATTGGCGTGTTCTCTAATGATCCCGCCACGATGGCTACTCATGTGGTTGATTTCTACAGTGACTTATTTGCCGAGCCACCTTCGGACCCTGTGGACAGATCTTGGATTTCTCAGTACATCCCTGACTTGGTGTCGGAGGACTCTAAGGGGATGCTCATCGCTCAGCCGTCTGCCACGGAGATCAGAGATACGATTTTTGCGATGGACAAGTACAGCGCGCTGATAACACTCATGTTTCCATGGTTTTTAATGTTCTTATGATGTTAATTTTATAGGAAATTGAGTGTTTGATGATTGTTTTGTGCTTAAATTGCTTTATATTGTGAAATATGTTACTTGCTCGTACCTTGATGAATTTTACAGAAATATGAAGTTCGAATTTGGACTGTTGATCTTAATGAAAGTTGTAGTTCGTCTCGATACGAGTTCGTAGGCGTAAACGATTCGCAAATCCGAGTTCGGACGAGAAAGATATGGCCGAAACAAAAAAGTCGCGCGCAGCAGTGAATAGTGCCCGACGGGAATTTCCGAATTTTCGGGATTTTGCGGGATTTTCGGATTTTATCAGTATTTTCGAGCTCTATACTGTATTTATCTCCTGTGCCTATATATAGGTCCTCTTTTGACCTATTCAGGGTTCCTTTTTCAGTTCCCAGCTTTAGTTTTTCAGTTTCCAACATTCATATTTCAGTTTTATAGCTTTAGAATATTTTAGCTTTCCAGTTTTCAAGGCTTGGATCAAGATTGAAGATTCAAGCCGCTACAATCGTTTCAATTCGGTTTTTATACAATTCGTTTTTACAATTGCGTTCAATTTAATTATGTTTATGTTTAATTTTATTATGTCTGGCTAGTCTTTTAATCTGAACCTAGGGTTTGTATATATCTGATTGATTATGTGTTTTTGATTTATTGATATCAATTTGCCCTCCAACTTATGATTCATGATTCCTGGTGCTTAATCTCTTGTGAATTATCTGATCAATGATTTACATGTCTAGCTGTTCAGTTTGAGTCTTGAATGCGATAATTGTTCAGCCGATTCAGGAATGCATGATATAGTGTTAGCCTTGAGTCTTGAATGCGATAGGTGAAGCTATAGGAAGCTATTCTTTATGTGCTATTGGGAGTTAATTTATTCCTTGGAGTCTTGAATGTGAAAAGGGATTAATTAATCTACGTTCATAGGTGGTCGTTAGAGACGCTTGTGGATAATATAGTGATCTTTCATCAGGGTTGGATTAAAATTGGTAATTGAATCAATAGGTTGAATGCATGTAGTTGATTGGTGAAAATACATCCCTAGGGTCAGAGTTTTCCATATTTGAATTTATCTACGTATTTTTATTAGTTTCTATTTGCGTTTTAATTTACGTAAACCAATCTCTACCTTTCGTTGCCTGAATATTACTATAGTTTAATTAGGATTACTTAGAGTAATTCGTTATAATAGTCCCTGTGGATACGATACTCGGTTACTGATTTTATGCTGCAATTGCACCGTGTTAGTTGCGGTAATTTGTTGCTAATAATTTAGTGATCACGCGCCTGGTTCCGATGGTTTTTCTGCGGTGTTCTTTCAGAGTGCTTGGGAGATTGTTGGGGATGACATTGTTGCTGTTGTCTCTCGTTTTTTTATACATGGCTACATTCCCAATGGCCTCAATGCCAATCTGTTATGTCTTCTGCCCAAGAAACCGGATGTTGTGGCCATCTCGGATTTTCGTCCGATTATTTTGGGGAACTTCTTCTTCAAGATTATCACCAAGATCCTTGCTTCCCGTCTCAATCCGGTTGCTGCCTCTATTATCTCTAAGCATCAGTTTGGGTTCATATATGGACGTTCTATTCATGAGTGCATTCTCCTGGCTTCAAAAGGGGTTAATTGCTTGGAGCGGTCTCTGCGCGGTCGGAATTTGGCTCTTAAGGTCGACATCAAGAAGGCCTTTGACACGCTTAATTGGGAGTTTGTGGACATTGTGCTTGATTGTTTTGGGTTTCCCACCTTGTTTAGACAGTGGATCCAGACCATCTTCCGTTCTGCTCGTATCTTTGTTCTGCTGAATGGGGAACAACATGAGTATTTTAACTGTTCCCGGGGTGTGAGACAAGGCAACCCCTTGTCGCCTATTTTATTTGGGATCGCTGAAGATATGTTGAGCCACCTCCTGTTGGACGCGGCTGAAAGAGGCTTCATTTCTCATATGCGTATATCTCTGTTTTCTCTATTTCTGTCTCACCTTTTATACGCGGATGATGTCCTTCTCTTCTGTAGGGCTGACAAGCGTAGTTGTGTCATGATTGATTCGATCCTTCAAATCTACACCGCTATTTCAGGGCAGGCCTGCAATAAGGTTAAGTCCACGGTCTATTTTGGCGAAGGTGTTCCGACTCAGATGCATCGCCGTCTCAAGAAGGCCCTAGGTTTCACTATGGGTTCCCTTCCTTTTATCTATCTGGGTGTTCATTTTTTTCGGGGAGAGTCTCGGCTACTAGGATGGCCTACATTCGGGATCTCATCATTGCCCATTTTCCGAAGTGGCAGGGGATGCAGCTTTCTATGGCTTGCCGGATTTGCTTGGTCTCCTCCGTCATACACAGCGCGGCGGTTAACGGTATGCTGATTTACAAGTGGCCTGCACAGCTTTACATGACCTGGACAGGGTCTGTCGTTCCTTTATTTGGATGGGTTGCACTACTTCTAAGCCGTATTCCTCGGTGTCCTGGAACAAAATCTGTGCTCCTAAACCTCAAGGGGGTCTGAATGTTAAATCCTTCACCCACATCAGTCAGGGGTTTATGCTACGTCTGGGTTGGTAAATTATTTCTCAAGATTCGATGGGTTTCCGTATAAGGCCTCACTCTCCTTGGTTTTCTTCTTCTATTTGGTTGGGCACTAAACAGACTATCACTGACCTAATCACGGATTCTCACCGTAGCATCGGTCAAGGGATCTTGGTTCTTTTCTAGATTGACAATTGGCTGGGGTACATGCTCATTGACAAGATTGGGATCCCCTACTCTGTTTTTCGATTTCTTCAGCACCATGTCTCCAATTATTACTTTGAGGGCTCTTGGTACTTCACTCTGGACTTTCTGATTGCCTTCCCGGACATTGCCTTTGACATCATTTCTACCCATGTTTCTGTTGATGGGGATCGGCGTGCTTGGACTCACTCTCACTTTGGAGAGGTCACTTCGTCTCTTGCTTTGGATCACTTGCGCCCTAGTTTTTCCTCGGTTGACTGGGGCAACTGGATCTGGGTTTCTTTCATTTCGGTCCGCAGATCGATTGTTACCAGGCGTGTTATTTTGGGTCATCTTTCTACGGCGAGTGCTCTACACCGTCAAGGTTTTCAGGGCCCGGGTTGGTGCCCTCTTTGTAGGGCTGATGGGGAGGACAGTGATCATCTTTTTTGGGATTGTACTTTGGCCCGGTAGGTCTAGAATTCTCTGTTTGCTTGGTTCCGGGTTGATTGCACCTCTTTCCTAAATGTGGGTAGCTTTATCATCGAGGCTATGCGGATTAAGGTCAGCCGTCAAGTGTCTAATCTTTGGCGGGTCGGTGTGATGTCCACTATCTGGAGCATCTAGAATCATCGGAACAAAGTGGTGTTTGATGATGCTCCAATTTCTACTTCCGCTTTGCTGGTGCAAATCAAAGCTTTTATTCTAGAGGTTTCCCATTTCAGTCTTGGTGAGATGGCTAACTCGGTGGAGGAGTTATTGGTTCTTCATGGTCTTGGGGTGCCGGGCAATCCCCGACGTCCTACCTCGTATGTTTATGTGATCTGGTTTCCTCCCTCGCACCCTTGGAAAAAGATTAACATTGATGGCTCTGTTCATGGTTCTCCTCTCAGTATCCACGCAGGCGGTATCATTCGCGACTCCACTTCGGTTATTGGGTGCTTTTATTTTTCTGCTGGCTGCGGTTGGGCTTTTGAGGCTGAGCTTTTTGCTCTCATCATTGCTTTGGAGCAGGTTGTGTCCCAGGGTTGGGACTACATCTGGATTGAGACGGATTGTACTTATCTGGTGGAGCTCTTCCGTTCCCGTTCCACTACGGTTCCTTGGCGTTTCTTTAGCAGGTGGAGAAAGATTACTCGGGATATTGCTGATTTACACATCACGATTTCCCATATTTTTCGTGAGGGGAACCGTGTTGCTGATTTCCTGGCTTCCTCGGTGTCTGAAGAGAGTTTCTGGCCTTTTGCCATTCCAGATATTCTGCATCTGGTTCGGGATGATAGGCGTGGTCTTTCTTATGTTCGGATAGTGTCCTAGGCGCTGCTGCCTTTTAGGGGAGCTCCCTTTTTCAGGGTATGTTCTTATTTTCTTTTCTCCTTGCACTGTTCGTTTGTGTTCTTTGCTTGTTTGGTTGTGTTGTGGGGAGTTTGGTCCTCATTGCTAGATCGATTGCTGGTTATTGGGCACTCCACTCATGCTGGACGGTTCACCGTTGATCCTAGTGTGGTGTTTGGTTTTGGTTATTGTCCTTGGCTCTCCTGGTTTTTGCTTCCCCTGTGCTATGAGTTTAATGTTTTGGGTGCAACAACTTGGTGAGCAATTTATTGACGCGATTTGTCCAATAGATGTTATGAGGAGTGTTTTCATTGCATTGCCTAATATCTTTCTCTGATGTGTATGGTTTATTCGACTGTTCGACGGTTAATGTTTAGGTCTCTGCTCCGCTGATGATATTTTTGCTCATCATGAGCATGGGAAACCACGCGGGAGCATTTTGGATCACCTCCGAAAGTGTTCATCCCGTGAAGATGACCATTTTGTCGAGATTTTTTAAGGCCTGTTTTGTATTGGTTTGAGACTGATTATAAAGGCTAATGCATTAGGAAACTCACCCATAACGAAGAATTGGGTCTGAGCGGATTAAATTGTATCAGCTTGTTGTTGCACCTTAAAGCCTTAGATTTGCGCACCTCTTGGGGTCTGTACGGATCTTGGGAGACTTGGGTAGGAAGGTGCTATGCTTGGTTGTTGGCTCAACGGTGTGCCGCCTTGATGTTGTAGCGGCTGCTTGTGTAACTGCTTTGGGTCTTTCCTTTGGGGATCTTCTCCCCAGTTTTGTGTTTTGGTTTGCTTGGTTATTTGTTTTTTGTGTTTTCCGTGTCTGCTTTTCTGTTCTTTCTGGTTTCAGGTGGGCGGTGATCTTAGCCTTCTCGAGGTGTTGCGCAGTGGATGTTGGATGCTATGGGTGTTGTTGTCTTGCCTTTCCCTGGTTTTTTGTCGTTTGTTGGTTCAGGCTCTACCCGTTTTTCTCTCGTTGGGTGTTTGGAGAGTTTATCTCTTTCTGGTTTTTTGCTCTTTCTTTTTCGTTTCCTATTTCTGGTTTGGTGAGCCGGGCCTGCTAGGGGTGATGGTTAGGCCGGAGCTTCTGAGGTGGGATTAAATTGTATCAGCTTGTTGTTGCACCTTAAAGCCTTAGATTTGCGCACCTCTTGGGGTTTGTACGGATCTTAGGAGACTTGGGTAGGAAGGTGCTATGCTTGGTTGTTGGCTCAACGGTGTGCCGCTTTGGTGTTGTAGCGGCTGCTTGTGTAACTGCTTTGGGTCTTTCCTTTGGGGATCTTCTCCCCAGTTTTGTGTTTTGGTTTGCTTGGTTACTTGTTTTTTGTGTTTTCCGTGTCTGCTTTTCTGTTCTTTCTGGTTTCAGGTAGGCGGTGATCTTAGCCTTCTCGAGGTGTTGCGCAGTGGATGTTGGATGCTATGGGTGTTGTTGTCTTGCCTTTCCTTGGTTTTTTGTCGTTTGTTGGTTCAGGCTCTACCCGTTTTTCTCTCGTTGGGTGTTTGGAGAGTTTATCTATTTCTGGTTTTTTGCTCTTTCTTTTTCGTTTCCTATTTCTGGTTTGCTGAGCCGGGCCTGCTAGGGGTGATGGTTAGGCCGGAGCTTCTGAGGTGGGCCTTCCCCGCTCTCCGCCAGTTCTTTTGCTGCTTTCTAGACGGGCTCTCTTTTTCCTCTTCCCCTTGAAGAGGTTCTTTGAGGTCCGGCCCTCAGTCGCGCTTGTGCACTCATGAGTCTAGGTTTTCTTCTTTCTTTTAATAAAATTTCTATTTCAGCAAGTAAAAAAAAGGCAAGAACTAGTCATTTTTTTATAATTATTAATACTTTTTTGTCGATATATTATAATATGATTTTAAAAAAGTGTTTTTTGTGTTTTTATGATGGTGAATAGAGGGTTCATTTTTATCGTTTTGTCCTGGACTCATTTTTCGTCAGAAACGATCCCGATTTTACATTAGTGTGGTTCACACCACATTAATTTTCCAACCGCGGTAATTTTTTGGCCATAACTCAATTTATATATCATGATGATCTAAAACATTTGAAATAATTTATATATAACGTCAAGTACTATTGTTTATGAATGAATATATATTATGTTCCTTGCACAAATTTACTTGACAAATATGTTAAGGGGAAATGAAAAGGAACAAGACTTTTATAAAGATAAGAACAAGTTCAAATACCGTGAATTGAATTAATTGAATTTTGTCGTAATTACAAATTAGTGGCCTCGATGAAATTTAAAGCAACATGTGACTTGTTATGATTGTCATTTACTCCATTGGAATTTTGTGTGATTTGTCTACGAAACAATAGTTACCCCAAGTACGGAACAATAGTTAAACCCTCACACAACAAAATGAACAAATTAAAGAAGATTTTTTTTTGTTTTATGGGTGATACTTTACTTTACATGATTGAGTATTTTTAATTTTAAGAATATAATTAGCATCTGCATTCGTGCAAAACACGAAAAATATTTTTATATTTTATTATATATAAAATTAATTATCATTTAATTATTATATAAAAATTCAAATATAATTAAAAATACTAGTATAATTTAAGATAAATATATTTTAGTTTAATATAAAAATAATAAAGAATAATTCTTATTAATAAAAAATGATATTGTGAAAAAAGAAAATAATATAAATTAAAATATAATTGAAGAAAAATAGATTTTTTCAAAAATAAGAGGAGAGAGAAGAGAGAATTTCTTAAGTTTTAATCTTTTAAATAAATATAATTTTTATATTTTAAATCCAATATTTACATAACATATATCAAATTAAAGCTCTTATAATTAAAGCTCTTATCATGATTTTTAGTTTGATATGCATATCAAATATTTTATAATTAGTCGAATTTCACAATTTTAAAAAAGAAATAAAATAGAAAAATAAGAAGTTAAAAAAAAAGATGTATAGCTTATAAATAAACTTTCAATTTTATTTTAACTACAAAATTGCCATTCAATTTTGAAATTGATTTGAAATCAATTTGAAATTGAAATCAATTTTATCTCACATTTTTAATGGAATAAGAATCAATATCTAAAGCTTGAGGTCCTAGATTTGAGTTCGTCATCACGCGATCTTCAAATTTCTTTATCTCTATCCATAAAAAATACTCTCTCCATCCACCAATTCGTGTCTCAGGGGAAGGGAGAACGGGTTTTTTAAAAAATGTATTGTTTATTTGTTGAATTGAGAAGATGGTACGACTTTAAAAAAAAAAGTGATTTACTTGTTAAGGAATAGTTAATGAAAATGGGTAGGACAAGAAGTGGCAGACATACCAAAATGACAAATTATGACACGAATTGGTGGACGGAGGGAGTAGTCTTTTTTTTGTCATTTTGAGATATTCACAAAAATTAATTCTTTTTCATTTTTAAAAACTATTTATCACATGATGGACCATATTCTTCACTCATAATACAATTAATTATCATTATAAACACTATTTTTTAAGTGGGACCCTTTCTCTACTCACAATACAATAACCATTTTGATTAAAAACTCGTGTCGTCCCTTACTAAGACTATTTTTTGTGGACGAAGTGAGTATAATTTATCAAAAAAAAAAGTCAAGCAAAACTAATTCAATGATAGAAATAATCAAGACCTTGAGATATCTCAAAGTTTCAATCCATCAAAGTAAATAAGAGATTAGTCATACTATCTTTATCTATCAAAGTTAATCCTTCAAAGTAAACGCCCCTTTATAAATTAATAGTAGAAAAAAAAAAAAGATCACTTCACGGTGGACTCAAACCCGAAACAATTAACTTTATACATTAACTATTTTACCGCTTGACCAACTGATCACACAATTGAAAAGGAATATTATTTCACCATACTCTCTCTCTGTATATATATATTATAGTGTTGAATAACGATAGTCAAAAAATTAATTTTCGCTCCCTCCAAGATCCGATCTCAGGCAGGGGCGGATCTACATGGGTGCAAGGGGGTACAACTGTACCCCTAATTTTTTTTATTTTTTTTTTACTATATATATATACAAAAAAAAATATAATACAATATTTTACTAATAATTATAATATCCACGTTAATTGTTTAACAGTTTACAGTTATTTGTTCTATTAGTTTGTTAAGTTTGTGTTATTTTTGTCTTATTTTCATTTCTAATTAATAAATTTTTAATATTGAATTTGAGTCAATCCTCGAGTTAAAGTAAATTATGAACTATTAATAATGAAATTAGTTTTTTTTTTGAAGATAAAACAATTTTTCAAAAAGCGTATTAGAAGTAGGTCTTTATATGCTTTTAATGTACTTGTCATTCAATTAAAATTGCGAACAACAATTTACTACTCCCTCCGTTCCAACGAAAGCGGTGCGTATTCCTTTTTGAGCCGTCCCAACGAAAGTGGTGCATTTCCTTTTTTGATAATAATTTTACACTGCAAACAATGTGGCCCCACACACCTTTATACAGTTTTACACTATAATTTTATTCTCTTTAAATCCCGTGTCAAAAAGAAGTGCACCGTTTTCGTTGGGACGGAGGGAGTATATTAAGTGACTGATTCTAATTCTAAACCCATTAATATTCTAGTTGGATATAAAAATTAATTGACGGAATGCTTAAAAAAAATTTAGCTCGGGAGCTCCCGCCCCCGAACCCCCGTATAGATATTTTCAAACGTCGTATTTCAATAAAATTCGTCCCCCCTAATAACAAATCCTGGATCCGCCACTGATCTCAGGTAAAATTTCTTCCCTTCAGATAAATATCACTATATCAGTCATATGACACATTAAATCAACACTTACAAATCAATTTAAAATTTCATCACATATAGGGATCTCATTTAAACGGTACCCTCTATATATATATATATATATATATTCTATTCCTATAACATAATCAAACCAAATTAGTCAAATTTTAAATCGGTTAAAATTTAATCATCCAATTTTTAAAACCATGAAATTCACGGGCACATTTATAAATATGTAACCTATACATAATATATGCTATCCATCTTATCTCATATAATAGAGACATGGTGTGGGACATTACAATGATAATAAAATGGTCGAATATATTTATTTAATTTTGTTGAAATTTAGAGTAGGCGAAGCCGACATGGTATCATCAACAAAGTTATTTACGTGGAGGTCAAATCGCCATATCATACGAGTGGTTCTTAATCAAATCTACAAACTAGAAAAGCTCATCTTCATACATTTCAAAGATAATAGTTATCTTTTTAGAATTTCAAAGCTAATAGTTGAGGGTTGAGGCAACATTCATCAATTATTTTTAGCATTATCTTCATTTTATATTAATTTATTAAATTTGTAAATTTTCTCATAATTTAGTTAGGTATAACTTATTTTTGATTCATTCGATTATGATATCGACGTTATTTATATAATAATCTGAATATACAACGTAAGTCAATTTTAGCATGCTTTTCAAAACGATGACTAATTAGGTTTATTGAGAAGAGTTTATGATCTTTTGCATCTTATAATTGCAATATTTATCGAGTTGTTATACAACCATTTCCAAAACTTATGAGATGTTAAGTCATATTTTAAAATTTAAAATTTGAAGTGTTAGGATAACTTAATATTTATCGAGTTGTTATAAACCATTTCCAAAACTTATGAGATGTCAAGTCATATTTCAAAATTGAAAATTTGAAGTGTTTGGATAAATTAAGACGAGCTAATTTTTGAGATAGTCATACTGAGTAATGAAATTTAATATTTGGTCATCCATCTTAAAAATATAATCATTTGTTATAATTTCGAATTGTATTGTCATTAATTTGGGCGGACCAGATCGGGTTGGGCGCACGAGTTCGGTTGTTACTTTTGGCACTAATGTTATAATTTGTGCCAAAAATACCAATAGAAAATAAAATAAAAAAATACTAAGTAATTTGGTACTTTTGGCACTAATGTTATAATTTGTGTCAAAAGTACCAAATTACTTCAGAACAAATGAGAATATTAGTGTCAAAAGTACCAATAAAAAAAATCAAGTAATTTGGTACTTTTGGCACAAATGACAATATTAGTGCCAAAAGTACCAAATTACTTGGTATTTTTTTTTTTATTTTATGTAATTTGGTACTTTTGGCACAAATTATAACATTAGTGCCAAAAGTACCACCCGAACCCGCGCCCAACTTGATCCGGTCCACCCAAATTAAGGGTAATACAACCCAAAATAGTAAAAAAAAATGGCCAAAATTTGTATTTATAAAATAGATAACCAAATATTGAGTTTCAATTCCCAATCTCGCTATATGAGTGCATATTCTCCATTGATTTAAGGTACTAAAAATTGATAAACTTGTAGTTAAAATAATTAAAATTAAAAGTGTTTCTGTACATGAGTTCCATTTTGTAGAGAAGCTTTGGGTTGGCTTACTTTTTTAGAAACAACTTATACACTCCTAATATTTTTACATCTTTTTGTTTTGGGTAATTGATGTATAAATACATAAACGTTACTTATTTTTTACTATTTAACTTGAATTTTAAATCCTAATTATAAATATATGAATTTCATTCACTTTTGGTATTTAATACTCTCTCCTTCCCATTATAAATGTCTCACTTTCCATAATGAGATGTCCCATTACAAATGTCTCATTTTTTTTGGCAGTATATTCTCTCTTTATACCTAATATTTAAATAATTTCCACCAACTCATTTTATTTAATTTTCATACATTTTTTAATCTTTGTGCCCAAAAGTAATGAGATATTTGTAATGGGAGAGGGAGTATGAACTTTAAAACATAGTTATAAATACACGAACTTTAAACTTATTCAATTTTGACTCATTTTTCATTTTTTCCAAATTAAACTTAGAATGCTTGAATTTTGACGTGGATAACTTCTCGCTATAAAAAATAATCTTCACCATTCAATTTTTGGCCCATTTTTTTATGTTATGAATTTCGGAATTTGGCTTTCGCTTTCTGAAATTCCCAAATCTTAAAGACAAATTTGACTTTCTGAATTTGTGAAATTTGTAAACAAATTTTTATCATTCACTTTCATATTTTAATTTTGGGTTATTTTCCTCTAACAAAAAACGACGTCGTCGTTTCAGCATCGAATTGTCCATGTCAAGATTCAGGCGTTACGAGTCAGCTTTAATTTGGAAAAAAGTCAGCTTTAATTTGAAAAAAAATGAAAAATGAATCAAAAATTGAATAAGTTTAAAGTTCATGTATATATAACTATGTTTTAAAATTCATGTAAAATACTCAAAGTGAGCCAAGTTCATGTATTTATAACTAGAATTTAAAGTTCATATTAAATACCAAAAATGAGTAAAGTTCATGTATTTACACAATTATCCTTTTTCTAAATATAAAGTTATCTAACAAAATTTAACAACTCATAAGAGTTAAATGCATGTAAATTCACAAACTTTAGTCAGAATTCATTTTTAACACAAACTTTTAAAGTAAATTTTTATACATAAATTTTGAAACTCTGTTCAATTTTAACTACGAAAACATGCATCTCCGATAATTGAAAGCCACGTCAATATCAAGTGTGTTTTTAATTCGTTGGAGATAAATTCATTGTAAGAATTGAACATGATCTCAAAATTATTGTATAAAATGATTCTTCCGTCCACCAATTCATGTCCTAATTTTTTTTTGTCCATCCACCAATTCATGTCCTACTCATTTTTAGTAACTATTTATACATTTTTTAATTGGTGAGTTTCAATAAATAATATTTTTTTTCTCCACTCAACTAATAAACAATACACTTAGCGAGTTTCTTTCTCCACTCAATTAATGTAATACCCCGTTTCCTCGAGCTAAGTTTAGAATAATTTTGAACTTAGATTTAAGATGATTCACGCCGGATTGAGAAAAAAAAGAATTTATTTAATTCCAACAAAGATGATTTACGAAAGCATTTGTAAATTTTCAAGTTATTTAAATTTTTTTGTGCATTGCATATTCTTTTCCCTCTGGCGAGCGAACCCTCTGGCGAGCGAACCCTCTGCCGAGTGATTCCTCTGGCGAGTGAACCCTCTGCCGAGTGATTCCTCTGGCGAGTGATTCCTCTGTCGAGTGATTCCTCTGGCGAGCGAACCCTCTGCTGAGTGATTCCTCAAAGTGAGCCAAGTTCATGTATTTATATCTACGTTTTAAAATTCATGTAAAATACTCAAAGTGAGCCAAGTTCATGTATTTATAACTAGAATTTAAAGTTCATAGTATTAAATACCAAAAATGAGTAAAGTTCATGTATTTACACAATTACCCTTTTTCTAAATATAAAGTTATCTAACAAAATTTAACAACTTATAAGAGTTAAATGCATGTAAATTCACAAACTTTAGTCAGAATTCATTTTTAACACAAACTTTTAAAGTAAATTTTTATACATAAATTTTGAAACTCTGTTCAATTTTAACTACGAAAACATGCATCTCCGATAATTTTAAACACATGTGACATTGATATGTGTATACATGGAGGTTCATATACGCTGTCGTTTTATTTATTTACGGTAATTGAAAGCCACGTCAATATCAAGTGTGTTTTTAATTCGTTGGAGATAAATTCATTGTAAGAATTGAACATGATCTCAAAATTAGTGTATAAAATACTTCTTCCGTCCACCAATTCATGTCCTAATTTTTTTTTGTCCGTCCACCAATTCATGTCCTACTCATTTTTAGTAACTATTTATACATTTTTTAATTGGTGGGTTTCAATAAATAATATTTTTTTTCTCCACTCAACTAATAAACAATACACTTAGCGAGTTTCTTTCTCCACTCAATTAATGTAATACCCCGTTTCCTCGAGCTAAGTTTAGAATAATTTTGAACTTAGATTTAAGATGATTCACGCCGGATTGAGAAAAAAAAGAATTTATTTAATTCCAACAAAGATGATTTACGAAAGCATTTGTAAATTTTCAAGTTATTTAAATTTTTTTGTGCATTGCATATTCTTTTCCCTCTGGCGAGCGAACCCTCTGCCGAGTGATTCCTCTGGCGAGCGAACCCTCTGCCGAGTGATTCCTCTGGCGAGTGAACCCTCTGCCGAGTGATTCCTCTGGCGAGTGATTCCTCTGCCGAGTGATTCCTCTGGCGAGCGAACCCTCTGCCGAGTGATTCCTCTGCGAGCGAACCCTCTGCCGAGTGATTCCTCTGGCGAGTGAACCCTCTGCACTGGCGAGCATTCCTCTGCACTGGCGAGCATTTCTCTGCTCTGGTGAGGAACTAATTTTTTTTTAGAGAGAGAGAAGTCAAAGCAAGTGGATAAACATAGTTAACGGATAAGATATTTTATGCAAGTGGATAATTAAGCATGTGTTATTTATCCAATACTTGATGGCTAAGTAAATAGGGTTAATAAAATAACACCTTTTTCTTTCATCCCTCATAACAGACGTCTCTTTCCTCTCTCTTCTCTCTCTCCTCTCTCGACTGTCATCACCCAACACCATTGATTAGATTACTCCACCCTTCTCGGCACATTCATTATCCCTTCGGTAAGAAGTTAAACCATCAACTCATCATTCAAGCAACAACTAGAACGAATCTCAACCGAAACCTCTTAAGGCTTTGAACGTCAGGAGGATTAGCACTGCTATTCCGATTCAGAGATAACGTTAAACGACTGGCTTTGCCTATACAGGTGGGCTTATTTTTCCAAATGTATGATTTAGCTATTGAGCTTAAATGTTCGTGAAAAATAAACTGTTTATCCAATAAAATGTTTATGTGCACTCTGCTCCGTTTAAGGCTCGCCACAACGAATCAATTGAGGTTCTCTTATGACCTAACACGTTATTTGAGAATTGTGTACACTGTTAGCTGACTCGGTGGGTTGATCTCCATTCGGGCACTAACTAAGAGGCGTTATAAGGGTGCTTGCTGGATGTGTTCCGAAGCATGTAATGTAAGGGCCTGTCTGGGTAGCATCCCGAGGTCAAAAGTAAACTTGTCTGGGTTACGCCCTCAGTTCAAGTAATGGGAGAAATGGATCCGTCGGTGGCTAAAAGGTCCAGGATCATAGCGAGTAACAGAATTGAGTGTGACATCTGCGCGCAAAACTAAGTATATATATATATGAAATGTTTTAACATGCTTAGAAGTTCTTTCACTTTAAAACCTTCTAAGTCATGTCAAGTACGATTGGATAAACTGTTCTTCAGGTTACGAAATGTTTTAAAGTTGCAGCCCACTAAGTACATTAGTACTTAGCCCAAATATTTTTAAATGTTTTTCAGGTTGATGGCTGGTGTTGACGGGAATAGCTGAGGCTAGGATCCAACTCCGTGTTTTGACTTCCGCTGTAGTACTAGCCTTTATTGTCTTTCGTTTCCTTGACTTAAGACATTTTGTTATGACTCTGAATGATATCATTTGATAAGCTTAGACTCTTGACTCTTAAGCATTTTGATTAATGAATGTTGGTTATCCGAAGCATGAAACTAAACTTGTGATCCTGAAGTTGTAATGTTTGTCGATGGATTAGTATCGTTTGGATATCTATCTTTCTTCATCTAAAGGGGCGAAGCCCGATTTATCATCCCATTATTCATATTTTACAAGGTTTTTCCCTTGTTCATTTCAATGATTTAGTTGCACCTCAGCTATACTTATTCCTTCAGAAATTGAGGTGTGACAGAGTGGTATCAGAGCATAAGTTTTCTTTCATGTCTCTGATAACCAAAAGCTTCTAATAATTAAGTCTAGATTAGTACCTCTAGACTTCTAAGAAAGTTGTTGAACCTCAGCTCGCCGTCACACAGCCGCAAGTAAGGTACGTCTTAAAAGTTTCAAAGTTATTAAATATTTTGAGAATTTTCAAGAAGTGCGCGCTTTCAATGAATGATGCTATGTGAATTGCTTAACGCTTTCCATATGCTATAAGTTATCAATTGCAAATCGCTTTCATATTGTTATTTTGAGTCTTCGACTCATATAACCAATGTTATATCGTGTTAGGGACTACCCGAACCCTTAACGATAGTTTCGTGTTTGGGACTACCCGAGCCCTTAACGAATCAATGATAAACGGTCGAGTTTGATTCCTTGAATCTTTCCGGCAAAAGTAAAGTTTTTAAAGAATGAGACATTTACTGTCCACGTGTTTAAAGGTTTCAAAAGAAACAAACAAATGAATGAACGAATGAGAAAGTTTATGTTATCGTTTTAGGTTCACTGCCTATACGATCAGAATGTTAGGTCCTTTTACGAACTGTTTGAGTACCACCCAAGAATGCCTTGGGAATGTTAGTCGTGATAGCTCCGCTTGATCGATTTAAGTAAGGACTGGTAAGATAGAGACGTTAAACATAGATATGTTATAATGTAGAAGCAATGAGATGAGATTAAGAATTCACTTAAGTACTCCACTAAGTTAAGATCAGTTTCCACATAGAGTTAGCCTTCACAGGGTTACACTATAAAAGAAATATACCTTGGGTATATCTATGTATGTATACATGTATGCATGCATGCGGAATGAGACTCACATTTATGTTGATATCGTCCGTTAATCAGAATGGCAGATGCGCCGAGAGGACGCGGTAGGGGACGAGGACGTGGTCGCGGACGCGGCAGGGGATTCATCCCTGAACAGCCTATCCCTCAAGTAGCACCAGAGCGTACTATTGAGGAAAAGTTTCGTAAGGAAAAACCTCCAACGTTTGATGGTCTAGGCGATCCCGCGGACGCCGAGAAATGGGTTAGAGCAGTAGAGCGAATCTTCGGCTACATCCGTTGCGATGACGAAGACAAAGTGACTTGCGCGACTTACCAACTGGTAGACGAAGCCGACTTCTGGTGGGAGTCGGTGAGGCGCACAATGACTGAAGAACAGTGGGAAAATTTCACATGCTGCTTGTAAGAGATTAGAACTGACTCCACAATTGGCTGAGACAACTTTAGAGGTTAGCACCCCTGGTGGTGGAAGTTTGACTGCTAAAGACGTTATCTCGAACTTAGAGCTGAACATAGGTGCTGAAACGTTTAAGGCAGAATTGTATGTCATCGCTATAATAGATTTTGACATGATCCTAGGGATGGACTGGCTCACTCAAGTCGGTGCCACCATACTGTGTAACGAGAGAAAGATCTCTTTCCAATCCGCTGGAAAGGAGAAAGCAAGTTTTCATGGCATAAGAATGGGAGAAAGAGTACCAGTGATTTCAGCAATGAAGGCCACGAAGATGATAAGGAAGGGAAAATGTCAGTCTTTTCTAGTCAGTTTGACAGGAGAACATGAAGTAGAGAAAACGATCAAAGAAGTTCACGTGGTTCGAGAGTTCAAAGATGTATTTCCTGAAGAATTACCCGGTTTGCCACCAGACCGACAATTAGGATTCACGATAGATCTGGAACCTGGAGAAGCACCAGTGTCCAAGGCACCATACAGAATGGCCCCGCCGGAGTTACAAGAATTGAAAGTGCAACTACAAGAATTGTTGGACCTAGGTTTCATACGACCTAGCGTATCACCGTGGGGAGCACCGATCCTATTCGTCAAAAAGAAAGATGGCTCACTAAGGATGTGTATCGATTATAGGGAATTGAACAAGCTCACGATAAAGAATAGATATCCTCTTCCGAGGATAGACGACCTGTTCGATCAGTTGAGAGGAGCCGGTGTGTTTTCCAAAATTGACCTAAGATCTGGTTACCACCAACTAAAAATAAAAAGAGAAGACATCCCAAAGACAACGTTTCGAACGCGTTATGGACATTACGAGTTCACCGTGATGCCTTTTGGTTTAACGAATGCCCCAGCAGTCTTCATGGACCTGATGAACAGAGTTTTCCATCAGTATCTCGATAGTTTTGTCTTAGTGTTCATTGACGACATCCTCATATACTCTAAGACTGAAGAGCAACACAAGGAACACTTGCGCATCGTACTCGAAACCCTGCGTAATGAGAAACTGTTTGCCAAATTCAGCAAGTGCGAGTTTTGGTTGAAGGAAGTGATGTTTCTCGGTCACATAGTGTCAACTGAAGGAATCAAAGTAGGCCCCGCCAAGGTCGAAGCGGTCAAGGAATGGAAGGCACCATCAAATGTCAATGAGATTAGAAGTTTTCTCGGGTTAGCAGGTTACTACAGAAGATTCATCGAAGGATTCTCAAAATTGGCCAGGCCAATGACTCAGCTTTTGAGAAAAAGGACTAAATACGTTTGGTCTGAAGCGTGCGAACAAAGTTTTAAGGAGCTCAAGACTAGGCTGACTACTGCGCCAGTGTTAGAAATACCAAAAGAGAATGAAGAATTCGTGGTGTACACTGACGCCTCGAAACTAGGATTGGGTTGCGTGTTGATGCAAAATCAGAAAGTGATAGCATACGCGTCTCGTCAATTGAAGCCCCATGAGCTTAACTACCCAACTCATGATTTAGAACTAGCAGCCGTCGTGCACGCGCTGAAGATTTGGAGACACTACCTCTATGGAGTTAAGTGTGAGGTCTTTACAGATCATAAGAGTTTGAAGTACTTCTTCGAGCAAAAGGATTTGAACATGAGACAACGAAGATAGCTCGAATTAGTAAAGGATTACGATTGCACCATCAGTTACCATCCAAGAAAAGCGAATGTAGTAGCTAACGCCCTAAGTTGAAAGACGAAGGCTAAGCTAGGGTATTTCATCACCCAGCAGAAGGAACTGATTCGTGATTTCGCCTCCCTCAGTTTAGAGATTGTTCATCCTCCGAACACAGTATCAGGTTGTGTAGCTGCCTTGATAGCTAAACCTGATTTGAGAAAAAGAATTGTGCAAGCACAAAGAGAAGATTGGTTCTTGGAGAAGATGCGTCTCGCTGCAAGAACAAATGAAACGAAAGGATTCTCTGAAGCACATGATAACGCACTTATGGTTGGTGAAAGATTGTGTGTGCCACATAAGGAAGAATTAAAGAACGAGATTATGAGCGAGGCTCATGATACTCCTTACACTGCACATCCAGGCAGGACAAAGATGTACCAGGATTTAAAGAAAATCTTCTGGTGGAAAGGAATGAAAAGAGATGTAGCGTTGTTTGTAGAGCGATGTCTCGCTTGTCAACAAGTAAAGGCCGTGCATCAGAGGCCGTATGGAATGCTGCAACCACTACCAATCCCCGAGTGGAAGTGGGAGCACATCAACATGGACTTTGTAGTGAGCCTACCGAAGTCGGCACGTGGAAACAATGCTATTTGGGTCATAGTGGACCGATTATCAAAGTCAGCGCACTTTCTGCCAATTCAAATGACTTTTGGATTGGAGAAACTTGCAAAGTTATATGTCAAAGAGATAGTACGCCTTCATGGTGTACCTGTATATATCACGTCAGATCGTGACACCAGATTCACATCACGTTTCTGGAAAGGTTTACAAGAAGCCATGGGCACTCAACTAAATTTCAGCACAGCGTACCACCCTCAGACTGACGGGCAGTCAGAAAGAACGATTCAGATTCTAGAAGATATGTTGCGAACGATTGTCGCAGACAAAGGTGGAAGTTGGGAGGACTTGTTACCTCTTGTGGAATTCGCTTATAACAACAGTTATCAAGCAACAATTGGAATGGCTCCATATGAGGCTTTGTATGGTCGAAAATGTCGATCACCACTTTATTGGGATGAAGTGGGTGAAAGAAAACTGTTAGGTCCTGAACTGGTCCAACAGATGGTTGAGAAAGTCGACCACATCAAGCAAAGAATCAAAGAAGCTCAAGATAGACAAAAGTCTTACGCTGATAAACGCCGATCAGAGTTAGAATTCAATGTTGGGGATCGAGTTTTCCTCAAAGTTTCTCCCTCAAAGGGAGTTATACGTTTCGGAAAGAGGGGCAAGTTACGACCCCGTTATATAGGACCTTTTGAGATCCTAGATAAGATAGGCCCCGTAGCCTATAGGTTGGCTTTGCCGCCCAGTATTGGAGACGTGCACAATGTGTTTCATGTCTCTCAGTTAAGAAAGTATGTGTTTGATCCAAAACATGTGATTAAGCACGATGAAGTAGTCCTAGCCCAAGACTTAAGTTATGAAGAGAAACCAGTCCAGATACTTGATCGCAAGGTTCAAGTTTTACGGAACAAGAACACTGTTCTTGTCAAAGTGAAATGGAACCATCACGGGATGGAATAGGCCACATGGGAACTTGAAGATTCAATGAAAGTCAAGTATCCCGAGCTAGATTACCAAGGTATGTAATTTCGGGGACGAAATTTTCTTTAAGGAGGGAGGGATGTAATACCCCGTTTCCTCGAGCTAAGTTTAGAATAATTTTGAACTTAGATTTAAGATGATTCACGCCGGATTGAGAAAAAAAAGAATTTATTTAATTCCAACAAAAATGATTTACGAAAGCATTTGTAAATTTTCAAGTTATTTAATTTTTTTTTGTGCATTGCATATTCTTTTCCCTCTGGCGAGCGAACCCTCTGCCGAGTGATTCCTCTGGCGAGCGAACCCTCTGCCGAGTGATTCCTCTGGCGAGTGATAACACTCATATTTCCATGGTTTTTAATATTCATATGATGTTAATTTTATAGGAAATTGAGTGTTGGATGATTGTTTTGTGCTTAATTTGCTTTATCTTGTGAAACATGATTCTTACTCGAACTTTGAAGGAATTTTCAGATTTATTGAGTTCGAATTTGGAACAATGTTCTGAAATAGAAGTTGTATATCGTCTCGATACGAGTTCGTGAGCGCAAACGGATCATAAATCGGAGTTCGGACGAGAACGTTATGGCCGAAACAAAAACGTCGCGTGCAGCAGTCAAAATTCGGCGACCTAAACGGCGACCGCCGAAAATTGGCATTTAAAGAAGCAATTCGGCGACCGCCGAGTTGGTCGCCGAAATCCCTGTTCAGATATTGGCCTGGTGGAGAAAAAACGGCGATCGCCGAATTTTAGCTGTTTTCAGGCCAAATTCGGCGACCAGTTCGGCGACCGCCGAGCGGGTCGCCGTTTTTAGGCGTGTTTTCGTTTTTTCCACGTTTTTACGATTTTTCAAGTTATTTTCGGTTTAGAACTTGGTTTTTCACCCTAAGACTATAAATAGGTCCTCTTTTGACCTATCTAGGGTTCCCAGCTTTAGTTTTTCAGTTCCCAACATTCATATTTCAGTTTTATAGCTTTAGAATATTTTAGCTTTCCAGTTTTCAAGGCTTGGATCAAGATTGAAGATTCAAGCCGCTACAATCGTTTTAATTCGATTTTTATACAATTTGTTTTTACAATTGCGTTCAATTTAATTATGTTTATGTTTGATTTTATTATGTCTGGCTAGTTCTTTTATTCTGAACCTAGGGTTTGTATATAGCTGATTGATTATGTGTTTTTGATTTATTGATATCAATTTGCCCTCCAACTTGTGATTCATGATTCCTGGTGCTTAATTTCTTGTGAATTATCTGATCAATGATTTACATGTTTAGCTGTTCAGTTTGAGTCTTGAATGCGATAATTGTTCAGCCGATTCATGAATGCATGATATAGTGTTAGCCTTGAGTCTTGAATGCGATAGGTGAAGCTATAGGAAGCTATTCTTTAGGTGCTATTTGGAGTTAATTTATTCCTTGGAGTCTTGAATGCGAAAAGGGATTAATTAATCTACGTTCATAGGTGGTCGTTAGAGACGCTTGTGAATAATATAGTGATCTTTCATCAGGGTTGGATTAAAATTGGTAATTGAATCAATAGGTTGAATACATGTAGTTGATTAGTGAAAGTACATCCCTAGGGTCAGAGCTTTCCTTATATTTGAGTTAATTATCATAGTTTACATGCTCTTTAGTTTTTATTTAGTTAATCTTAGTTCGTAATTCACCTTCAAATTCGTTTTACCTGCATACTGTGAGAGTCTGTTTAGGAAGTAGATAGAGTAATTTCGTTTTACAGTCTCTGTGGATACGATACTTTGCTTGCTGTTTTCGTACTACAATTACACTGTTTAGTTGCAGTTATTGTTGCTAACAAATTAGTGATCAACTTTTTGGCGCCGTTGCCGAGGACTGTTAAGAAGTTGCTTTAATATTTTCGATAGGATTCTACAGTACTATAGGTTTTATTCTTTAGTTGCAGTTTTTTGTTTTTTTATTTTTGTTTTTATTTGAGACAGATACGATGGCTACTCCTGAGCAAATCCAAATTCGAGCTCTGCAAGAGCAGTTGAAGAAGCTGCTTGATGCACAGGAGATGAGAGAGGCTCAGAAACAACCAGCCATCAATGAAGCGTTCATTCCACAGTATGTGTACCAGGAGCCCCCACGAGTGAACGTCAACAACTTTGAGCTGAAAACGGGTTTGATCACGATGGTCCGACAGAGCCAATATGGTGGACAGGCGATCGAGGACCCTAATGCGCACCTGGCGCATTTCCTGGAGCTGTGTAGCACGGTGAAGATGAATGGTGTCCCTGATGACATTATCCGTCTTCGTCTTTTTCCCTTCTCACTGCGGGATAAGGCGAAGTCGTGGTATCATACGCTGCAGCTGGGAGAGAATATCGTGTGGGAGAATTTGGCTCATGCATTCCTACGCAAGTTTCATCCGCCTGGCCTTACGTTGAAGTTGAAGATGGACATCGTGCAGTTTCAACAGTACGATGGAGAAAAGCTAGCGGAGACTTGGGAGCGGTATCAGGAGAAGCTCAGAAAGTGCCCAAGCCATGGATTTGATGAAGGCACGCTCGTGATAATGTTCTACAATGCCTGCGGGGAGCGTACAAGGATGCACATGGATACAGCTGCAGGTGACTCTCTATTGCAGAAAAGCAGTTCTGAAGCATGGAGCATTATTGATAGCATGGCTTCTACAAGCTGCCAATGGCCATCTGAGCGAGTACAATTGAAGAAGGTTGCAGCTGCGTCAAGTTCTGATCCTATGGCAGCAATGGTTACTCAACAGGCAGCGATGGCTACACAGCTGGCAGAGCTGACTACAAAAATTGGTGAGTTGAATGTTGGACGTCATGAGCAAGCTGTGATAGACCCATCAGGCATGGAAAATGTCAATTATGTGACTGGCAGAAATTATGGGAATTTCCAGCAAGGACAGCCAGGAATGTATGGCAGAGGTCAACAATTTCAGCAGGGTCAGCAGCAGTTCCAGCCAGGAGCACGCCCGCATCCTAACCTTTCTTACGGAAATCCGAACAATGCTTTGCAGCCTCCACCTGGATTTTTTGTGTCTAGCGGATGAGTTATAAATGAGCCGAAGAAAGTATCACTGGAAGATATGATGCAGCAGATGTTAACAGAGATGTCTAGCATGAAGACAACTGTTAATTCAAGGATGACTAATTTGGAGTCTCAGGTGGGAAATATTGGGAATAATTTTTCAGCACTGTCCAAGCAAGTGCAGATTTTGGAGACTCAAGTTGGTCAGATGGCCAACCAAGCAGCTGCACAGCACAAGCCAGGCCAATTTCCTAGCAACACTCAGTTCAATCCGAAGAGCCAACATCAACAGCCTCATCAAAATCAGCAATGTCATTCCATCCGGGTGGTTGATAATTTAGTTGAGGATGAAGGTATTTCTGTTTCTCCTCCTCTTCCATTCCCGAGGCCAAGATTAGATGAGCAAAGCTCCAAATTTTTGGAGACATTTAAGAAGCTGGCTGTGAATATTCCTTCCGTGGAGATCTTGAGAAACAAGCCAAATGAGGTACAAATTGTGAAGGCTGTGATGGAAAAGAAGAGTGCATTCAATGAATTTGAGGAGGTGCTCGCAGTGAAGGAGTATCAATTGCCTCCAAAGAGAGAAGATCCGGGCAGCTTCAATATTTCTGTGAAGATTGGAAAGTCATTGTTTGAGAAAGTGATGTGTGACACCGGAGCAAGCATAAATGTCATGCCTCTCAAAGTTTATAGGAAGTTGCAGCTGGGGAATTTGAAGCCAACCAACAAGACAATTCAGCTTATTGATAAGTCTTGCTCTAAACCTCTAGGAGTTGCGGAAGATGTGCTTGTGAAGGTGAGTGATTTTTTCTTCCCAGTCGACTTTGTAGTGTTGGATATTCCGGAGGATCCAAAGATGTCTTTGCTGTTAGGGAGACCTTTCCTTGCCACTTGTGGAGCAAAGCTAGATATGCAAAGGGGGACGATGACATTGGGAGCCTATGGGAAAATTGTGATTTTCAAGAAACCTCCACCAAAGGAAGTTCCCCAGAATGAAGTGATTAATTTGGCTGACAGTTTTCTAGCAAATTTGGAGGATGAAGAGGTTGAGAAGAATGAGCTGCCCAAGTATGAAGCCAAGAAAAAAACTCCAAAGCCAAAAGAAGTTCTGACTTTTGAGATGTGTTTGTTT
The DNA here is from genome assembly GCF_028751815.1 of Salvia miltiorrhiza. Lineage (NCBI taxonomy): Eukaryota > Viridiplantae > Streptophyta > Magnoliopsida > Lamiales > Lamiaceae > Salvia > Salvia miltiorrhiza. Next base: position 46,995,868 of record NC_080389.1, read on the forward strand.
TTGGAGCATGATGGGGGGTCTTTGAAAACCCATACCCCCAAGAAGAAAAAAGTGAAATTTCGGATTTTTCGGAATAAGAATGAAAAAGGGGCAATGCTTGTGGAGGATGTCCGAGCCAAGAGAAGTGTTTTGGTGGAGAGGGCACCCAAGAGTAGAAAAACCTTCCAATGGTTAGAATGTTGTTTCCGACCTCCATGAGTTTTTAAGGTATCGTCGAGCTCTAGACGTTAAATTAAGCACTTGTTGGGAGGTAACCCAACCTTTTTCTTTGTTTTGTTTTCCTTTCGTTTAGTTTCTTTTTGTTTCTTTGTTTTCTTTGTTTAGTGCAGTGTTGAGCTTGGAAGATGCGGGAACTCGCGCCTTGTTCATACCACCACCATGGAGCATGTGTTTCTGTGAGTAGTGACACACATATCATCATCCCTCCAAACTTATTTTCGAACTTATGTTCTGTAATAAGTTTGGGGGAGGGGGGTGAGAGTAGATATGTGTATCACTTTTATTATTTTTGTTGGCTTTATTGTTTCATCTTGCTTGGTTGGTGGTGTGTGTTTGTGATTGTTTTTTAGATGATTATTGCTCCATTAGATTTTTTGGTGAGATGCCAATGATGATTTCTGTGAAAAAAATATTGAATTTGATTTTCTTTGATGATTTGAGCATAATTGGAACTAATTTGCATAATTCTAGAGTGATTTTAACCTTGACTTTTGGACGTTGAATAAACCTGTGAGATTTTGAGCCATAACTGTTTATAATACACAGTTTATTCTTTGTTGTGAGTTTTGTCATGCATGTGGTGATCTTCTAGAACTTGCCATGGTTTCTGTGTCGAGGTTGCTGTTGTGCCCAGGATTAGGAGATGATTTTAGGCCATCTTTTGTTAGCCACTTTATTATCCCAAACACTGTCTTTAACGAAAAATTATCCTTTGTTATCCACTTTGAGCCTATTTAGCCTTTATTCTTTAGCCGGATGATAGGGGGTGATGAAGTATATGGGGATCTTTGTGTGGTGAATATTCATAGTGGGTTGTGAAAAAAGAAGGGATGATTTTGTGTTACTATTTACTCTTATGAGCTCTAGAAAAGTTGTGGGAAGAAAAGAGAAAAAAAAGTTGTTGAAAAAAAGAGAAAAAAAAGAAGAAAAAAAAAAGTGTAAAGTCGAGTGTTTATTGAGAAATTTGTTAGAAAATCGACTTTGTTTGTTGGAAATAAATGGAGAGCATAAAAGAGTGTTTAGTTTCGTATGGTGATGATTAAATCCCTTGAGTAGTGTTGATTATGGTGATATAGGTGGGTGGAAGATGGAATTTATTCCATACTTGATTAGTGAAGTCATATGGTGTTCTTGATTTATTTGAGTCACTTAGCCTATATTTCCCTACCTTAACCAATGTCCCTACATTATAACCCAAAGAAAAAGACCTTTTTGATCTTAGTCCTGGCACACTTTTAGCGATGGAGATTGTAGACGATTGGCAAGCTAATGGTAAGTGATCTATATTGTGCCCAAAAGTAATGAGATATTTGTGCCCAAAAGTAATGAGATATTTTCATACATTTTTTAATACATTTTTTAATCTTTGTGCCCAAAAGTAATGAGATATTTGTAATGGGAGAGAGAGTATGAACTTTAAAACATAGTTATAAATACACGAACTTTAAACTTATTCAATTTTGACTCATTTTTCATTTTTTTTCCAAATTAAACTTAGAATGCTTGAATTTTGACGTGGATAACTTCTCGCTATAAAAAATAATCTTCACCATTCAATTTTTGGCCCATTTTTTTATGTTATGAATTTCGGAATTTGGCTTTCGCTTTCTGAAATCCCCAAATCTTAAAGACGAATTTGACTTTCTGAATTTGTGAAATTTGTAAACAAATTTTTATCGTTCACTTTCATATTTTAATTTTGGGTTATTTTCCTCTAACAAAAAACGACGTCGTCGTTTCAGCGTCGAATTGTCCATGTCAAGATTCAGGCGTTACGAGTCAGCTTTAATTTGGAAAAAAGTCAGCTTTAATTTGAAAAAAAAAATGAAAAATGAATCAAAAATTGAATAAGTTTAAAGTTCATGTATATATAACTATGTTTTAAAATTCATGTAAAATACTCAAAGTGAGCCAAGTTCATGTATTTATAACTAGAATTTAAAGTTCATATTAAATACCAAAAATGAGTAAAGTTCATGTATTTACACAATTATCCCTTTTCTAAATATAAAGTTATCTAACAAAATTTAACAACTTATAAGAGTTAAATGCATGTAAATTCACAAACTTTAGTCAGAATTCATTTTTAACACAAACTTTTAAAGTAAATTTTTATACATAAATTTTGAAACCCTGTTCAATTTTAACTACGAAAACATGCATCTCCGATAATTGAAAGCCACGTCAATATCAAGTGTGTTTTTAATTCGTTGGAGATAAATTCATTGTAAGAATTGAACATGATCTCAAAATTAGTGTATAAAATTATTCTTCCGTCCACCAATTCATGTCCTAATTTTTTTTTGTCCGTCCACCAATTCATGTCCAACTCATTTTTAGTAACTATTTATACATTTTTTAATTGGTGGGTTTCAATAAATAATATTTTTTTTCTCCACTCAACTAATAAACAATACACTTAGCGAGTTTCTTTCTCCACTCAATTAATGTAATACCCCGTTTCCTCGAGCTAAGTTTAGAATAATTTTGAACTTAGATTTAAGATGATTCACGCCGGATTGAGAAAAAAAAGAATTTATTTAATTCCAACAAAGATGATTTACGAAAGCATTTGTAAATTTTCAAGTTATTTAAATTTTTTTGTGCATTGCATATTCTTTTCCCTCTGGCGAGCGAACCCTCTGCCGAGTGATTCCTCTGGCGAGCGAACCCTCTGCCGAGTGATTCCTCTGGCGAGCGAACCCTCTGCCGAGTGATTCCTCTGGCGAGTGATTCCTCTGGCGAGTGATTCCTCTGCCGAGTGATTCCTCTGGCGAGCGAACCCTCTGCCGAGTGATTTCTCTGCGAGCGAACCTCTGCCGAGTGATTCCTCTGGCGAGTGAACCCTCTGCACTGGCGAGCATTCCTCTGCACTGGCGAGCATTTCTCTGCTCCGGTGCGGAACTAATTTTTTTTTAGAGAGAGAGAAGTCAAAGCAAGTGGATAAACATAGTTAACGGATAAGATATTTTATGCAAGTGGATAATTAAGCATGTGTTATTTATCCAATACTTGATGGCTAAATAAATAGGGTTAATAAAACAACACATTTTTCTTTCATCCCTCATAACAGACGTCTCTTTCCTCTCTCTTCTCTCTCTCCTCTCTCGACTGTCATCACCCAACACCATTGATGAGATTACTACACCCTTCTCGGCACATTCATTATCCCTTCGGTAAGAAGTTAAACCATCAACTCCTCATTCAAGCAACAACTAGAACGAATCTCAACCGAAACCTCTTAAGGCTTTGAACGTCAGGATGATTAGCACTGCTATTCCGATTCAGAGATAACGTTAAACGACTGGCTTTGCCTATACAGGTGGGCTTATTTTTCCAAATGTATGATTTAGCTATTGAGCTTAAATATTCGTGAAAAATAAACTGTTTATCCAATAAAATGTTTATGTGCACTCTGCTCTGTTTAAGGCTCGCCACAACGAATCAATTGAGGTTCTCTTATGACCTAACACGTTATTTGAGAATTGTGTACACTGTTAGCTGACTCGGTGGGTTGATCTCCATTCGGGCACTAACTAAGAGGTGTTATAAGGGTGCTTGCTGGATGTGTTCCGAAGCATGTAATGTAAGGGCCTGTTTGGGTAGCATCCCGAGGTCAAAAGTAAACTTGTCTGGGTTACGCCCTCAGTTCAAGTAATGGGAGAAATGGATCCGTCGGTGGCTAAAAGGTCCGGATCATAGCGAGTAACAGAATTGAGTGTGACATCTGCGCGCAAAACTAAGTATATATATATATATATATATATATATGAAATGTTTTAACATGCTTAGAAGTTCTTTCACTTTAAAACCTTCTAAGTCATGTCAAGTGCGATTGGATAAACTGTTCTTCAGGTTACGAAATGTTTTAAAGTTGCAGCCCACTAAGTACATTAGTACTTAGCCCAAATATTTTTAAATGTTTTTCAGGTTGATGGCTGGTGTTGACGGGAAGAGCTGAGGCTAGGATTCAACTCCGTGTTTTGACTTCCGCTGTAGTACTAGCCTTTATTGTCTTTCGTTTCCTTGACTTAAGACATTTTGTTATGACTCTGAATGATATCATTTGATAAGCTTAAACTCTTGACTCTTAAGCATTTTGATTAATGAATGTTGGTTATCCGAAGCATGAAACTAAACTTGTGATCCTGAAGTTGTAATGTTTGTCGATGGATTAGTATCGTTTGGATATCTATCTTTCTTCATCTAAAGGGGCGAAGCCCGATTTATCATCCCATTATTCATATTTTACAAGGTTTTTCCCTTGTTCATTCAATGATTTAGTTGCACCTCAGTTATACTTATTCCTTCAGAAATTGGGGTGTGACAATTAATAAACAATATACTTTGTGGGTCATTTTCTCCACTCAATTAATAAACAATACATTTTTTCTTAAAACTCGTGTTTCATTCCCTAAGTCACGAATTGATGGATTGAGAGAGTAAATTTTTAAAAATTTATATTAAAAATAAATTTCGACTAAAGTTCGTAAATTTACGTGCATTTAATCCCACTTATAATTGGTTAAATTGACATCTCAAGAAAATAGTAGGTGCAACACGAATTTCACAATTCCTCGAGTTTAATGATTCCCAACTATATTTAGAGATCTTTATAGATAGCTTTTGAGGTTCCATTTTAATTATGGCCCATCAATCATTTATAGGTTTCATATTTCATGAATATATACCTGAAGATAGAGTATTATTTCGGTATGGCATTTATGTTGGATTTGATGTGTGGGATAACATTTGAACATGGCTTGTTGATAGGAATAGGGTTTCACAAATAATTTGCCATCATCAAACAAATGTTAAAAAACTTCAACTAAATATTGCATTTACTTAACGTGATCTGGAGTTTTATGTAAAAATGTTTTAAGGCTCACTTCTAGGTTAGGTTAAGATTCAAATTCAAATACAAATTTTAAAAATTAATATAATGATAAATATGTCATTTAATGTGAGTTTAGAACTAGATATATTAGTCCGTCATATAAATTTTCATTCGCAAAATAGTTTTACACATTTTTTTTGTTAATTATTTTCTTAATCTATACTCCTATTTTAAATTTTGTTGCTAATTCAATGAAATGACGTTGTGGTTTTTTCTATTGTCAAACTTGTGAAGCCCATTAGTTGACTTTGTCTAAAATAATCATTGGTAGTCATTTCACTGAAAAGTCTGAGCCAATTGTAATTATTAATTGGAAATTAAGAAAAATATTTTATAAAGTTCTTCATGGAAAACTTCCCCAAGCGAAAAATGTCTACTTTTTCATTGTTTTATTAACAATTGATTGTAGTTGGAGTTTAAATTGAGATTGCAGTATCAAGAGTCATATGTTTGAATTTGGAGGAATAAAAGCCAAATTGCAGGTACAATATCGTAATTTATTTTTAAAACTTTTTTATACAAGAAAACGCCTTCCATGACTTAGTTTATTTATTGTTTTGTCATAAGTAATATAGTAAAGTAAATACGACAGCTTTAAATATAATTTTCTTATCCAAATTTTGAGCCTATTATGTCTTTGGAATTAATAATGGCTCAATTATGCACATCAATAATTCCGTCAGGAAAATATTCACTTTATAAATGTGCATAACATGAATAAAAAATTGCATATTATCATGTACTATCACACATTAACAAAAAAAGAAAAATAAACACAAGATTTATTTATAAATAAGCAAACCTCTACTACAGCAGTAGAATGAATGAGAGAAAAATATATTACATCCAATAAAAAATAAATAAAATTTACAACAGGTTGAACAGCCTAAAACACCCTAAAATGAACTATTTTTTTTTTTCTCCAAGTATAAATAGTATCAAGAAATGATGAAAGAAATTAAAATATTTGGGTGTAAAGTTAAAAGTACATGAAAAAGGAAGAATCTGCAGAAGTGGAAGTAGAAGCAGAATGCAGAGACCTCAAGAACTGAAATTCGATACGACGTCGCGGCAGAAAATTAATCTGCTCCCTCATTCTTGCCATTATCAAGCTGTATTCTTCCACTAATTCCACCATTTTCCCCACTTTTATCATCTCTCTCTCTCTCTCTCTCTCCAAGATTTGTCGTTGAAAAGCTTAGTATAGGGGTCTCTGTATATATAGGAAAGCAGGGCCCTTTGGGCTTTAGGTTTTGAAAATTTATTTGAATTCGGAAGTTTCTGAGTTTGAACCCAAATTTTTTACTATAGTTTAGTTTATTGTTCGTTTTCATCAATATTGTTTTTGCTTTATTGTTATTTTTCTTCTTGTGGGATGCTACGTTTTATATGTCTGTATATTATTAAAATGCAATTTATTGAAAAGAAAAAGAAAAAAGCAAACCAAGAACCTCTGAAAGCACAAAAAGCACGGTAAGGGCCGGATCTCATTAAAACCTCTTCAAAGAGAAGAGGAAAAAGAGTACCCGTCTAAGAAACCAAAAAAACAAAAACCAAGAACAAAGCGGAAATGGGATAACTTCTAGAATTCCGACCGAACCATTGCCCTAAAGAAATCCCAGCTTTGAACCAGAAACTAAAGACAACAAAAAACCCAACTCAAAAACCAAGGCCAAGTTGCCCCGTCCACAAACCGACACTGCAGCCCGCCTCCAAAGAGCAGCAACAGCAGCGATCGTTGTCTGCCAACCCCCCGAACACAAACCACACCAGCCCCAAGACCCAAGAAAGCTTCTCCAGCCACGCACCTCAGCCCACAGCCAAAAACAACAACAGCAGCTGCTGCCAGCCATCCCGCCAAAACCGAGCCCTCTCCAGCACCCAGAAAAACAGCAGCGCAGCAACAACTGACTCTCCATCCAAAAACCATCCCGACCAAACTCACAAACACAATAGTGTTGGTGAATAACTCATATATATATATATAGAGAGAGAGAGAGAAAGAGAGAGAGAGATAAGGGTTCAACAGAGAAGCTAAATATTGTGGAGAATAGAGAATTCGTAAAATAAAAACGAACAGATCTATAATTTTAATGAACAGATCAATGTACCGCATGAACAACAATTTGCCCCGGGTTCGAATCCTGCTGGTGGCGAGTTTTTCTATATTTTTACTAAATACGTCTGTTCATTACTTATGTTGATCTGTTCGTAAAATATATAGATTTGTTCGTTCTCTCGAAAAAGATAATTCTCTGTTGAACTCAACCCTATATATATATATAGCGTGCGGTTATAGTGAGAACCACGCTTATCGTGAGAACATAAGAACCATTAAAATCAATGCATCTACTATATAAATTAATGCATTCGCTATTAAATTTAATGCATCCGAAAATAATAAATTTTTTGCTCCCTTCAGGATTCGAACCCAGGATCTGCATTCATCCACCAAGATGATGCATCCACCGTAGATCTTGATGATCGAATGGTTTAAAATGGTTCTCTGTTCTAATTTTATTTAGTGGTTCTTATTTGAACCTCTCCCTATATATATATATATATATATATATATATATATATATAAATGTTAAACAGAGAATGATAAATATGTAGAGAAAGGAGAATTAATCTGGAGCATCCAAAATTACAAATCCAAGGGCCGATTTTTTTCTGTTTATTTTCCTTAATTATAGCCGAAAAGGCTATATATGTAATTGTTCAATTTTATGAAGTCCGTTAATTAAGATTTGAAGATCTGTAATTATCTACTTAGTTTTGGTAAGATATTATACATCCAAATCTTTATATTTCTTTTATTTTAAACTTTGTATGTTGTGTACAGAATATATGTTCACGTTAATCTTTTCATAATCTATACAATATATTTAATTTTTTATGTTCGCAATTTTTTTGTACTTATTCAAAATATTTTATATTAAATATGTTCTGACAGCAAGAAATATTCGAATGTTCTATTTAAATGTTCGTAATTTTATTAGGCTTGTTCGAAAAGTTATATGTTAAATATTTTATATCATCAAAAGATTCGAATATTTTAGTATATATGTTCGTAATTTTTTTAAAGCATGTTCGAAACATTTTATGTTTAATATTTTTAAAATTTTCAATCATATATAAATAATATTATTCATAAATATAATACGTAACGAACAATCACAATTTTTCAATGAACAAACCAAAATATTTCAATGAACTGAACACAAGTTTTAATCATAAAATGCGAAAAAAAAATGTTACACTGAATAAAGTAATATTTATCATGAATATAATATAAAACGAACAATCATGACTTTTCAATGAACACAATATAATTTCTAGATGAACATAACAAAATTTTTTAAATGAACAAACACAATTTCTGAACGAACAGAACACAATTCTTCGATGAACAGGAGTCTAGCTGAAAAGTCAATCTAACAGCCACGATGCTTTGGTGGTTCAGCTGCCGTAGACTCCATTGTGCGAAGCAGCATTTGATTCTACGAACACATATATTTTGGAAGCTTTCTTTTTTCAGCAAACTTGAACGAATTGAACGAAGCAGCAACTTTTACACTGAAAAATCTGGAAATCTGAAAATTTTGGTTTTGAACTTTCAACAAACATATGTTGTGTTGTTCTCATTTAACAAAGTTTTAAAAGTAAAATCAATTTAAAGTGGTCGAGGTTGATTTGCCCAGAATCGAAATTATTTGGAGAAGATGATGGAAAATTATCGAAATAATGAGAAAATTAAAACGATGCACTAGATCTGTTCAAAAGATTTCTTAAAGTTGTGAAATAAATCGAAAATCATACCTTTGTTGAACTTCACCGTCGAACAGGAAAAATCGCGATAACAGAGATCCTCACCTTGATCGGCGAGATGGGCTACAAGCGCGGGGGCGCTGCGGCGTCGGGATGCGCCCTTGGACCAGCAGCGGCAATGACCGTTTGCGTCGACGAGCAGATGCCGGCGACCGAAGCAATATTGCACTGTGTTAGCGAGGATGTGACGGGCGTTGCCGTTCGCCGCTGCTACTGATGGCGAAGAGGGATGAGAGAGGCGGCAAGGTGGCTGCACAAGGGAGAGGGGGAGAGACGGAGAGATTGGAGAGAGAATGAGAGATGGTTGAGGGTTGAGGGTTGAGGAACGAGAAAGAGTGAGAGAATGAAAAGTGAAAATAGGATTTTCCGTTTTCACTCATACGAAAGTTACCCATATACCCTTTCAGTAATTTTTGAATATTACAATTCTTAAATAAAATAGGAAAATTCATTCAATATAAGCCGCATGATGCAGCGGTTTTAATGGATGAGATCTCTTCTTTATTCTCTATATATAGAATCATTCTTTGTTTAACTTGACCATATATATATATATATATATATATATATATAGGGAGTGGTTCAATTGAGAAGTTTAAATGTGTTGAGAAGTTGAGAAGCAATCTAATAGATGAACATGACAATTAGACCACAAATCAATAAATTCTTTGAACATACCAAATATAACTGACGAACATACGAATCTATTTAATTTGTTAAAAATACGTCACCGCCAATGATAAAAACTAATTGACATGTTCATTTATTAGATTGTTTCTCAACTTATCAACACATTTGAGCTTCTCAATAAAACCTAACATATAAAATATTTAGAAAATAGAGAATTCGTGAAACAAAAACGAACAGATATATAATTTTGATGAATAAATCAATGTACCGTATGAACAACATTTTGCCATGCGTTCGAATCCTGTTGGTGGCGAGTTTTTCTCTATTTTTACTAACGTCTGTTCATTAGTTATGTTGATTTGCTCGTAAAATGTATAGATTTGTTCATTCTCTCGAAAAAGATAATTCTTTGTTGAATCCAACCATATATATATATATATATATATAGGGGAAGGCTAAAATAAAAATGCTTATTAAAATATAAATTAAGAACTATTTTCAGCCCTTAGATCATCAAGATCTACGGTTGATTCATCACCTTGTTGGATATATTCATGGTCATGAGTTCAAATCCCAAAGGTAGCAAAAAATTATTTTTTCGATATTCATACCTTTATATAGTTTATTCATGCGTGTTATACATAAAATTCATGCATTTTTGCTGGTTCGTAATTCTTAAAATAAGGGTGGTTTATTGAATAACTGCCCCCTATATATATATATATATATATATATATATATATATATAGGGTGTGGTTCTAGAGATAACTACATTATTTGTGAGAACGGGAGAACCATCAAATCTAATGCATCCACTGTAAAAATTAATGCATTTGCTGTTAAAATTAATGCACTAAAAAAAATTTAAAAAATGCTCCCTTCAGGATTCGAACCCAGGATCTGCATTCATCCAACAAGATGATGCATCCACCGTAGATCTTGATGATCGAATGGCTGAAAATAGTTCTCCGTTCTTCTTTTATTTATGGTTCTTTCTTGAACCTCTCCCTATATATATATATATATATATATATATATATATATATATATATATACATATATATATAGGGTGTGGTTCTAGAGAGAACTATATTAATTGTGAGAACGGGAGAACCATCAAATCTAATGCATCCACTGTAAAAATTAATGCATTCGCTGTTAAAATTAATGCACTGAAAAAATTAAAAAAAAAAATGCTCCCTTCAGGATTCGAACCCAGGATCTGCATTCATCCAACAAGATGATGCATCCACCGTAGATCTTGATGATCGAATGGCTGAAAATGGTTCTCCGGTCTTCTTTTATTTATGGTTCTTTCTTGAACCTCTCCCTATATATATATATATATATATATATATATATATATATATATATATTATGGAGAGAAAGAGAGAGAAATAATGATGCAATGAGAATAATAAAATGTGGTGAAAAATAATAATGAATCTGAAACGTGAGATTTTCAAATCCTAAGGCTAATATTTACTTTACTTGGAGGGACGAAAATTTCACTTGGATTCGAATTTGGAAGGGGTGAAAATTATACCACTTTAACTAAATACCACTATTCATGCATTACAAGAAGTTTATTTGTAGATTTATATTGGCATATCCGTCATTCTAATTTTCTCACGAAAAATAACTATTACTCCCTCCGTCCACCAATTTATGTCATACTTTCCTTTTGGGTGAGTGTTAGTGTGTGTTTCACTCTTTTTCATCAAATAGAACAACACACTATAAGAATTTAAGATTATTTTTATTTTTATTTTTATGTTTTGAGGTAAAAATTACTCCATCCGTCCATGAAAAAACCTTTGAAGAGAGAGTAACACGGGTTTTAAGAAAAGATTGTTGAGTCTATTGAGAGTTGAGAAAAAAGTTTTTGAGTATATTGAAAGTGGTGAAAATGTGTTGTAAATTAGTATAGAGAATAGTGAAAAAGTGAAAAAGTGAAACATAAGGGTAAATAGAGTATTATAAATAGTGGGATATAGTCCAAAAATAGATTTAATTTTTTTTATGGACCTTTAGGAAAAGTAGGAAATTCTTTCATAAACAGAAGGAGTATTTTATATAAAAATAATGAGGGACGACACACCTTAACAAGGGATGTCAATCGGGCCAATCCACCGGGTTTTGGGCCAACTTTATCGGGTTATTGGATTATTCAGGCTAATCAGGTTGAAAATTTTTCGGGTTAGAAATTTTCAACCCTAACTCTAAACGTTCGAGTTTCAGGCTAGCCCATCGGGCTAATCGGACTCAAAAATTTATTTTAAAAATAATTAATTAATATATTTCCCTTGACAATATTATATTTGTAATAAACAAATACACGCATAAATAAGTAACATTTGAACATTAACTTACATAATAAATAATATGCAACTATTAGCAATATTTTTGTTAAATAATTGTGATTTTTAAATTTTTACATCTAAAGATTTTAAGCGTTGAATTTTAAAAATACATAGAAGTGAAATGATGAGTATACCTTTCTAATATTGAATTTTTAATATTGAATCAAAATACATTTCACTAACTTTTGGAAAAAAAATATTATTATACTAATTTTCATAAGAAAAGTAATGAAGTTGAAAATCAAATAACGAGAAAAATTTCATGTAATCAAACGAACACATTATTTTCGAGTCAGCCCTATAAAGTTTCGGGTTTTTTTTCGACCCAACCCTAGCGGATTTCGGGTTATTTGGTTACGGGTTATTCGGGCTATAATTTTTATCGGGTTGAAAATTTTCAGCCCTAACCCTCTCAGATTGGTGGGCTAATCGGATCAGTCCACGAGTTTCGGGTTGGATTGACATCCCTAACCTTAACTACGTTCACTTAAAAATGTATCTTAGGACATGCTCATTTTTCTTCAATTTTTCGAATAACTTCATTAATTAAATACGCTACAATTTTATTTTTGTTGGGGTCCCGGAGGGTTGACTGACAGGTGTATGGAAAGTGGAACTTCCAAGTGAAGAGAACAAAAGTTCTAACTTCTAAGTATGCAGAAGGTTTGAATTAAGAGGGAAAGCTAAAAAGGTGAATATGCATGTTTTGAAAGCGGCAAAAGTTAAAAGGTAACAATCGATTTGACAGCGGCGGTTCGGATTCCAAAAATAAAGTGAATTGAGATGGTTTTTCGCGTCTGCATTAAATGACCGCCAAAATTATGCCTAAAATGATGCAAATCGAAATAATGTGCATACGTGGGCGTGCAATGAGAGGAAAAATGAAAGAGTTTAAAAGATATGTAAAAGAATGATACTCTGGACACAAAACATATGTAAGATAAATCTTCTCATTTTCAACGAGATAAGTGTAAGCAATCAAGAGTTCGTGGAGAGAGTGATTGAAGACATTTCAGTAGTGAGAAAGAGTAACTTACTGGTCGACCGAATGTCGTAATCAGTCGATACCACGAATGAGGTTTTTAAGAAAGACTTGACTGATTCCCCCATGACTGATGATGGGATAAAACTATTGAAGATTGTTCAGTCAGGGCGAATGTGCTTTATTAAACTGAAGCGTTGTCCTCCACAAATCTAAAATAATGACAGGACAAGCAACTTCAGTTTTTCCTTCTTCATTTTATGAGCTTCCTGTCTTTGGAACAGAGGTTTTCGTGTTGATCAAGATGCTTCATCCGTTTGCATCTTCAGTCGGCGTCTGTTTCTAGGAAAGGGCTCTAATCATTGATCATCCATAAAGGTGTAACTGATTTTTCTTCTTGGGATGATTAATGATCACGAGACCCAGGTGCTCTATCCTTTTAGAGCGAGGGTAACAGATTCAGTCAAATAACTGAATCTACCTCCTTCTTAACTTCAGATGATTTCCCCATCAATTTCTCTTGACACAAGTTTGACGAGAATTGTCCTTTCAGGAGGAGTTTTTCATCCGAAGTTTCACACCCATCTTGGTTCAGGATGTCGATCAGTGAGAAAGATTCCTGTGATGGTTAGTCAGCAAAGATAAATAGATAATCAAGGACAAAAAGGTACATCTTTGCACGTAGAGAGAAATCGAGTAAAATTTTGAAAACACAGACAACCTTCGTGTAGGATCTAGTTCAGTAAGAACTAGGTCAGAACAAATTGTTCTTGCGAACAACCTGCTCTGATACCAATTGTTGGGGTCCCGGAGGGTTGACTGATAGGTGTATAGGAGGGGAATACACCTGTGGGCTATTTTTTGCAAGTCAAACCAACTTAACCAGTTTTAGTTATAAATAGGTTGTAGACTGATACTGAAGATACTTCAGTGAGTTGACAACAGTCGAGCACTGGGCTTAGCTGATATCCAAGTAAGGCTTCAGTCTAGTTTGTAAAACAGAGTAGAGTTATTAATCTCTCTGACTATCAGTCGTCAGTGGGATTAATAACTCAGCAGCGGAACTTAAACTTAGTGCGAATAGCCTTTAGAAAATGTTTGTCACTTGTAAAATCCTTAGTTACATTTTTTAGTTAATCCAGTTCAGTTGAAACAGTTAAGCACAGATAAAGGAAATAACCAAAAGCAAGTAAAGAACACAAGAATTTTTAACGTGGTTCGGAGACATCTCTCCTACATCCACAGTTAGATTATTTGTCTCACAAACATTCTGGGCTTATGCTTTAGAGGTGCACAGCAAACCTACCAATCCACCATGAATTGGATTTAACACTTAGCACGCCCTGACACTATCGTGCCCACTCAACTAATGCTAAGGTAATTGGAGCCAGCACCTTTAAGCTGAACTCGCTCTTGGCTTTCTGGGTGCCAAGGAAACCGAACGGTTTAGTTTTGAACTGGTACTAAACCACAACCAATAACAGTTTAGTTTTCTGGTACTAAACAACAACCACTTGGCTTGACTGGTGCCAAGGAACCATCTGTTTAGTTTGACGATACCAAACAACCGTTGAATTCTGTCTTAGTCTCGAACTCTATTACAAACGCTCTTCTCTCAGAAAGAAAAAAGTTATGTAATAACCAACTAGGATTACTGAGAACATGCTCTCGAGTAATCATCAATATAGGCTGAAGATATGTCTATTGATTGCCTATAGATTCTAAAAGAGTTCTTGTAATCATACATTTTGATTGTATGATCTCTGATTGCTCTCTTCTTCGATTAAATTCCTATGACGGTTGAGCTCAAATTGATCTTTCGATGTAGTTTTACATTGATGATTGAATTGAATTTTCTCTTTCTCTTATATTTCTCCAATTTCTTGAGGTGTCCTCCTTAGCTATATATAGACAGTTCTAAAGAATAGATTCGTTGGTGGAGATTTTTTCTTCGAATCCTGTCGTTATGTGATAATGTCTTAATCTGCTCAGGTTCTCTGTCTCCATTTCTCTTTTATGAGTGTAGAAATGGTCTTCTTGTCCTTCGGTACGAATGCTGCAGGCTTTTACACAAAAGAAGGAACTCCGTCCTTTAAAGTCAATGCCTCTGACTTCTTCAAACATTGCAGCATATTTGGAGGTTGTCCACGTGGCCTTTCCTTCTTCAGTTGAGGCGAATTCCATGACTCGTAGATTCCTCAATTGCTTTTGATGCAGTTTCCTTCAGTTGGGAGCTTTAAGTTGAGTCTGCATTTCTTAGTGTTTTCTAGACTTGTGCATAGCCTTCAGTCAAGCAGTCTTCAGTTGAGTTAACATCTTAAGGCATCATTCCAATCAATGTCCAGTCTAGCTAATCAAGAAACTCAACCACTATTAGCTAGAATGTGTCTTTCAGTGGTTTTAGTATCATCAAAACATTTGGGTTGAATATCTTTTTATTTCCAATAATTTTTATTAAATATATCGATGAAATAAATATCAACACATTTATTTAAATAATATTAAAACTCAATGAAATTAAATCTGAGTGTGATAAATCGCTTAAATAAGGAGGAATGGTTGAAGAACTCGCCGAAGAACACAAAGAATTGTTGTTTTGTATTAATAGGTAGCGTAAACTTACAAAGATGAGATTGAAAATTCTACTATATATAGAGGAAGTATTCAAGGGCTAAAAGGTAAAATCTATCTAATTCACATACATAGCATGCAACGTCCGTGTCTCTATCTTTCGCACTGAGCACGCTATTAGTAACTAATTAACAACTTTTATCGGATATATTGTCAGAATCTTCACCAACACTGACTTCATGTTCTTGGCCTTCGATGTTTCATCGCTGATTTCTTATACTCGCCAACAATCCTTTGAATAATTACATCTAAAAGTGTCACTTCAGTTCTAACATTGTCTTCGGTCCTCTCCTAAGCATCTCTAACGTATTACTTGTTCAATTGAATTGACCTTCATCGTAGACTTATTTTATGATTCCGTCATGTGACAACTTTGAATTTTATGTCACATGTTCGCTGATCTTCAATCAGTTCTTCAGCTCTGGTATGTGTTATTTTATTTTCGGCGAATATTTCGCGATTTACTCCACACTATAAATAATTAAACGAATTATTAGTGTTGATATAGGATTTACTCCCCCATATATATATATATATATATGGTATAAACATGATGAGGGGTAGGATCCCCTGTCAGCGCATGCCTTATATATTTAACATTATTATGTATATATATGTGAATAAATTAACAGTGCAGGCCTCGAAGGACCAAAGAAAAATCTATTGAGGAGTGACATTGAATTACATGGAGCTAGCCTGCACAGCACTTGACGCATTATCGAAGGGATAACGCCTGCGCAGTCGCGAAGGGACCTTGACCGCATGAATTACTAAGAGCACATTCATGAGGGATCACTCCAACTGGGGTCAGCGCAGACATGTCGCGAAGATTGACTGCGCAGCCCGTGATCATTTTCTGACAACAGGCGAAAAGCTGCTAGTCCGTTATATGAAGGACAATCACCGATGATAACGACACCTACGCGGAGGCCGTGCATGAGGAGTGCGTGTGTAATTGAAAAGACTGATGTACCCTCTTTCCATGTTGTCTATAAATACTACGCTTAACCATTGTAATAGGGATCCAATCTTTACTTCTGATTCTACACTTTCCCCTCTGTAATCTGTTGGTCGAATACTTAAAGAAATATACTTGGAGAAAGTTAAAGTTACCGGTGTTCTTATACTTCAGGTTGATCTCTATTTTAGTAAATGCTTTCATCGTAGAGTTGATGAGTCTGTGTCTCACCAAAACACTTCTTAACATATAAACTATAAACTAATTAAAATGTATGAATTGCGAAAAATAAATTTTTTGCTATCTATGAGATTCGAATTCAGGACCATGAATTCATTCAACAAAGTGATCAATCAATCGTAGATCTTGATGATCTAAAGAGTGCAAATAATTTTTATTTTATATTTTTAAAAATATTTTTATTTTAGCCTCCCCTTTATATATTTAGTTGGGGAATGAGTTAGGAGAATAAAATATGTTGAAGCTTATGACGTTACCATATAAATTAGTCATATAATTAAATACTATTTTTTGTAATAAGTCATAGTATAACTAAATTAATTGGTGAGGTGATAATTTCCAACACCCAAATAGCTTTTTTGGCTTTAGCTCGTTGAAAATCGAGACGTTTTGAGTGTAAGAAACTAAAAACGTGGCTAATTGGAATGCAATTTCGGCGAAAATGGGAAAGCTTTTGAGATTAAGAATCCCACAACAAACCAAACGACACGAAACGAGGCACACGCGATACTTCGCTTTGAAGGGTGGAGATTTTTAGTCAGAGGGAGAAAAGGGGCCGACTTTTTTTTTTGGGGTTTTCTCTATCTCCCGTTTCGCTGTCTGGTATGATTTCCCCCCCTATTTTTTGTTAGAATCTCTTATTTCTCACAAATTATGTACTGGGTTTTGTAAGAATCATGTTATCCTGTGTTGATTGATGCTTTTAACGCTTGATTCGTTATGTTTCTTGCGATCATTGTGCTGTTTGTGACTCAAGTTAGGATTTTCTTGGTGGGCGTTGATTATCAGTGAATTGATTTTGAGCAAAAATGATCGGTTTGAGCTCAATGGGTTGCGGAGGAGGAGGGAATTCATCGACATCAAATCTATCTGCTTCTGCACCTCCCTTTACTGTCGATAGATTAAACCCTAAGCCCAATTCAAACCCTATGTTGCATTACTCCGATTATGGGGTTGAGCCCTTTACCCATTCCTCTCAGTATCCGATTAGAGCTGAGGCTGCAATTGATTCTGGTGAGATGATTAGCGTGCCTACCACGGATGATTATCGATTTTCGGCCTCTGCCTCTGTTAGTGCACCTAGCACCCAGTGGTCTGGTCATAATTCTGGTTATGGTGGTGATGTGAAACCTTATTATTCTCCGTATGTCACGTCGTTGGTTGGAGAGGATAGGGTTTTGGGTGAGGATGAGGGGTCTCGTTACAATGTGGTGCCTACTTGTGGATTGAGTGTGACACCTCAGCATGATTATACTCCAAGCTTGTTTGACTTAGAGTACGGGCCTCGTTGGGTGGATGGTTTGGGCTTCGATGATGGGAAACGGGCTAAAAGATCAGAAGTTGATGGAAAATTCTCATCGGAGAAGCTATTCATTGGTGGCTCACATGGTTATGAAAATCAATTATACCAAGGTATGCCTTACTATCTTTTACGACATAAAAATGTGGTATCTGTGATGAGACACTTTTTCCATTGCTAAAATCTTTTGACTTTTAGCTGTATAGTTAATTTAGAGTCTCTTCTGAAAAAGATCTATGGTTGAAATTGAGAAGCTTTATCTGTTCGAGTCAAGATCCCATTCGTTGATTTTTAGCAACTTCATAAGAACCTAATATCCAGAATAACCCGGCCTTCGTACATACTGTGATATTGATCAAAAAACAGCATGCTTAAATTCAGAGTTTACAAGATCGTAGTCCAGTAACTGTTCATGCAAAACATGCATTTTTGTTTTCTTTTGAATGTGATGCTGTTATATTGATAGATAGCACAGTTAGATTGTTTATGAGTTTGTAGTCCAGTAACTGTTCGTGCAAACCTCGTGTTTCTGTTTTCTTCTGAAATTTGGTGGGAAATGGGAAACTATGGGTGATGAGCAAGTTAGAAACAGCAAAGTGGCAATGAGTTATAGAAACATTTTAGAATGGACAATTAGTAAAATTTTCCTATATATAAATGTACTAAATATTTTCCATCATCAGAAAGGAATATAAATGAACTGTCCCATTAGGGTGTGTTTGCTTTTCATCCCTCTAAATAGAGGGGTAATATACTGAGCCGGTATAAATTTATCACTTAAAGTGGGGATCTCATTTTATATATATTGTTTTTTTGAATGATAATATATTTATTCCACTCTTTATAAAGTGGTATAAAATTATAACACCCTCCCTTTGGTATAAAATTACACCTTGACCAAGGGAAAAGGTGCTGCCCAGAATTTTATATGGTCTGCCTGAATTTTTTTATTACGTCAAAGCAATCGAGGTATAAGGTGGTAAAATGGAGCTTATCCCTTTTTATACCTCAAAGCAAATGCATGGTTTTCATTAGTTTTTTGTGCTAGTCCGTGGTCAAGTGTGATTCTAAAAAATGATGTATGATCGGAATAATTTTAATACAAGTATTTTAGGATGAACCAACACTAAGATTGACATCTTCAATCGGTATTCCAATTTCTTTTGAGGTTTTTATATGATCTCATTTCATCGGAGTTCCAGG
This sequence comes from Salvia miltiorrhiza, assembly GCF_028751815.1. Taxonomy (NCBI): domain Eukaryota; kingdom Viridiplantae; phylum Streptophyta; class Magnoliopsida; order Lamiales; family Lamiaceae; genus Salvia; species Salvia miltiorrhiza. The sequence goes on from NC_080389.1 coordinate 47,015,122, forward strand.
AGCAATATTACTTTTGAGAGAAATACGATAACTTTTCTTATTTGAAATAGTGATAGCCAACGGTGCACTGTGGTACATCTTCAATATGTAGGTAAGATTTGTGCAACAAGAAGTTAACTCACCACCCCTGAGCATCAGTTTAGAATTACGTAATTATTTATCTTCTCTTCAAAGTATGAAACTTAACAGTGTCCATTCCGTGTGCGTGCGTGGACACTGATGTGTCGATAGCTTGTCTGTTGTGCATTTTAGCGAAGTAGTTGCTATATGAAATATCATATTGCCTCTTGAATTGTTTTTCTGTAATTCAGGTGGGTGCGGCAGTGAAAACAGGAACCAATTCAAGGAAGACTCTGGTGTTTTATATAAAAATCTCCATCAGGTTTCCGACCGTGAAGTCTATACTGGGTCCTCGAGTACTGGATACATGGAAGACAAGTCGTGCCTTGAGCAGCAATTTGGCTTCTTTCACTATGATTCAAGTAAAACACTTCTCACAGCATCGAGTCCTCCCTACCCAGAATCTTATCCTCCTCTAGTGTCCTGTGCAACAGAAAAGAATTTCCCAAACTATAAAAACTCGTGCAGTCCATATAAAAAATGCATCAGGCCTGTCGATACGCCCTATCAGGGTCGTGTTTCAGTCGGAAGATCGTCGCCCACAGTGGTCATTAGACCACCGCCAGCTTCCAGTTGGAATTTGGGACAAGGTAATGCTTCTCGTAAATCTGCTGGAAGCGAGAATGCTGCTGGCGTGCACATCGTGGATTCTGATTATACATATCCCTCAAAGCCGAAGGATTCTGGCCTAAAAGCCAACTCCAAACCTAAAGAAGGCTCCTTTGAGACGAGTCCTTTCAAGTTCTTCAAGCAAGGGAATGCTCCTGTTTCATCAGCTTCCGTTAAAGAACTAAGGCCACTGAATACTAATGATACTTCTGATTCCAAGGTTAAACCGACGTTAGGATCTCAAATGCCTGACGTGAATGTCTCAAGTAGTTTTCTAATGACTGGTGATAACATTCAAATGGTTAATTCCACTGAGGAGTCTTCAGATTTTATAGATAATCATAGCACTGCGGTAGATTCACCCTGTTGGAAAGGAGCACCATCTTCTCCGTTTTCAGTGTTTGATATTGAATCGGGAAACTGTGATCGTGTCAAGGTAAATTTGGTTGAACAATATGGATTTGGTCATGGAGATCATCCGAGTCTCCACTCAATTGATTCTAACCGAGTTTTCTCTGAGAAAGTTGAGTGCAACATGGTAAATCAAAATGAATGTGGAAGAAATGGCATGAAGCTTGGTTTTGAGAAGACTCTTGATGCAATCTGCTCAACATCAGAGCAGAGTTTACTGGATGGTATAACTGACAGAGTTTGGATCCCGCCTGCAACAAGGAGCAAGGGAGTCGAGTTGAGTGGTGGTATTACAAAGGATTCCAATCTTTTGAACAACTTAACGAGTGTTTTTGATATGAATGTTTCTGACACCAACCATTTATTCGGTGAAGGATGTGTTGGGATGACGGTAAATGACGTCTCTGAAGGTGCTGCTGTGGCAGTCCTCGCAGCAGAGAAGGTTCTCGCGTCGCCTGCTTCTCAAGAAGATGCCATCGAGCATACTACGGTACCAGATCCGAGACTGGATGTGTCATCAATTGTTAAATCGATGCATAGCCTCTCAGAGTTGCTTCGGTTTCACATTCCAAGCAATGTATGCCCTTTAGGGGAAGAAAATACAGAGATTCTTAAACATGTAATAAGCAACCTTAGTACTTGTTTGAGTAAAAACGGCATACAGGCCCAAGCATCGAATAAGTCAGAGCCCAAAGTTCTTTCTGGAGAAACTTCCCTTGGGGAGTTGTGCTGTGCGGTATGCAAAAACAAGCTATTCCTTTTGTATCTTTCCTTAGTAAATATTTGAATATTTTACTTTTCTGTCAGGATGTTATTTCAAGAGGTCCTCGTACGAAATGTGAAGCTTCGAATTCTTGCACCAATGCCGAGTCTCTGCATTTGCTTAAGGGGGAGAGAAACGACACTTTTCCTGGTAAGAGAGATGAGATATCACAGATAGTTTCACCACCCTTGACGGATGATTTTCACATAACAGGAGACGATGATATGGCGAAGGTGCGTGCTGCACTTTTAATATTCCCATCGTTTGGCAAGTATTGTGGTTAATGATTAAGAGTACAGAAGTTGTTGCAGTGTGTTAGTTTGTGGATGCAGTCTGTCTGTTTTAATTGGCCACGCTTGCAGGCTATAAAGAAGGTCCTTGAGCAGAATTTCGAGATAGACGAGGATATGCACTCACAAGCACTTCTGTTCAAGAATTTGTGGCTTGAGGCGGAGGCTAAACTGTGTTCCATCAGTTATAAAGCTCGTTTCGAAAGAATGAAGGTTCAGATGGAAGATGTCAAACTCAAGGCTCCGAAAGGTTAGATTTGCATCGTGATAGAACGAGCTTTTTCATTTGCTATAATCCTGATAACTGCTCAAAATGTTCTCAGAGGATGAGGATATTGCAGAGATGAAATCTGAGCTTTGCGTTTCGCCCAATTCTGTCATCATGTCTGTGCTGGCTCCCAAGGCTTGTGTCGACACATCCCCTAAACCCACCTCACCAAATGTATCTGCTTCTGGCGTGGGCGGGCGTGCTGATTGTATCGAGTCTTCTGTCCTAGCCAGGTTCAGTATCTTGAAATCTCGAGAGGAGAACCTGAAAACCATAAATGCGGAAGAGCAGCAACGGTCCGAGATAGTTGATGCAAATTCCATCATAACCAGATTCAATATCTTGAAATCGCGAGAGGAGAACCTGAATCCCATACATACGCAAGAGCAGCAATGGTCTGAGATAGTCGATGGTAAGCATGCAGATTCCATCATGGCTAGATTCAACATCTTGAAATCGCGAGAGGAGAGCTTAAAACTAGTCGGTGCAGACGAGGAAAAACCACCACAGGCGATCAGTGATGAGTTTGCAGGTGAGAAATATTTCCAGCCACTCGTCAGAGGTCAGTCAGAAGACGAAGCCTTAGACGTGGAGGTGGGACTGCAGCCTGATTTTCAGTATCAGGCCGGCAGCCTCGCTCGGGGTGGCAAGTTCGACTCATATTTTGAGCGTGCTGGGTATGAGCCTCCGGCTGAGTACAGTAGCGGCTCCATCATGAACGATGCAGCAATCCATGTGGTGAAGAGCGGGAGCAGGATGGTCGGTGAGAACAGGTCGGGGTGGCAAGACAGTTCGTCGTCGTCAGAGTGGGAGCATGTGCTGAAAGAGGATTTTTCATGGAAAAACTAATGAATTGTTGGGTTTTATTGTGTGCTAACTGCTATATACTAAAAGGGAGAAATACTAGTATGACTTCATCTCCCTCTTTGAGATTGTCACAGCATTTTGTAAATTGGAAAAGAAAAATGTGATGATCAATCGAATTTGACTTTGAATGTAAAAAGTGTTGCTTGCTATCAACCTTATTGGTTTTATCTGAATATTTTTATGGTCTCTATGTTTCTACGATCTTTTTTTTTTTTTTTTGTAAATATGTGTATTGCGTGATATGTTTCTTCTTGCTTGCACGCACAAGTGTGTTTTTGTCCTTCAAATGGCTCTGTAATCGTTTGCTTAATAAAACCATGCTAAAGTAAACAATATCAAAATGTAGAAATAATAATGATTACTTCAAATAAAAGAAATAAATTGCTTACATGTTAGGAGGATTTAATAAGCAAAGCCAAGCCTATTAATACGTGAACAATAATTAAAAAAATGTCAACTTTAGTATTTGAAATGATCCCCTAACAGAATATTTCATCATCTCCTAAATGGTATCTGAAAAAAAGAAAAATTCATCTCAATGCAAGTATAATGGTTAAAAAGTATTCAACATTATTTTATTATTTTGAATATTTAAGATTATCGCCAAAAATACTGCTATTTTTTTTAATGCAGTTATTTCTTTAAAATTTCTTAATTTAATCTTGGCCTTAGTCTATATAAAAAATGGATATAATAAGAACTTATGGCGTTTTACCTTGGGCTTACAGTTGAGATAATCATATAGATTGAATCATGTTGTGTAAGAAACTGAGATTCCTACTTGTACAACTTGCTGCATGCATTTCACACCAACATTTCCACTTCCAAACATCATCTCCAAGTCTTCAAGCTTACTTCTTAACACTCACATTGTTTCAACGGGAAAAAAAAAAAAGCATTAGAATGTTGGCCATATCACCAGTGTTGGTATCGTGTCTCAGCTCAGTTTCGAGTCGATTTCTATGATAGTTCATGTCCTAATTTCTCCCAAGAGCAAGTAATAAACACTGAGGGATGTGAGTTCGTGAAATTTCTTCCATTATGAAGATGCATACTTTTTGTAGTTATTGACTTATTGAGGGCTGTGATGCTTCTGCTATCATAGAATGGATAACGGGAGACGATGGGCCGCCTAACGACAGCAGCCTTGGATACACTTTGGAGCGACTGACAGTGCAAAAGCTAGAGTTGAGCAAGAATGTGCAGAAAAGGATTGATTGGTTTCTTGTGCTAATGTTTTGGCTTATGCAGCTAGAGAGTCTATACTAGTAGTTAGTATTTTCTTTAACTATATTTGTGTTGTTTTAAGAAGCAACATGTAACATGAGATTCTGCTAAAGTTCAAGATTCATGACACAGATTTTGTAGCTAGTCTACCATGATCTTGATCAAAAGGGTTGGTTTATTTTTCACATTTGTACTGGTAGGTAATATACTTCTTGGCTATTTCAAACTTCAATGTTTGCATTTTGATTCCTATATTTGGTTATGTATGTTGTTTCAAGAAAAACATGTAACATGAGCTTTTTTGCTAAACTTGAAGCTTCAAGATTCATGAAGTGTTACTGATTTTCTCAATAGTTTAGGCTATTTTTAGTTCAGCCATAGCTTTGCCACCTTTTTTCACTTCAAACTCAAATCTTGATTGTGTGTGATTTTTCTCACACATAATTGGCCTCTCTCACTACACATCATTCAGCAACCGGCTGTACAAATTCAGCTCAACGAGCAGCCAGTATCCGACTCAAGACACACCGTATGCAGCTGTGCTAAAGAAACAATGGCCTAAAGGGCCTCAAGAGACCGTAGATCCTAACAACGCTGTTCAGATGAACTTGAGTCCATCTCTCCTCGACAACACCGACGTTTTAAAGAATCGGGGTCCACAATTATGCAAGAAATAACACAAAATGTCTGCTAGATTTTGCTCAGGTTGATGTCCTTGCAGGCTCTGCTAGGGAGATTAGGTTCAACTGATTAACGCGTAATCAAACATTAACTCCACCGTTAGAGCAAGATGGAAGCAGTTTGAAAGATCAAGATTTATGAACTGTACTAAATTACCTGCTACATTTCCACATTTAGTGGTATAACATAGAAAGTGACCTGTGATGTCATGTGTTTCGGAGAAAGTAAAAGCAATCTTTTTAGATCTGGTTGCAAGTGAGCAAGAAATAGTAGTTCCTCAAATCAGTCTTGATTCTGTTATCAATGTCAAAACCTTGCACTAGATTAGCTAATAAAGCAATAAAATAGCTAACAAAACCAGTATTAATATTTAATATAGGCTTTTCTTGACCCCCATTTTGAGAAATGAAATCAAAGATTAGTCCCACTTGCCTCCTCTGATAAAGATCCGCCAAGAGGGATTAAAGTTTATTATCATAGATATTTACTTTTCGGGCCTTATGTTTATGGGCCTTAGTAGGAAGTATTTTGGGCTTTGGGAAGTAGAGTATTTATATTGGCCTCTACGTAAATTAGGGATCATCTTTTGGGATCTTTTAGCTTGCAGTGTACGCTGTGGACGGAAACTCAGTTTCTGTGGATTTGTTCTTTTGTTCTTGAATCTCTATTTCATAATCGAGTTCTTTAGTTTTCCTATCGTCTTCACTCTATCATCCTCACTACAGCACAGAAAACCAATCATCTTCCGAAAAATATGGCACTGATTTATCTAATCCAACCACTAACTTTGGATTTTCATGCACCTAAGTCAACTTAAATGGATTCAATTTGATCACTTGTTGCATGAAATCTATGTCACAACGTCTACAAAATAAAATATTAGCAGCAAACTACGCGTCGACAATACTTAATCCATTTGTCGTATCTTCCTCATATATTTACTTCTTTTCATCTGCTGCACAAGTTAAACGACATTCACAGCGAGTTTCCTACTCATTCGCCACTAAATGTGATAGAAAATTCGGACAATGCACCGATTTTTTTGTCTATATATCTTGTTGCCTTTTCTTGTAATGGAAGAAGCCATAGACTAAAGCAAACCTCAAAAAGCAAGGCATAATGAGTTCTAAACTGCTTCAAACCCTCACTACAGCACTCCTATGTTTCTGCATTGTCAAGACAGCAACAGCTCAGCTTCAAGTGGGGTTCTATCAACGTTCGTGTGGCTTTGCTGAGTTCTTTGTGAAGCAACAAGTTCGAGCTGCATTCATCAATGACAACGGAGTTGCTGCAGGCCTTGTTAGGCTTCATTTTCATGACTGTTTTGTGATGGTGAGAAATTGTGTTTCATGATTCTGTTTTTCTTCATGCATACAAGCCTTCAATAAATAATATTTTAGTCCAAGAAAATCCTTCCCTGATCAAGCATTGTTGTGAGCAGGGCTGTGATGGCTCTGTGCTGCTAGACTCCACCAAATCAAACACGGCAGAGAAGGATTCGCCTCCGAATAATCCAAGCCTTCGAGGATTTGAAGCTGTTGACAGCATCAAGACTATCCTCGAGGCCATGTGCCCGGGCGTAGTCTCTTGTGCTGATATACTCGCATTTGCAGCAAGGGATAGCATTGAGATCGTAAGAAATAGCTTTCTTTACTTTCTGCATTCAGTCATAATTCAATGCACGGATCAATTTGTTTCCCGTCTGATTTGCTTTGCTCTGCATCTCAGACCGGAGGGCTAGGGTACGACGTCCCTGCTGGGAGGAGAGATGGTAGAGTTTCTTTAGCTTCTGAGGCATTGAAAAACCTACCACCACCAACACTCGATGTGAATCAACTCACAAACGCATTTGCAAACAAGGGCTTAACACAAGAGGAAATGGTCACCCTTTCTGGTAAAATTTCTATCACCCTTTCTGGTAAAATTTCTATCACAAGTAACTTCTTTCAAAAGCATGTTTGTATTATTGAGGCCCATATATGTGTATGTGCACATATATTGATGATAGTGAAGTGAAACACGAGATGAAGCTTTGTGACGCGTGCAGGGGCGCACACGTTGGGGCGGTCCCACTGCACGTCTTTCACGAACCGGCTCTACAATTTCAACTCGAACTCGAGCATAGACCCAACTCTGGATGCTATGTATGCAAGCCAGCTCAGGCGACAGTGCCCGCAGGGCGGTGATGCAAGCCTGGTGGTGCCGATGGAGGCCACCCCCGCCACAGCTGACGTGGCATACTACAGAGGTGTGGCAACAAATAGAGGGTTGTTCACGTCGGATCAAACGTTGTTGACGGATGGAAAAACAAAAGCCCAAGTATTCCAAAATGCTCAGAACCCATTCCTTTGGAGAAGCAAGTTTGCTTCTGCAATGGTGAATATGGGAAAGATTGGAGTTTTAACTGGTAATACTGGTGAGATTCGAAAGAACTGTAGAGTGATTAACAGCTAAAAGAAAAGTTGCTTATAAGTTGTTTTCATGCAATATCAAATCTTGATCATTTGCCCCATTATGCTTAGAACTTCAATATCATTCAAAATAAATCCAAGAAATAAAGATTTGGATGTTTATTGTTTCAAATATTCAAAGATCAAACTTAGTTGAACAGAAAAATGGGGGGGTACATCTTCATTACTTCAACCAAAGTGTCAAGTGAATCAGGACAATGAAACTAAGTTTGTAGTACCATTGATTCAAAAAAATCATAACAAGATGCAAGAATAGTAGGCTAAGATAGTAATAATAATGTCTAGGTTGTAAGCTCCATGATAGCACTCACAATGTCCCCATTGTGAGTTTTGAGGGCCTTGACTGCCTTGGTCCTCGACACCCCCGCTTGCGTCATGACCAGATCAATGTCACGGGGCTCGACACCTGTCTCATCGACCTCTTCCTCTTCCTCATCCGCTTGGGCAGATGCAGCCGAGGCAGTTAGCTCTGACTTAGCCATCACAGAGCCCATATCTGGCATCCTGAACTGTTGAGCAGCCTGGGTCTGGAGCTGAGAGCTCAAGTCCTCAATCTTGGCCTCTCCGAAGATGACATAGGTCTCGGAGTTCGGGCTCTTGAAGACATCAGGTTTTGAGATGAAAAACAATATCTGTAGAAATGTTAAAATGATTAGAACCAGCACTTCCAAAGGCAGAAAGTGGCCAACAAAGAGTTGAACATAAGATTACGTTTTTGGTTCTCTTAATTGTGACTCTGCTAACACCAAGAACGGGCTTCATGCCAAGCTTCAACATGGCCTTACGGCTCTTTTTCTCACTTCTGCTTTGCTTGGAACCTTCAGTTCCACCTGTTCAGGTTTATCATAGAACAACGGAACCATTTAAACAAGGCAGCTAATAAGTTTCCAAGAAAAAGGTAAAGGATTACTGTAAAGAACTCAATAAAACAGTGCAACATCCACAAATACTCAGTAAGTTTCCAAGAAAAAGGTAAAGAACAATGGAACCATTTAAAGGACTAAGGTAAACTCAAATAACACCTGAAGCAAGATCTTATAAACTAGGCTACTAGCTTAAGAACAGTCGAGGCAGATATCTAGCAGCCTTATGAATGTGGCCAAAAATGACTACAAGGTGATTAAAAACATTTCATATGATGTAATAATATATGGCTTCTAAAATCACAGCGTAAAACGTTGAATAATGAGAACTCCTTATGAAAAATTTATATTCAGAACAATAAACAATTATGTCTAATCACATTTAGAGAAGTTACAATTCATGAATTAACAGCAGAGCAGAGCCACCACCTTCACATACAAATGGAGTAAAAAAAATTCCACTGATCTTACACATTACAGCTTCTAGCTATATGATGAATGCTTTCAGAAACGGAATATTTTTCTAATTGAATCAACTACAATTTCCAGCAATAAAATCAACATTTCGCATCAAAAAGTAAAAATATTCCGCAAATCTCAACGAAGTTCCAACACCAAAATTAACAACAACGAACTGTAAAAAAAATCCACCAAAGATATAATGAACACGCAATTCAAACACAAAAAGGACACACAATTTTGAAAACTAAACCACACGCACACACAAAGATATATCTAGATAGAGACCTAGAGTTCCGTCGTCCTTGTCATCATCTTCATCGTCGGAATCATCCATATCATCATCATGGTCCTCATCTTCCTTCACGTCCTCCACCACTGGCTCATCCTTCACCAAACATTAATAATTTATTTATTTTCACCGAAATAAATCTATGAAAAATAAAATGAAAAATAGAGTACTGAAAGTTCAGTGAGAATTTATACCAAAAGCTTTTTCTCGGCTTCAGTCTCTTCGACGACGGGACCAGGCATGGCGTCGGAGCTGAGAGAGAGAGTGAGAGAGAAGTGATAGAGTGAAATGAGTGATTCCGTTGGTTTACGTACCAGGAGATAACGAATGGGTTTTTATTTCTAGGGTTCGTTTTCGGGCTCCGGCCCAACATTTTCTTCACCTAAACAATTTCTGTTTGCATATCTCTTGGGCCCATTGGAATATTATTTCCTCATTCATGTACAGAGTGCCTCCGTCCCAACTAGGGATGTCAATCTGGCCAGTCCACCGGGTTTTCGGGCTAGCCCTATCGGGTTCCGGGTTAGTCGGGTGCGGGCTAATCGGGTTGAAGATTTTTTCGGGTTGTAAATCTTCAACCCTAACCCTAAACTTTCGGGTTTCGGGCTAGCCCATCGGGCTAATCAGGTTAAAGGCGTAAAAATAAAATTATCATTTGTATTTTATTATTTCTAATGATCTAATGTATAATGTATAAAATATACATAGATATTAAAGATATAAATTATATAGCAAAGCATGAAATGCAAAAAATATAAGATATTTAAGATTACATAAACAAAATAAAATGAGATAGTAAAATTTAACATGTATCAATGCACTAGAATCAATTTGGATTATTACTGAATAATTAGTGGATTTTCCATGCACGTCTCATTGACAGAAAAAAAAATTGGTATCACTTTAAAATGAGATACTAATAATTAATTTCTAACTAATGAGATACTAACAATCAATTTCTACAAAAAATTCGTAATTAATTTCACTTTTTTTAATGAGATTGCACACACACACATATATATTCTAACTAATTAATTTCACTTTTTTTAATGAGGCTACATATATATATTTAAGCAAATACCATAGATCTAAACATAGCAGAAGTTGTAACTGGATGCATCAGTCACAATTCCGTCAGCCCACCGGGCTAGCCCATCGGATTTTCGGGCTAGCCCTATCGGGTTCAGGGTTAGTCAGGTGCAGGCTAATCGGGCTGGAGGTTTTTTCGGGTTGCGATTTTACAACCCTAACCCTTTAATTTTGTCGGGTTATTCGGGTCGGCCCACGGGTTTCGGGCTGCATTGACATCCCTAGTCCCAACGAAAGCGGCGCGTATTTTTTTTAACTGTCCCAACGAAAGTGGTACATTTTCTTTTTTGGTAATAATTTTACACTACAAATAATGTGACCCCATACACTTATTCTCCTTAAATCATGTGCCGAAAATAAGCGCACCGCTTTCAGAGGGAATAATATAAATTGCTTGTAAAACCTCTATTTTTGTTTATTATTGTAATATATTATATTGATTCCTTTGAAATATAAATATCATATAAATAAATAAATAAAAATTTGTTCGTCATATATTAGAGAATCTTTTTGATTTATATACTAAATTAAAATTACATATTACTATAAAAAAGGGAACAAATTAACTAAAATCAAATCAAAAGATAAAAGATAAAATACGAAAAGAATAAGGGAGAAAATAATAAGAGAGAGGATTGACAAAAAAAAATTGTTTAGAATTTAAACTTAGTGTGTTTGCTTTGAGGTATAAGGGAGTGATAAGCAGCATTTACCACCTATACTTCGTTTGTTTTGATGTATAAAAATATTCGGGCAGATTGTATAATTTTTCGGGCAACCCATTATCCCTGGGAAAATGGATAATTTTATACTTACCTAAAAGAGGGTGATATAATTTTATATCACGAGTGGAACAAATCTAATAAGATATGATAAATGTGGTCACTTTAAGTAATAAGTTTATACCTCATTATATTATCCCTTTATTTAGAGGGATAAAAAGCAAACATACCCTTAAATTATATATATATATATATATATATATATTAAATTAGTGGTGATATTTTAATCTGACATGTATAGTCGAATACATTATTTTGAAAAGAAAGAAACAAAGAATGAGAAGAAAAAGAAAAGAGGAGAAAAGATTTGATACGTGGACTAAAATTTTGATTATTTTATTTTATTTTATTTATTTAAAAACCACGATAAAAAAAGTAACGCTAAAACTAGGGGTGTAATCGAGTCGAGCCGAGCCGAATAGTATCTTGTTCAAGCTTGGCTCGTTTAGCTAATCGAGCTGTTTGATTAATTATCGATCGAGCTTTAATCGAGTCAAATACAATGCCGAGCCTAATCGAGCTTTTTAAATTTAAACTTTTATTTAAAATTTTAGTTATAAGTTAATTTTCAAATATATAAGTTATTTTATTCACAAAAATATACTATTTTCTTGTAAATAAATGATGTTAATTTGATACTTAATCCAAATATTACTACATATAGTATAAAATATAGTAAGACATTTAATTAATAATTTTATGTTTTTAAGATAAATCACTTCACGATCTTGTTCACGAGCTAACGAGCCGAGCATCGTCATGCTCAAGCTTGGCTTGTTTAGCTAAACGAGCTGTTCATTAAATTACCGAACGAGCTTTTATCGAGTCGAACGTCGAATAGCTCACGAGTAACTTGGCTCGTTTACAGCCCTAGCTAAAACAGTATTTTTTATATAGATTATAAATTTCCTATAATTTGAATATTTATGCAGTAGCTATATATTGTTAAGAATGAAGGCCTTGTGGAGCTCAAGTCCCTTTCCCTTGATCTGATTTGCAGACGGATTCTTGAGCTTACAGGTGATGACAGCTTTGTTTTATTTTGCATTGGGCTGTGGAGTAGGTGGAAATGGTGGCGCGCGATATCTATCTTGCTGCCTTCCAGGAAGCGCGAGCTCGGTGGTGTCCCATTACAGGCTGCTGCCCAAGGAGATTGATCGACGCTGGATCCCTCCGCAGCAGCGGGTTTTTCGTTTGGATGTCGACATATCGGTCCATGATATTAGCGGTGCTGCAGGAGTCGGTTACTTGGTCAGGGACTGGAAGGGCCGGATAGTGGCTGCGGCGGCTTACCGCATGGGCCTAATCGGAGACTATTTTGATAGGTGAGTTACATGCGATGCTCTTAGGCATTGGGTTTTGTTTGGAGAATGGTGTTGGTCCGATCGTGGTTTACTCAGATTCCATCCTGGCTGTGCACGTTGTTCATGAAGATTACAAAGGAATGGATTCGCTTAGTGACGATGATCTATTCGAGGCTTTCATGCTTGCTAAGGAACGTATTGTTATTGATTTTCGGCATGTACGTTATGAGACGAATAAGGCCACCCATTGTTTAGTTAATGTAGCTGCTTGGTCTTATGGTGTAATGATCTAGAAGCAAGATTTTCCTCCTTAGCTTATAGATATTATTCGCTCTAATTTAATACTGTAAGTGTTCGAGTATTTCCTCAAAAAAAGAAATGAAGGCCTTGTCTCAGACTCTCAGGTGCCAGAGGCCCGTCCCCGAGCACCCCATATTACATTATTATTTAATGCATTGTAGTCTATAATTGTGAAATTAATTACTCCATGAAATAAGTTTAATAGTTTTTGATATACTACATATATCGAAATTGTAGTTATTTACTTACATAGTTCTATTTTTCAAAATCAATTTTCTTATATTCTTATTTTTAATATGAACTGATATGTCCACCCGTGCAAATGCACGGGAGCATCGAAATTGAACGACATAATTAATTAAATAAATATAAATATTATTATTGATTAACTAAAAATTATTTGAATATTATTATAATTAAATATTATAATTAAAAATACAAATATTGATATCTAAGAAAAATATAAAAAATAAAATAAGATTAATATAAAAAAGAAAACCAAGAGAAAAAAAAAATCATACGTTCAACATTAATAGGAAGGGGAGAAAAAAATTAATTAAGGTAGAGAAAATTAAATTTTTCATTACTTATTCGTTTTAGATTTATTTTTAATGTTTTTTATATTATATTAAAGATCTTATCACAAACATAATATGCATATTGAATAGGAGTATTTTTTTTTTTAATCAAATTTGACAATGTGAATTACTATAAAAAAGAAGAATAAAAGAGAGAAAATTAATGGAAGAAAGAGAAAAATGGAGAGAAAAACTCCTCTTTATATAGATTTCCATATATTATCATACCGGAGATTGCGCTATATTAATTACTATATGGTATGAAATAAATTTATAATAAAATGCTTTTTTGTTGAAATTAATATATTTAATAAGCACACACATCATATACGATTTTTTCCCGAAAAATCTGAATTTCAGTAAGCAGATTCGATCAGAATCCCTGTGATCTTTCTTCATGATTTTTGTCTCTTTTCCGATAAAATCCTTTAATAATTCCTTAACTTAGTCGAAAAGATTTTAATCATATCTGAGTTCCGTGCTGGAAAAAAAAAAAACTCTTTAGTTTCCCTCCCAAATGTAGTATATTACAATTGTGTGAAAAGAAAATATAATCAGAAAAAAAAAATGACGTAGAAAATTTGAAAATCATAGGTATGAAAAAAAAAAGAAAAAAAAAGACAATAATACCTTAGGTTCACTCAATTTTCACATTTATATACATAAGATTGGTCTCAATTTGTTTGGTATGAAACGAAGACCAATACATAAAGTAATGGATTGGATTGTAAGCATGATTCAACAAAACCTTCAAGTAACAAAAATCGCCTTCAAACGACTCCATTTCATCGATTAGCATCAAACTAAACGAAACAAAAGCATTAAAAAACTGCATCTTTTTCAGCAGCTGCTCCTATTCACAATCCAAATTCTATACAGTCTTGGTTACTTGTCTCCTTACTCTCTTCTCGTCGTCCCAAGCCTCGTTTTTGAAAGCATGGCAATGACCAGATGATCCAGTCCACTTCAGACAAGGAGCAGATAGATCACAGACATAACAGTAGCACTACATGTAAGACAAAGAAAGAAAACAAGTGAGCTTTGATTTTGATTTAAAAATGGAGCAACAAATGCAACTCAAAATATATTGTGAATTTACCATTTTGCAGTGTTTGTCGTGAGGCGTCTGGTTGAAGGGAAATTTTGCACAAGTGTTCCTCGGATGTGGGTAATCTCTACATGCCACCTATTTGAAATCATACAAGAATTGAAACAAGTGAAACAAATTGTTTAAGTTATCAATTATCTCAACCTCATAGCCTAAGAGAAGTATGAATGAATTATACAAACTACAAGTTCCCTCTACTGTTGGCATTTTCCAATTGCCAAAACCAATTTCAAGAAGTTTGATCAAATACATTAGCTCCTCCACTAATTCATGCTACAAACAGAATAATCAGTAGAAGCACAACATAATCATCACAAAGAAAAAGCCTATAAACTCTAACAAAATGCTTAAAAGAGGAACTAATTCTCCTCGCTCCAAAAAGAAAAATGACATTAGTTAGAGCTTATTTTTACATCTTATGAGTTGTGTATGATTTTGTTTTACCAAACACTTCTCAAGAGATTATAAGCTATTTTAATAATTCCTACTAATGGCTGCAGGTGTCTCCTCGTCTCAAAAATGAAAAAATTGCACCAAAATACTTGAAGGAGGAGCTAATTCTCCACCCAAAACAAACTAAAACATCAGATTATAAGAAAATGCCACAGATTTCTCCTCGTCTCCAAAAAGAAGAGAAAATGGCAAGGCCTTTTACCTTTATACCATGAATATATAGGAAAATTAGAGATTATAAGAAAAATGCCAAGGCCAACACAAAAACATCAGCATCCCACCAAATACCTAGAATCCAAATACTATACAGTGCAACCATGAACAGAACTAACTAAAAAAAATATCAAAATCAAAAACTAAAAATGAAAAAAGCTTTAAGAAAATAGAAGATCACCTGCCCCGTCTCAGCAACAATGCTGAACTCGGCCTCAGCATTGCTAGGCAACTTCGCCACATCCAAGTTATGGTAGGGATCGAATTCAAGAATGAAGCACTCTTCTTCCTGCTCGAATTTCTTGATTTCTTCTCTATTTTTCAGACAAAACATAGGTCTTAGAGGAGTGCCGTTTTGAACGGGAGAAGGGCACGAATCGTCGATTTCGATCACTTCCTGTTTTACGGCCATCTTCGGATCCCTCTGAACTCTCCGTTTCTTCACAGCGTATTTACTGCCCATTTGAGGGATTAAATTTTTGGGAAATTGTTCCTGGAAATTTCAAAGGTTGCTTCTTTTTTAATGTATTCTTCTTTTCGGTTGTATCAGAGTAAAAACTGAATCTTGGAGAATTTCAAATTCGTGAATATGAGCGACGGTGGGAAAAGGTTATGGATTGCAGCTTATATGGGCCGGGCTTTCCGCTGCCACTTGGCAACGGATTGTTTTTAAATTCAAATTATAATCCCGTTTCTGATTGTGGATATGGGCTCTATAAGGTAAGTTGGAAGATGGGCCGAATGGCCACTCCATAATTTGGCAAATTAGTTTTTCGTCAGGAGTCTTGTATGGCAACATCTCGATACGAAAAAATTGATATTTCTTCACTTGGTCTAATTCTATTCTTTAAAATTATATATAAAAATTAAATTATAATATAAAGGTGTATGAATTCATATTTATTTTATTAAAAATTAATTACCTAAAAAGGAAACAAGTTAAGTCAAACATGACAACTTAAAAAGGAAAGCAGACCAAGTCAAGTGGACGGAGTGAATATTAATTAAAAAAGCATAAAATAATACTTCTCAATAAAAACTAAATTATAAATGTAGATTTTGATCTGAATACGACTGTTGTTTGTTAGATTTTGACGAGTTAACCATTATGTTTTGGGTTAATAACGTTTTATGTCCCGAACTTTCAACGTTTTTCATAAAATGTCTCAAACTTTCATGTTCTCCTAAAAAATTCCGAACTTTCATTTTTTTCCATAAATATCCCGCTATACAAAATTATGTGATAAAAAGATGAATTATCTCGCCGAAAGAAATATTTTATGGACCGTCATTGTTGGAAAACCATATTAGGAACCACCATTGTTGGAAAACGCCGAAAGTTCGGAGTTTTTTTATCATCTTTTACTCATCGAATTATGGAAAAAATTAAAAGTTCGAGGTCTTTTAGGAAGAAATGAAAGTTCGGAACATAAAACACTATTAACCCTTATGTTTTTTCTTACTCCTATTTAATTTGAACTAGTACGTCCAATCGTGCAATGCACGATAAAATCGAAATTAAATGACATTTTAAATAAATAAATATAAATATTAAACAGAATCAAAATATAAATAAATGCAAAATATGATTTAAAAATAAAATATCAATTACTCAATAAAATCCCGAATTTAAAAATATAATTTTCAACTATGTATAAAGTGTAATGATAATTATAGTTATTAAATAATTTTAAATTAATTGATTATCAAAATTAATATACACATCATTATTATATAGTATTCCACATAATAATAAAATAAATATTTTCATACACGGACATAAATAAAAAATTTGTAAATTTTTAACAAAGGAAAAGAAAATAACATATTTTAAAATTTTAATAATATTCGTTTTGAATTCATTTTTGATGATTTTTATACAATATTAACTATCTTGTTACGAATTTAAACTTAAAATACATATTGAATATTTCTTCATAAATAAAATTTGACGATATTTAGAAAATAATTAAAATTATAAAAAAAATAGTGAAAAAATTGATGGGAGAAGAGAGAAAAAAATGGAGGGATAAAAACTCCTCTTTTATATATATTATATAGATTATATAGATTTTTATAACTGAGTTGTTATATCCGTATAAGTATAAGGAATAAGGATGCATCAGAGCAAACATTGCGATTCTTTTTTATGATAACAATATTGCAAATAGTATTAATCGTATATATACTAAGAAAAATAAACATGTTTTTTTGGCTTAGTAGTAATAAATTTCACCTAAGAGGGAGTAATCAGGTTCTATCTCAAATACCCATTTCTCAATTTAAACAAGAAACAGATACTCGTCAACTATCGATTAGTCTAATTCATTTTCCAAAATTTTCCAAACAAATATTGAACGATCAATATAGAAAACCCAATAGTGAAGAAAAAAAATGTAGAAAACCCAAATGATTCTTTTATTTCATCATCTAGCTGAAGATCGAGTTTGAACCTTGGATATCTGCTAATGACATACATTTCGGCATATTATATTTTAACTGATTTTTTTTTAATACATCAGCCAATTTGAGTACTATCATCAAAATTTTATTATTATTGGGTTTTTACATCTTTGAAATCTGGAATTTTATCAAGACATTAGGTTGGCCCAATTTATATCTCTACCTATAGTCTTTTTAGTTTGACGTAGGAACAAATTCACGTATGTAAAAGTAAAACATAATAAATAAATAAATTATATAAAATAAAACAAACATTAAAATGTTACAGGATCCTTCCAAGAAGTGTGAACATTATCATCGCCCTTTCAGTAGGGGTTGGGGTTTGGTAAGTCGTCCTTGCCGACCCAAAAATATTTTTCAGATAACGAAGAATTAATATATTATTAAGGGTGTGTTTGCTTTTTATCCCTCTAAATGGAGGGATAACAAAAAATTATGTCTAATGTTTGCTTTTTTATCCCACATTTTACACAAACATCATTTTTTTCTTCCTTATTTTCACTTCAAGTAGAGATAATATTATCCTTCCATTTTAGTGTGATAATATTATCCATCCTTGAAGTGAAAATAAGGAAAGAAAAATGGTGTTTGTGTAAAATGTGAGATAAGAAAGAAAACGTCTAAAGTTATACTATAACTTTAGATTAAATTGATACATCTTATACCATATATGAACATGAAACTGATGCTCCTTGATCATTTCCACATAAAGACGCAATGGTAATGAAAATGGCATGTATATATATATATAGCCTACAAATGAGGATTTCGTTTCGAAGATATGTAATTCAAATTGATATGACGACGTTGAGCCTCAAATTTTTAATGTGGAATTAATTACCACTAAATTAATTGTGAACACATATATAAAAGGTTCATTTAAGTTTGAAATTAGCTAGATGGAGTCTGGACACATCTATAATCCATGTTCATCGAAGACAAAATACTACTAATACTATTCTTTAGATAATAACATCTATCAAATTTAATCTATAATAACTAATAAGAAGAGACGTATGATTACCTGATGACGTTTGTGGCCCATCTACCCTTATACAAAAACTGATATATATGAGGAGGGCTAAAATAAAAACACTTCTTAAAATATAAAATATAAACAATTTTCAGCTCTTAGATCATCAAGATCTACGGTTGATTCGTAACCTTGTTGGATGAATTCGTGGTCCTGGGTTCGAATCTCAAAGGTAGCAAAAATTTATTTTTCATAATTCGTAACCATGTTGGATGAATTCGTAACCCTGTTGGATAAAATTCGTACATTAAAAAACGTTTATATTTATATTTTAAGAAAGTGTTTTCACTGTAGCCCACCCCTATATATATATATAGGGGCCGCTCCAATGAGGCCCACTAATTTTAGTGAGATCTAGGGCACGATCTGATGCGTTTATTTTATCAAGGGTTAAGGTGCACATCCACCCCTGAACTAGACCCCCCTAGAGCGTTTAGCCCCCCATTCTCGACCTAGGTGCAAAAACCTCCCTCATAGTCTAGAATAAGGGTGCATTTAAACCCATGAAGAAAACGGCTGTTTAACGTCGTTTTCTTTATATTTTTTTTGACGTGGGTCCCACCATTTATTGTCCATCCACTGAAGCCACTGAGAATACCTGTGAGCTGGTCGGCGGCGAGGAGTTGACGGCGATGCCGGCTGCTTGTGCGATGGCGATGATCCACACGATATCGCTGACGCACGACGACCTCCCCTGCAAGGACAACGACGACCTCTGCCACGGAAAGCCAACGAACCACAAGCTCCTGGCCGGCGTTGCGCTCTTGTTGTTGGCGTTCGAGCACGTGGCGGTGGCGACGAGGGGATCATCGCCAGAGAGGATCTTAAGGGCTTTGGGGGAGCTGGCGAAGTCGATCGGGGCGGAGGGGCTGGTGCGGGGGCAGGTGGTGGATATCTACTCGGAGAGGATGGCGGATGTAGGTAGGGGTGAGCAAAAAATCCGAAACCGAATAACCGAACCGATCCAAACCGAAATTTTAAAATATGGTTCGGTTTTTTCGGTTTTTCGGTTCGGTTCGGTTTTTTTTTCATAAAATTTCGGTTTTTCGGTTCGGTTCGGTTCGAATTTTTTAAAACCGAACAAAACCGAAAAACTGAATTATATTTATAATACATATATTTTTTTAATTTTATAATATCTAACTTCTAATTTTTTTTAATTTTATAGTTTTTTTTTGGAATTTTTGGTTTTTTTTTGAAAATTTCGGTTTTCTTCGGATTAATTCGGTTTTTCGGTTCGGTTCGGTTTTAATTATAAAAAATTCGGTTAATTCGGTTCGGTTTGTTTGGTTAATTCGGTTCGGTTTGTTCGGTTAATTCGGTTCGGTTCGGTTTTTTTTAAGAACCGAACTAAAATATGGTTTGGTTTGGTTTGGTTTTATCAAAAACCGAACCATATAACCGAATGCTCACCCCTAGATGTAGGGCTGGATCACCTGGAGTTCGTCCACCTCCACAAGACGGCGGCTTTGTTGTAGGGGTCGGTGGTTAAGGGAGCGAATTCCACCAATAAGACCACATATCCTAAGCTTCTCAGCGTCCAAAAATCCAAGGAATTCGCCCAGGATCTCAATTGCGAAGAGCAGGAGCAGCTGCTTTAATTTGATTCACACAAGGCTGCTCCCGCCGACCGAGTTGGAGGCCGGGGACGGCATGAACTCGCCGCAGCCGTCGACGGCGTGGCCGCTGATCACTAATTTATTAGCAACAAAATACCGCAACTAACACGGTGCAATTGTAGCAAAAATTGCTAACCGAGTATCGTATCCACAGGGACTGTAAAACAAAATTGCTATAACTATTTCCTAAACAGACTCTAACAGTATGCAGGTAAAACAATTATGAAGGTGACTTACGAACTAAGATTAACTAAATAAAAACTAAAGAGCATGTAAACTATGATAATTAACTCAAATATAAGGAAAGCTCTGACCCTAGGGATGTACTTTCACAAATCAACTACATGTATTCAACCTATTGATTCAATTACCAATTTTAATCCAACCCTGATGAAAGATCACTATATTATTCACAAGCGTCTCTAACGACCACCTATGAACGTAGATTAATTAATCCCTTTTCGCATTCAAGACTCCAAGGAATAAATTAACTCCCAAGCGTACACAAAGAATAGCTCCCTATAGTTTCACCTATCCCATTCAAGTGTCAAGGCTACTACTATAACATGCATTCCTGAATCGGCTGAACAATTATCGCATTCAAGACTCAAACTGAACAGCTAGACATGTAAATTATTGGCCAAATAATTCACAAGAAATTAAGCACCAGGAATCATGAATCACAAGTTGGAGGGCAAATTGATATCAATAAATCATACACACATAATTAATCAGCTATGTACAAACCCTAGGTTCAGATAAAAGAACTAGTCAAACATAATAAAAGAAAGCAAAAACATAATTAATGAGAACTCAATTGAAAGAACTGAATTAAATAAAACTCTGAATAAAATAATTGTAGCTGCTTGAATCTTCAATCTTGTGGAAATCCAATCCAAGCTGTAAAAACTGGAAAGCAATAATAATCTAAAGCTATGAAACTGAAATATGAATGTTGGGAACTGAAAAACTAAAGCTGGGAACCCTAGATAGGTCAAAAGAGGACCTATTTATAGTCTTAGGGTGAAAAACCAAGTTCTAAACCGAAAATAACTTGAAAAATCGTAAAAACGCGGAAAAAACGAAAACACGCCTAAAAACGGCGACCCGTTCGGCGGTCGCCGAACTGGTCGCCGAATTTGGCCTGAAAACAGCTAAAATTCGGCGATCGCCGTTTTTTCTCCACCAGGCCAATATCTGAACAGGGATTTCGGCGACCAACTCGGCGGTCGCCGTTTAGGTCGCCGAATTTCTTCTTTAAAATGCCAATTTTCGGCGGTCGCCGTTTAGGTTGCCGAATTTTGACTGCTGCGCGCGACGTTTTTGTTTCGGCCATAACTTTCTCGTCCGAACTCCGATTTATGATCCGTTTGAGCTCACGAACTCATATCGAGACGATCTACAACTTCTATTTCAGAACATTGTTCCAAATTCGAACTCAATAAATCTGAAAATTCCTTCAAAGTTCGAGTAAGAATCATGTTTCACAAGATAAAGCAAATTAAGCACAAAACAATCATCCAACACTCAATTTCCTATAAAATTAACATCATATGAATATTAAAAACCATGGAAATATGAGTGTTATCAGCCGCCGAGTGAGGCAGCATGGTTCTTCAGGTAGAGGACAGACAAGAAAATGGTGGGACCCACTTCAAAATTAAAAATATAAAAAATTTAAAGGTAACTGCGTTAAACAACCGTTTTCTTCATGGGTTTAAATGCACCCTTATTCTAGACTATGGGGGAGGTTTTTGCACCAAGGTCGAGAATGGGGGGCTAAACGCTCTAGGGGGTCTAGTTCAGGGGTGGATGTGCACCTTAACCTTTTTATCAATCCTATGACTGATATTGTATCTGGAGGGAGATTTTTTTTTTCGCAGGGTTCGAATCCTGGAGAGAGTAGAATATTTTAAATTTTGTTATTCATCAGTATATACTGCACTGTTCATCAGTATATACTGCCTTGTTCATCAGTATATATGTCTTATTTATTACCAATTTTTTAAATTTTATTTTTCATCAGTATATACATCGTGTTCATTAGTATTATATGTCTTATTCATTATCCTCATGTTATATATATATATATATATATATATATATATATATATGGAGTGGATCATGTAGATCCACTCCCTTATACTAGTATATAGTTCTTAGCGCTTCTCCACACATTGCTGACATGTGGCGCATTAGGAGCGCGCCACGTGGCAGCAACCTTCCAAGGCCTTTCAGGCAAAAAACGCGGAGGGGTAAAATGGTCATTTCGAATTTTTTTTCTTTCGAAAATCCATTTTTTTCCCTGGGTCGTCGTCAAAATTATGCATATAATTGAACACCAATATGCATAAAGGTAAACACAAATATGCATAACGCTGGATAGAAATATGCATGGGAAAGTATCAATGTGTGACCCGCCAAGTGACCAACGACGAGAGCTATCTGACGGTGTCGCATAGTATTATGCATATAGTTCAACATGAATATGCATAAAGAAAAACATAAATATGTATAACATTACACACAAATATGCATAATATTTTTCAACAGCGAGAGACACCAGATGGTTTGCATACTGATACTTTCCCATGCATATTTCTATCCAGCGTCATGCATATCTGGGTTTATCTTTATGCATATTGGTGTACAATCATATGCATAATTTTGACGACGGCCGCGGGAAAAAAAAATGGATTTTCAATTTAAAAAAAAAAATTGAAATGACCATTTTACCCATCCGTGTTTTTGGCCTTGGAAAGCTGCTGCCATGTGGCGCGCTTCATACCCCCACTGTGTGGTCCAAAATTTGGACCTATGTACTATGGGGAGAGTAGATACTAATGTGACCCCCTATTTTTAATGAGACCCGAGGCATGATCTCGTGCATTTATTTCATCAATCCTATGACTGATATTGTATTTAGAGGGAGAATTTTTTTTCTCAGGTTTTGAATTCTGGAGGGAGCAAAATATTTTAAATTTCGTAATTCATCAGTATATACTGCATTGTTCATCGGTATTTACTTTCTTGTTCATCAGTTTATATGTCTTATTCATTACCAATTTTTAAAATTTCGTTATTTATCAGTATATACTGCCTTGTGGCCCTTGTTCATCAGTATATACGTCTTATTCATTATATACTCAGTGTCTCACAAAAAATAGGGGGTCTCACTGATATATATATATATATATATATATATATATATATATATATGTATATGTATATATTAGGAGCGGACCATGTAGATCCACCAATGATGAATTCAAGATTTTTAAATTGAGGGTGCAAAAATAATTTCATCAGCATAAAAGTAAAATATATTTAATGTTACAAATAGTACATCCCAAAATATTGTTAAAAATACAAAAGAAAATTACATAACTATTTAATTTATCTTTCGACGAGTATTCATTTCTTCAAAGCGTTTCACAACCTCATCATCGAATACTTGTAAAAATATATCTTTCTTAATGAAAGTAACAAAACTATCATTTAGAACTTGATCTCTCATGCTATTTCGCAACTTATTCTTGACATAAGTCATTTCAGAAAACACTCTCTCAACACTTGCAGTAGCAACAGGAAGAAGTAACAGCAATTTGATAAGTGGCATGTCTCTTTGTTTTAACAAGCTTCGTCAAAAGAGAACTACCCATAATCTTTTTTCATATCTTCTATAAATATATCAAGTTGACATTCAAGAGTTATCAAATCAACGCTTGAAAATTCGAAAGAATAAAACGTTGCAAGTTTGATCTCTTTTCATATCTTCTATAAATATATCAAGTTGACATTCAAGAGTTATCAAATCAATGCTTGAAAATTCGAAAGAATAAAAAGTTGCAAGTTTGAGTACATTTTCCTCATCAAAAGAAGAGAAACCATCTTTAGGATTTAAGCGAGTCGGGCATGTAAGCAACTTCATATTGACCTCATCAAATCGATTGTCAAGTTCTTGAAGTAGTAAATCAATTACTTCTACAAACACATCAACTCAGAAATGGTGAAGATATGAAACTTGTTGAGCAAAACGCTTTGATCTTCCTTAAGGGACATAACGAGCCTCCATATCTGGAACCCTAATGTCATTCTAAATGAGTTTTCCATCAATTCTCCCTCATTTTATGTATACAACTTTTGTCAAAGTGACAAGTCTCACAGCACCAACAATATCTTGATCCTTTCTTTGCAAAGCAAGACGTACACAGATCATTAGTGTATCCAAATATGTTGTTGCGCCTATGTTTTTGTTCTTTTTTAAATGTTGTTGCATTAATCTCAATTCAACTTGTGCAGCGTTTTGTATTTAATTAAGATTTGTTTTGATGGGATGATGTACTAACCGTGTAAAAGAAAGAAATAGTGGATGATGGACTTTTCAAAAAATTGGGCCATCAGAAATACATAATTTACTATTTCAATTCGGGTAATTACACTTTGAATAGGGGATGCATATTTTAAATTTAAAATAATATATATATATATATATATATATATATATATATATTAATACTATTAAAACTGTTTTTGGGGGGATGCAGTTGTACCCCCTTGTTCTACATTGGATCCGCCACTGAAATTCACCCTTTTATCATAGTAGTATATAGATCCAAATATAGACCATACAATGTGTGTATGTGGCCCACTAGGTTCGTGACACGTGGTAGATGCTTTATAAGAGCTTTCAAGGCGAAATACATGCAGGAGTAGAATAAGAATATAATTCATAAAAATTAATATATATATATATATATATTATTTTATTTATTTTATCGATTTTTTTTTACTTTTTTGGCATGACTGCCATCAAAATCATGCATATAATTGAACACAAATATGCATAACGTTGGATAAAAATATGCATGGTGAGGGGTCGCATAGTGATATATTCACACGTATAATTTTATTTAACGTTATGCATATTTGTGTTAATGTTTATGCATATTGTATTCAATTATATACATAATTTTGACAGCGGGCGTGCCAAAAAAAATAAATTTTCGACAAAAAAAAGTCTTTAAAAAATTATTCCCTCCGTCACATTACAATTGTCTCATTACTTTTGGGCACGAAGATTAAGAAATATGTAGAAAGTAAATAAAGTGGATTGTGGAAATTATTTAAATATTAGGTATAGAGAGAGATTATATTGCCAAAAAAGGAATGAGACATTTGTAATGGGGCATCAAATTATGGAAAGGGGGACATTTGTAAAGGGACAGAAGGAGTAATTTTTTCCAAAAATTTTATTCTTACTATACCCCTGCATGTATTTTGCCTTGAAAATGCATCTACCAAAAATTTTATTCTTACTATACCCCTGCATGTGGCCCATATTTAGACCTATATACTATGAGGAGAGTGAATATTACAGGATCTCATCTCTCAGCCATTGATCATGATCTATCGAACGGTAAATAATTAAGTTTAAATTTCACATCCAAATTTTTGATGAACGTATCGATAATTAGGGGTGGGAAGATAGGGTTCGGGTATAGGGTACCCAATTACCCGACCCGAAAAAATCGGGTATCGGGTACCCTATACCCGAAAAATTAGGGATCGGGTTCGGGATCGGGTATTTAAGGTGGGGAAAAATCGGGTATCGGGTATACCCGAAATACCCGGTTTTTTATTAAATATATATTAAATTATTTAATTAGGGGTTACATTTTCGATTTTTTTTTAAAAAAATCGGGTATTAGGGTCCTAATACCCGATTAAGGAAAATCGGGTAACCTAATACCCGAAATACCCGATTTTCACAGTTTGACCTAAAACATGCAATTTTGACCGGGTAATTTAGAGTACCCGAATACCCGACTCGGGTACCCGAGTCGGGTATTAGGGTACCCGATTTTTTTTTCGGGTTCGGGACCGGGTATCGGTTTTCCACCTTAATCGGGACCGGGTACCCGATTTTTTTGGGTAGGGTACCCGATCCCGACCCGATTCCCAGCCCTATCGATAATTGTGTTGAACGTATCCAGTTTCGAACCCCAAAAACCCCAAACGTTCAATAAAATTATTGGTATGTTCAACCGTGTTACTGACATGTTCAATGTTTCTCCTTTTCTTGTATAAGCTCATTTTCTTGTAGAACCCAACCATATATATATATATATATATATATATATATATATATATATATATATAGGGTCAAGTTAAACAAAGAATGACCCTATCTATAGAGAATAGAGATTAAATCTAGTCCCTAGAAAATGCTGGATCATGCGGTTCCAATTAAATCTGCCAGCATTTTTTAATTAGCATTTTCCATGTTTGAAAATACATTTTAATTAGAATTAGGGCATTTTGGGTAACTTTACAAGCTAGTAAAAACGGAAGGTCCAGAATTTACTCCTATTAACCACGTCGTCTCCCACAATTTCTGAACAGAACCACGATCAGTAGGGGTTTCTGCCTTTTCGACGACAGGTAGGGTTTCATTTGAAGTTTCGATTTTTCAACAAACAAATCGATTCATACTCCGGCTGTTCGATAATTTTTTTTGTTATTTTTGAAGAATCGCCGGCGACTTGTTCGAAAAGGGGCAGGGTTTGAAGATCTGCTGAAATCAAACGGGTATGTTGATGTTTTTCTATTTTTTTGGCCTCTTCATGTAATTGAACAACCGATTGAACAAAAAGTATTTAGATTTTTGCTTCGAATACTTTGATTTTCTGTTTCGAACAACTGATTGTTGTTGACGATGAAGAAATTGTTGGGAAAATTGAAAGTCTTTCGAGATTATGAGATTTCATATATTGGGATTTCAGTTTTTGAATATGATTTTCTGTTTCGCTTGTTTTTGCATACTGTGTTCGCCGATTTGAATCACGCTTGGTGGATCTCA
Source organism: Salvia miltiorrhiza (assembly GCF_028751815.1). Lineage (NCBI taxonomy): Eukaryota > Viridiplantae > Streptophyta > Magnoliopsida > Lamiales > Lamiaceae > Salvia > Salvia miltiorrhiza. The sequence goes on from NC_080389.1 coordinate 47,042,247, forward strand.
ATAATCAAGGTATTGTGTTTCGAATTTTTTTTGGATTTTCTATCTCATTTTTCAAATAGGGTTTATGATTGTGGTTATATTGTTTAATATATGCATTTGTATTGACTGGATGATGGAACTTTTTTATGCTAAATTTTGAACTATTCTTGAACAGATTTGGTCCACCTTGTTTAATTATCAGGTTGTTTTATAGTTTTGGTGAATTTGTGTGTTTGGCGTTAGTTTTTACATGGAAATCACTTCAAAATCATTGTTGCCACAGCCGGCGATGTACCCCTCAAGGCCTGCAGGAAGATGTGCAAGAATAGGGCCTACGCGCTTGGATGTGGCGTCTCGCCGCGGAGCAACCACAGATCAAGACGGAGGCTAGATTATGACGAGAGGGAGATTGCTGCAGGAGACGAAATATTGGCCAAGTCGATGTACCGAATCCTCCTCCAATGGCAGCAGCAATCAGCCTCCACAAAGGGGACACCCTAAATTGCAAGCCTGCTATTGGAAGTGAAGGTGCTGGAAAAGGTGCTGGAAACAACTAGGAGTAGTTATAAGAATAATTTGTTCATTGAAAAAATATGTGTTGTTCATTTAAAATTTGTGATCTGTTTATTTACAAAAGTATGTTCTGTTCATTTAGAAATTGTAATCTGTTCATTTACAAATTGTGATTCTTCGTTACCACACGTTCGAAATATTTATCTGAGTGTTCAATTTATTCTTTATATTTGTTCAAAATGTTTATTGCATTATTTGATAAACATCTTATTTTTTTCCAGTCACATGTTCGCAATTTTTCCTTGATTGTTCAATTTATTCTCTATATTTGTTCAAAATATTATATCTTAGGCCAACTTTAAGCAATGGAGAGAGTTAATAGTTGGAGTTAATATAACATATTAATTAAGACTACATGTTAAACTTCAAACTCTAATTGAAATTCATGTTTGGATGTGTCCTCGGTTTGAAACATCATCATTTTCGCTAGTGAGCTAGTGTTGTTCGAATTTTTATTCTAGCTCATAATTTTGTGGATTTCGTGAATTGCAATTAACTATGGTGTGGGATCTTGAAAGTTACACTTGTTGAAGATGTTTATTTAATTGCTATATGAAATGATGCTACAACCTCAGAATCCTTTGAGATATTATGGATTAAAAGATGGTGACTTCATTTATAGAAAATAAAAGAATTGGGAATTTTGAACATAAAACATTTCGAACAGGCGTCAAAAAGTTACGAACATCTAAAATATAATTTTTGAATTTTACTTGCTGACATAAAATATTTAACATAAAGCATTTTGAACAAACGTAAAAAAATTACGAACACCTTGATAAAATATTCGAATTTTTTCTTGCTAACATAAAATATTTCAATAAGCATACAAGAAAGGACAATTTTTCTGAATTCTACATAATTTGATACTTATATTTTACTTAAAATATAAAAAATAATCTGATAAATCAGTGAAAATGTGAAAGTAATTTTTTTCGTGTTCAACTCGATCCAAAATAACATACATAATAATAAATCTTTAGCAAAAAGTCATCCAAGAAATAAAAAAAAAATTCATTGGCACATTAACCAAATAATTAAAAAGAAAACAAATTATTGAATTCACCATATAAACAAACGAAGACATAGCAGTACTATATAATTTATTTCGTGACTATGGAACAGAAGATAAAGATTTTTAATGAGAATATATGTGATGATAACAAAAGAAACGGTTGCATAACAGATTTTACGTGAAGATTGGGATATTTAATATCTTACCAAATATAAATGAATCAATAGAATCTTCAATGTATTAATTATCGATTTTCATGAATATGTATATTACTAGTTTGACCTTATCGATTAAAAATATGGCAATAAGTCCGAAAATAATATAACCGTTAGATTGGTAAATTTTAATGATCAAGATTAATTCTCCTTTCTCTATATATTTGTCATTCTCTGTTTAACCTTTCTATATATATATATATATATATATATATATATATATATATATATAGGGGAGGGCTACAGTAAAAACACTTCTTAAAATATAAATATAAATGTTTTTTAATGTACGAATTTTATCCAACAGGGTTACGAATTCATCCAACATGGTTACGAATTATGAAAACTAAATTTTTGCTACCTTTGGGATTCGAACCCAGGACCACGAATTCATCCAAAAGGGTTACGAATCAACCGTAGATCTTGATGATCTAAGGGCTGAAAATCATTTATATTTTATACACTTAAGAGTGTTTTTATTCTAGCCCTCCCCTATATATATATATATATATATATATATATATATATATATATATATATATATATATATATATATATATAGGGTGCGGTTATAGTGAGAACCACAATTATCGTGAGATCATAAGAACCAATAAAATTACTGCATCTGCTATACAAATTAATGCATCCGCTATTAAATTTAATGCATCCGAAAAAAATAATTTTTTTGCTCCCTTCAGGATTCGAACCCAGCACCTGCATCCATCCACCAAGATGATGCATCCACCGTAGATCTTGATGATCGAATGGCTTAAAATGGTTCTCCGTTCTTATTTTATTAGTGGTTCTTATTTGAACCTCTCCCTATATATATATATATATATATATATATATATATATAGGGTGCGGTTATAGTGAGAACCACAATTATCGTGAGAACATAAGAACCAATAAAATTACTGCATCTGCTATACAAATTAATGCATCCGCTATTAAATTTAATGCATCCAAAAAAATAATTTTTTTGCTCCCTTCAGGATTCGAACCCAGCACCTGCATCCATCCACCAAGATGATGCATCCACCGTAGATCTTGATGATCGAATGGCTTAAAATGGTTCTCCGTTCTTATTTTATTAGTGGTTCTTATTTGAACCTCTCCCTATATATATATATATAAGGGTTATACTGAGAATGCTATCTTTCGTGAGAAATGAGAATTACTCCCTCCGTCTCACAAAAACATGAACAAAGAGAAATGCACGGGTTTTAAGAAATGTTAGTTCAGAGTTAAAGTAAGTGAAAAATGGGTCCCACTTTAAAAGGTGTTGTGAGAGTAATGAATTAATTAAGGAAAAGTAGTGGTGGGCCATGATGTACTAAAATGGAAAGGTTCATGTTTTTGTGAGACACCCCAAAATGGAAAAACGTTCATGTTTTTGTTAGACGGAGGGAGTATTACATAAGTCAATACATAGTGTTGCATAAGCTCAGTATAATACTGCACAAATTTTTTACCTGGGTTCGAATCCTGGAAGGGGTGAATTTTTTTTCTAATTAATTGAATTTTGTTATCCTATCATTACAAGCAGCTTATGCAACATATATACTGGCCGATGCAATCATTCTCCATTCTCACCACATTTGTCCATTATCATTTGATAAATAAAAGATATTTTGATAAATAAAATGTAATGAGAATGAATTTAGAACGTTAGATTTTCAAATTCTATGGTTGATATTTACTTGGAGTGGGTGAAATTTAATCTGAGTTCGGATCCTGCAGGGTGCGAAAATTTTATTAATTAACATAATATCATTATTCAACACTTTATATTGTCTTAAAGCATCTCCAATGGGAGGTGCTATAAGAGGGCTCTATAAGGTGATCCCCACCTTAGTACCTCCCCTCCACAATGCAAAGGCTCTATCGGAGGCTCTTAAATCCCCATTTTCATTTAATCTCATTTCTACACTTCTATTTTAAAATTTGAAATTTTCATTGAAATTAAATCGCATTAACTTAAATGACACCAATTTCAATAACACATTTCTTTAAATTAAAATTACATTAAATTGAATTATGAAAATTAAAGTGATTAGAAAAATTGAAATTTTAAACAATTAAAAGATTAAATGGATCATTTTTAAAGTTAGCAAAAGCCAAAATTAACGTTTAATAGCTCAACCTATTTTTTAAAAGCAAAAACCCAATATTTTTAATTTTTTTGAACTTATTTTTTTGTTTTTGTTTTTCGCAATATCAAATTTATAATTGTGATTTTTTTTTATTTTTCAATATTCAATTAAAATTAATTTTTTATTATATTTATAAATATAATAATTGAATTAATATTAATTTTATATAAATATAAAAATTAAAAATATTTTCCCGTGCAATAGGATGCAAATGCTAGTTTTATTTATTTAGGTATTTGCTAAGTAAGATAATAAGATAATTAATACTATTGTTTGTGAAAAAGAAGAAGATAAAATTATAGATTAAATGAGCAAATTACAATTTCAACCTTACATAAATTTAAATAAATAAATTTAAAAAATATCTATTATTAGCATGCACTTTTCCCCACAAACGACTCCCTCTCCTTAAACTCCATCTTCTTCCACCAATTCTTGCCTCCAACCACTACCCCCTCCCCCAAACTTCATCTTCTTCGACCACTTATTGTCGCTGACCATCGCCTTCTCTATCCCCTCCCCCCAAATTCCATCTTCTTCTACCATCTTGTCGCCGACCATTGCTCTTTCCCTCTCAAACTCATCTACTTCCATCAATTGTTATCGAAGTCTAATATTCAACAAATTACCAGCCGTTTAATCTTCTATCAACTTTTTATAAATTATTCGCCTTCCAATATTAAAGAAAAAATTATTATAGTTGTCCAATCTTTCACCAATTTTCTTATCCACCTAACAACAATCAACACACGTACCTACACACAGAGGTACTCGCACATATATATTGAATCACCTATATTGAATCAGCACACTGGCAGCACCTCTGGCGCTACTGTTACTGGATGAAAAGGGTAATTTTGTTTTATGTCCATCTAATATGTACTCCCTCCGTCCACCAAAAATATGCCACAATTTCCTTTTTCGTCCGTCCACAAAAAATATGCCACTTCTATTTTTAGTAGTAGGGTCCACACAACTCCACTCACATTTAAAGTGGGACCCTTACTCCACTACCAACTTTACTCACATTTTCTTAAAACCCGTGCCGAAAGCAAAGTGGCATGTTTTTCGTGGACGGAGGGAGTACTACTCCCTCCGTCCTCTTGATAATGACTCATTACTTTTGGGTACGATTATTATAAAAAGAAGAGTGACTTAAGAGTAAAAGTGATAGAAAGTGGTGGAGCCCACAACTTTTTGTGATAAAAAGTGGTTTTCTTTTATGAAACAGGCCATTATCAATCTAACAGACTAACAAAGTAAGTGAGTTATTATCAATGGAACGGAGCGAGTACTATTAACAGAGGGTTTAAGTTTCCTATGTGACCTTATCAAAGCTGCCATATACACACTAAGGCCCCGTTTAATATCTAAGTTGAGATAAAATATGATAAATAAAACTTAGATAAAATAATATGAATTGGGTGAGATCATTATTATTTACTCCCTCCGTCCCGTTAATGAAGTCCCCTTTCTTTTGGGCACGAGTATTTAGGAGAATAGTATTAAGAAAAAAGTTGTATGGCCACATATTTATGGGTTTGTTAATTAAATTTTAAGCATGGTTAACAGTCCTCTTCCATTTGTTGTTGCCGGTGGTGGGCGAGCAGCCGGAATAGTGAATGCCGCCGGTGCGAGTCGCCAGAACAGTGAACAGAGAAGAGAGCTTATGAATACCACAACTTCTAAACACCAAAACACCATAATTTCGATACAGTGATACAGTGAGACGAGGAGAGAAATCTTTCAATTATGAACACCAAAACACAAATCAAAAAATGGAAATCTTTCAATTTCTGAAATTAAAACAACAAAAATAAAAAACTAACAATTATGAACACCAAAACACCACCATCTCTCGGCCGACGGCGAGAGGTGGTGGGCGAGAGCCGGAGGCGGAGGGCAGCGACAGTTGCGGCGGCGCAAGGGTGGAGGCGAGCCCTAATTTCTGGAAAAAAAAAAGAGTAGGAGAGAGGAGGCAGCCGAGGGCGAGAGGTGGTGGGCGAGAGCCGGAGGCGGAGGACAGCGGCTGCTGCGGCGGCGCAAGGGTGGAGGCGAGGCTAATTTCCGGCGAGCCCTAATTTCTGGCAAAGAAAAAAAAAAGAGTTGGAGAGAGGAGGTGGGAGGTGGGAGATGCCCCTCAAGCTTCGATTTCCGGCGTCCGCCCCTCAAGCTTCGATTCACGCTCCTCAAGCTTCGATTCACGCTCCTCCGCCCCTCAAGCTTCGATTCACCTCTCTCCCCCGACTGACGCTCACACATCAACACCAACTGCACAAGCCAACACAACAACACCTCTCTCCGCGAACCGCCGCTGCTGTGCTCGATTTCCGGCGAGGCAGCAGGAGCTCCACCTTCGTCGCTCCATCTGGTCGGATTTGAAGGTTTCTGGAATTGGGAAAGGAAAACGGGCGGCGGTCGTAGGGAAAGGAAGGCCGGTGGCGTGAGGGAAGGAAGGCCGGCGGCGAGCCTTGTTTCAGAGAGAAAAGGCGAGGAGAGAGAGAGAGAGGGGAAAGGAGGGAGGCGGTGAAATTGGGGGTTGGGTGGAGACCCTCGCCGCTGCTGAGGGGCCGGCGAGTCGCCGCCCTTATTCCTGCTGAGAGGCGGTGGAGGCGGCGAGGCGGTGGAAGGTGGAGGCGGCGAGGCGGTGAAAGAAGAAGAGGAGAGAGGGGGGAGATTACGATTTGAGAGAAAAGAGAGAAGTGAGGAGAGAGAGAGAGGCATGTGGGTTGGTTTGTGAGAGTAGAGAGAGATATAATTAAACCTATTAATTGTATGCTAATTAATGCCAAAAAAGGAAAGGGGACTTGAATATTGGGACGGCCCAAAAAGGAATACGGGACTTGAATATTGGGACGGAGGGAGTACATGTGTTTGGTAGATACTCCCTCTGTCCCGCTATTCAAGTCTCGTTTCTTTTCGGCACGGAGATTAAGGAGACTAAAATTAAGAGTTAAATTGTGTCTTCAAAAAACTTAATGTTAGTTTAATTAAGCACAGCACCACCGCCGGTAAATCACCACCGCACCACCGCCTGCACCACCGCCGGTAAATCACCACCGCACCACCGCCTGCACCACCGCACCACCACCGGTAAATCACCACAACCCCACCCAAATCGAGCTCATAAATCTGCAACCCACCCAAATCGAACTTAGAAATCAAACGATTTCCCCCAACCAAATCTGCAACCCAAATTAGGGGTTATGGTTTTGCAGAGGGTTAGGGGAGATCAGAGGTGAGAGGCAGAGGCGTAGGCGGAGGAGATCAGAGGGAGGAAAAGGGCGGCGACGAGAATTGTTGTCGCTCAGCCAAGGGACAGATCCGGCAGGCGAAGGAGGAGAAGGTGCTGGTGGAGGCGCAGAGAGAGAGAGCCGAGAGTCTCTTTGCAGATGGAAGCCAGGATAGGGCAGAACCCTGGTCGCCGGAAAACGAGCGGCGAGGTGCTGCGGTCACCGATGAGAGAAGTGACAGATCTGGCGTCCAACAGAGAGAAGGCGACGGAGGAGAAGGTGAGGGCGGAGAAAGGCTTCCTCCGACGACGAGCAGGGAAAAGGCAAGTGGAGGAGAAGACGGCTAGGGCGGTGAAGGTGGAGGAGAAGGCTTCCTCCGGCGACGAGCAGACGACGGCGGTGGAGACTCAGGCGCAGAGAGAGAGAGACGAGAGAAAGAGAGATAGAGAGAGAGATAGAGAATAGAGGGGAAAACAATTAATTAAGGGTTTATTAGTTGAATAATTAGTGATCTCATTTAATGTTAAGCATCCCCTTATTATTTCCTTTTTAGGAAACGAGACATTATCGGTGGGACAACCCAAAAAGAAAAATGGGACTTGAATAGCGGGACGGAGGGAGTAAAATATAATTTTAAGATAGACAATATTCTTGTTCGGTAGATAAAATATAACTCTAGATTAAATTACTAAATTACTATTTTGACCTCCAAAAAAAAGTCAAATATTGCTTAATGTTTCAACCTCACTCCCTCTGCCTCAACATCAAACACGTCACTCCATCTGCCTCAAATTGGAACATGTCTCACCCATTCCTTTCTCTTCAACATCAAACCACTCTCTCTCTCTATTCGACTGAAACAGACCCTTCCGCCGCCGTCCTCCCCCTCCCCCTCCCCACCGGCATCCTCCCCCCCTCTTCCCCACATCAAACACGTACGTCTCACCCACCCATTTCTTCGTCAACATCGAACCCCTTCCCCTTTGTTGGGTATCTTCGCCTAGCCAGGGTTACACCACTTGGTTCCCGAACCTCCTGTCTCCCCCACTCGTGCTCAAACACTTGATCTTCCCTGCTCGGAGCGAATTCTCTGCTCGCCGCGATTCCTCTGGTCAGGAGCGAGACGATCCCTCTGGTGTTGGAAGACTCGGCTCCTCTGGCAGCGGGGACGTGATTCCTCTGGCCTTGATTCCACTGGCCTCGATCCCTCTGGCAACAGGGACGGGACTCCTCTAGCAGCGGGGAAGTGATTCCGCTGGCACTCGATCCCTCTGACCAGGAGCGCCTCGATTCCTCTGGCAGCGGGGACTGGAGTCCTCTGGCAGTGGGGACTTCGCTGGCGCCTCTCTGATTCCTCTGGCGCTGGAGACTCCGCTGGCGCCTCTCTGATTCCTCTGGCGCTGGAGACTCCGCTGGTCACTTGATCCACTTCGCTGCAACTCCTCCTTCTTCTTCACCTCTTAATACCTGCAAAACACAGAGTAGAACCAGCAAGTAAAAAGAACAACAGAAAACATAAAGAAAGGAAGAAAACGAGAAATCAGAGGAATCTCAATGTGGGAAAATGTGTCCTCAGGACACTTTTGGCTCAGATTTTCCCACGATAGACTTGGCTCTTCCAGCAGCTCAATGATCACGGTTCAAAGGGAACAGAAGAAACAGATCAGCACTCAGATCTCTCGATTGCACAGCCACCAGCAGCAGGAATCCGATGGTCAGGATTCCGATGACTTGCTCACCCACACAGTATCACCAAACCAGGAAACCGATGGACAGGAATCCGGTGATACAATCACTCAATCGAAGCGAAGCTCACACCCACAGTCACCAATCAGGAAACCACGAACAGGAATCCGACGACACTTCAAGAAGGAATAGCAGAGCCTTCTATTTCAGACGGTGTGTAAAACTTCCTAACCATTGAGAGACATGCTGTAGGGATAAAAAGGGAGTGGTGGTCATTGGGAAGGAGGGAGAAGCATTGAAGTCGGAGGTGGGAATCGAGGAGACGGGCAGTGGAAAAGATGGAGCGGCGCAGATGGGATAGTGGGCTATAGGGTTTTGGGAAAAGGGCCGGGTAACAGATTTGGGCTGGGGAATTAAAGATCATTGGGCCAACTCTCCACACTTGAATAGCGGGACGGAGGGAGTAAAATATAATTTTAAGATAGACAATATTCTTGTTCGGTAGATAAAATATAACTCTAGATTAAATTACTAAATTACTATTTTGACCTCCAAAAAAAAGTCAAATATTGCTTAATGTTTCAACCTCACTCCCTCTGCCTCAACATCAAACACGTCACTCCATCTGCCTCAAATTGGAACACGTCTCACCCATTCCTTTCTTCTTCAACATCAAACCACTATCTCTCTCTATTCGACTGAAACAGACCCTTCCGCCGCCGTCCTCCCCCTCCCCCTCCCCACCGGCATCCTCCCCTCCTCTTCCCCACATCAAACACGTACGTCTCACCCACCCATTTCTTCGTCAACATCGAACCCCTTCCCCTCTCTTCTTCTTCGACTGAACCAGACCATTTCGTCGTCGTCCTCCCCTTTCCCCTCCCTCGCCGGAATCCTCCCCTCCCCTCGCGCGAAATTGTTGCGCCCTGCTACCTTCAAACACTTTTTCTCAAGAGGGCATATGGGCAGCAGATAGAAAAATAGAAAAACGTCGAATTTGATTTGAGGGGTAGATTCGCGAGAATTTTTTAAACTTAGCACTCCAGCTTAGCTAACCAGGGAGTACCCTGGGCTGTGTTTACTCGCTGGAACAGTGATTTAGGCATGGGCCAGATGTTTAACGTGGGCTTTTTGTTTTATTTTACTCGACTGTTAAACGGAAATATTAGCCCAGATAAGGAGCTAATATAGCCATAACAAGGCTATCAAATTGGGGCTAAGGAGAGAGTGTGAGTTCATATCTTAAAAAACAAACATAGAAATTATAATATACACTTAATAGACTGTGGAAATACTAATTGTCATGCTCTCTATTATAGTTTCTTAAAAAACAAATATAGAAATTATAATATACACTGTTTGATGACCCTAGATAAAGCAAGATAGATAAATAATTATATCTTATCTAAATGTTTGATAGCAATATTGATTAACAAGAAGATCCGTATTAAGCGAGAGACCCGCTCTTATATCATTGTTCCACTGAAAAATTTACTATCTCCTCCCCCGGTATTATTTATCTAAATTTTATTTGTCTAAATTTTATTTATCACTCTTTATCTCAATTTGTATATCACCGTGGAAATACGTACTAATTGGCATGCTCTCTATTATAGTTTTTGATCCATTAACTAATAGTCTAATATGATATTTGTATTTGTAGAAATTTCAAGATGCATGAGTCCATTGGATTCAACAACGCGGTTTGATTTAAAATTGTACTCAAATTGTATACGTTCCAGAAGAAGCGCCAAAACAAGATGAAGTCGTACCTTATCTGGAAGAGCATAAAGGGTTAGGTAACGATTCTATTTTGGTTTTCTTTGTAGCATTTAATATTATATATATATATATATATATATATATATATTGAGAGAAATATTAATATATATTTTTTTCTTATTTTCCCTAAACTTGGGTACAATCGGATTGACCCGTATCCAAAATAGTATTATTTATAAGTAGGACTGTAAACGAGTCAAGCTACTTGTGAGTTATTCGATCTTCGATTCGATTAAAGCTCGATTGGTAATTTAATGAGCAGCTCGTTTAGTTAAACGAGTCAAGCTTGAGTATTTACTCCGCTCGTTAGCTCGTGAACAAACTCGTTAAGTGACTTATCTTAAAAACATAAGATTTTTAATTAAATGTCTTATATTTTACTGTATACTATAATTAATAATATTTGAATTAAGTATCTAATTAACATCATTTATTTACAAGAAAATAGTAAACACATTACATTGTTGTGAATAAAATAACTTATATATTTGAAAAATAACTTATGTATTAGGAAAATAATTAAAATTTTAAATAAAAAATTAAATTCAAAAAGCTCAATTAGGCTCGGCACTGTATTCGACTCGATTAAAGCTTGATTGATAATTAAACGAGCAACTCTATTAGCTAAACGAGTCAAGTTTGAGCAAGACATTATTCGGCTCGACTCGACTCGATTACACCCCTATTATAAGGTTTGAGTCAGAATACGAGTTCAGATCAAGGTGCGATTGAGGGTCTAAGTGAGGATGTAACCCGATTGTACGGTACACTCGGTTGTATCCAAGACCTCCTCTTCCTTCAATGCTCCCGTGGTTATTGTTGAACGAGTCGGCCGGAAATATGGTTCAACACCCTAAACTTTTGGTGGTTAGTATAGAACATTAGAACTTCGTATGTTCCGCGTTTAGATTAAACCAACCACCCAAATCTATAATATATTATAAATAAAATTTGTATTTGAAATCAATTTTAAGATTAAATGGTAATTGTCTCCAAGGAGACACCATGCGGTGCGACCTCCTGTGTGTGAATAGTAAGGTTCCGGGTTCAAACCTACTGCTCCCTCTCCCTAACTCTCCAAAGTAAAAAAAAATGATTAAATAGTAATTTTGTGATTATAATAAAATTAAAAGTTTATTTATAAATTAGTATATATATATATATTATCTTTTTTTTTATCTTTTGAAATTGTAAAATTCGGCTAATTATAAAATATTTTATATGCACACGGCAAGAGTTTTAATTTGATATATTTTATGTAAATATTAATTTTAAAATATAAAAATTATATTTATTTAATAATTAAAATTTAACAAAATATTATCTCATCTCTTATTTTTTTTGAATAAATCTATTTTTTATTTTTTATTTTCACTTTTTTCTTTTAACTTATTTTATTTTCTTTTTATAATATTAATTTTTATTATTGTGAACTGTCCTTTATTTTTATTTCAACTCAAATATATTCGGTTAAAATAATATTTTTTTTTATAAATATGAAAAAATTATAAAAATATTTCTCATACATTGTATGCATTGCAGGTGTGTAAATGCCAGTAACTTATTAACATATGCATGAATATGATTTTGAGTATAATCTTGATCCATCTTATAAATTTAATTAGCAAGATAAGTCACATTCCTACTTTCATTGACTGAAAATTTCGTAATTTTTCAGTCAACGGTAAGTACGGCTAGCAATTGACTTTTATTTTTTTTAGTTGTATTTTGAATTTCCCAATTTGAATAGATGGACTAATTCTTCGATGTAGAGTCCAAACGACAGGCAGGAATTAAAGAGGATGGAACTAAAGAGGAATTACAACAACCAACTTTTCTCTTTATTTTTTATTAGCAGGTATGACCAACTAAAACCAGTTATTTCATTTAAAAAATTAATTTTGTATTTATTTGAATAATAATTTATAAATTTCGTTAAAAATTATGAGCTTGTGCTAGTTTAACTTTATCCCTAATTAGAAAAATGACTTCAACATAAAGATTGAGCCTTAGAAATAAAATTTATAATCCAGCGTAGAATTGTGTACGTAAATGTTTATATATAGGGAGAGGTTCAAGAAAGAATCACTAAATAAAAGAAGAACGAAGAATTATTTTCCGTCATTCGATCATCAAGATCTACGGTGAATGCATCATCTTGTTGAATGAATGCAAATTTTGGGTTCAAATCCTAAAGGGAGCATTTTTTTTAGTGCATTAATTTTAACAGCGAATGCATTAACTTTTACAGTGGATGCATTAGATTTGATGGTTCTTACGTTCTCACAAATAATGTAGTTCTCTCTGGAACCACACCCTATATACATATATATATATATATATATATATATATATATATATAGGGGAGGGCTAGAATAAAAACACTCTTAAGTGTATAAAATATAAATGATTTTCAGCCCTTAGATCATCAAGATCTACGGTTGATTCGTAACCCTGTTTGATGAATTCGTGGTCCTGGGTTCGAATCTCAAAGGACAAAAATTTATTTTTCGCAATTCGTAACCATGTTGGATGAATTCGTAACCCTGTTGGATAAAATTCGTACATTAAAAAACGTTTATATTTATATTTTAATAAGTGTTTTCATTGTAGCCATATATATAGGGGAGGGGCGCTCCAATGAGACCCTCTAATTTTAGTGAGATCTAGGGCACGATCTGGTGCGTTTATTTTATCAATCCTATGGCTGATATTGTATCTGGAGGGTGATTTTTTTTCGCAGGGTTCGAATTCTGAAGGGAGCAGAATATTTTAAATTTTGTTATTCATCAGTATATACGGTCCTGTTCATCAGTATTTATGTCTTATTCATTACGAATTTAAAAAAAAAAATTCATCAGTATATACATCTTGTTCATTAGATATACATTTTATTCATTAGTATTATATGTCTTATTCATTGTACTCATGTTACACGAAAAATAGGAGGTCTCAATGGAAATGACTTAAGATTTGTAGGACAGTCGAAAAAAAAATTGACTCAAGATTCATGAGAGGAAGAAAGTATCAATTAGTCTTCTATCAAAAGAATGTGTTAATTGAGTAAAGAATGAAAAATGTATGAAAATGATAAGTAATAGTGTATTGAAATATATTATGGTATTGGTGGTTGGAGGTTATAGTGTCAACTTAAATAATAGGACAGTTGATTTCCACGAAAATGAAGCTTAAACAAATTACACATGTTTGCATAGTACAAACTGAAGAAAAAGAAATTGTGCACAACTTTCAATCGATGCGTGTCAATTTCAAAGAATGAGTACATGCAAACAAAATAAATGTAGTCATCACTGTAGAGTGTGTAGCTCAAACTTTGGCAAACTACAAGATTTGATTTCTATAATAACAATATATATATATATTGAGGTCCAAAATTGCAGAGCCAAAATTGTACCAGCATGAAAGGAGTTACCGATCGAGTTAGATGAACAACCTGTTTTTAAAAAAGTTATATTTGTATAATCTCGTGTCAATACTTAAAAATAACCATTTTGGTTAACAAAAGGTTAATGTTAACTATAGAAAAAAAAAAAAACTAATTTCTTTTCATTAATCTATGCACTTATAAATCATGAAGAAATACCGAAAGAACTAATTGCAATCAAAACAAGCAACTTGAAGAAAATGAAAGGTGGGTAGTGTGATCTTTCTATAGTGGGGTCTATTATTTCACCCACTACAAAGTTTGGTGAACTCAAAACACCATATATACTCATCTTTTCCCATCTCAAATAATCACCACCCACGCCACCCCACCCCACCCACCCCCCTCCCTTTTGATCAAAAAGCATTCACACAGATAATTCACCGAACAGGTGGCGACAATGGGTTCAACAACCAAGAATCCCCAAACCGCAGCCGTGAACTCCGATGAAGAAGAGAGCTTCCTCTTCGCCATGCAGCTGGCGAGCGCCTCCGTGCTGCCCATGGTGCTCAAATCCGCCATCGAGCTCGACCTGCTCGAGATCATCAAGAAGGCCGGCGCCGGCGCCTTCGTCTCCCCGGCGGAGGTCGCCGCGCAGCTCCCCACCACCAACGAGGGGGCCGCCGTGATGCTCGACAGGATCCTCCGCCTCCTCGCCAGTTACGCCATCCTCGAGTGCCGCCTGAAGACCCTCCCCGACGGCGGCGTCCAGCGCCTCTACGGCCTCGCGCCCGTCTGCAAATTCCTGACCAAGAACGACGACGGAGTTTCCGTCGCGCCCTTGGCGCTCATGAATCAAGATAAAGTGCTTATGGAGAGCTGGTCAGTTCGATTCCCTTTTTTTTCTCTTCAAATAAAAAATACCGTGGCTTTTGGCATTTCGAAATTTAATTTAATATTATATCATGAGGTGTGGAGAATAATGCAGCCATATTATAATTATGTGTTTTTATTTTGGTTCATTTCTATATATATATATATTTAGTGAAACACGTCACGTACGTTGAAAGGTATTTGGAGCCTTTGATTTTTTTTTTTCATTAATTTTTTCGTGATGGCGCAAATATATAATCATTTACCATAAAACAGTGTTCCTTTTAATTACGTCCATTACTCCCTCCATCCCACGAACCTTAACACATTTAATTTTGATACGGATTAAGTGTGTAATTAATAAAGTATAAAAGTGATAAAATAGGAGAGAGAATATAATAAAAATGATAAATTAGAAGAGAGAAGGTAATAATTACTATTACCTAATTTGAAAATGTGTCGAGATTCGTGGAACGGCCCAAAAGAAAAAAGTGTCAAGGTTCGTGAGACGGAGGGAGTATATAATATAACTGCGATTTCTACGTGAAATGCATTGGTTGGTTAAGTTATGCATGTGATTGGTTTATCGATTTTATTAGCTTAGGTTAATTATGCTAGTTTTTAAGCTTCGTTTAAGCTTCAATATGAACTCATTGTATTAAAGTGTAGGTAGCTCCCACTCCGATAGCCGATTTATTCGAAAATAGTGTGTAAAATTCTTAAGTTAAAATGGATGATTACGACATCTTATAAATTAGGTGAACAATATATATCTCTTTCATATAAGACTTTTATAGCGGTGGGCACCGCATTTGATCAGTTATTTACATTAGTATATTTTTGTATGTATATTGGGGTTGGTGAGCACTGGCTATAATTTATTTTGCTAGCTACAATAATATTAGTAATATTTTCTACAAAAAATGTTACTAATATATTATATGAAGCCTCCAGATTTTTATTTACACTATAAAAAAAGGGAAATTATTGATGTGAATGGTTTTTGTGGAAGAAAAGGTACCATCTAAAAGATGCGGTTCTTGATGGAGAGATTCCGTTCAACAAAGCGTATGGGATGAGTGCATTTGAGTACCATGGAACAGATCCAAGATTCAACAAGGTGTTCAACCAAGGGATGTCTGGCCACTCCACCATCACAATGAAGAAGATTCTAGAAACTTACAAAGGGTTTGATGGCCTCAATAGTGTGGTGGATGTTGGTGGAGGAATTGGAGCTACACTCCACATGATTGTTTCTAAATATCCTTCTATTAAGGGCATTAATTTTGATTTGCCCCATGTTATTGAAGATGCCCCATCTTATCCAGGTACTACTATTTAATTCATTTCCCCCTTTATTCATTCTTGGGAATAATTAATAAAATGCAGGTGTGGAGCATGTGGGTGGAGACATGTTTGTGAGTGTGCCTAAAGGGGATGCCATCTTCATGAAGGTAAAACCAAACCTCAAATTGATTAATTACCAAAACACCCCTCCTCCCATGAAACTCATTTTTGCCCTTAAATATTTGCAGTGGATCTGCCATGATTGGAGTGATGAGCACTGTCTGAAATTCTTGAAGAACTGCTATGATGCATTGCCACAAAATGGGAAGGTGATATTGGCTGAGTGTGTGCTGCCAGAGGCCCCAGACAGTGGGCTGGCCACTAAGAATGTTGTCCACATTGACGTCATCATGTTGGCCCACAACCCAGGTGGTAAGGAAAGGACAGAAAAGGAATTTCACAACTTGGCCAAAGCTGCTGGCTTCAAACACTTCAACAAAGCTTGCTGTGCTTACAATACTTGGATTCTGGAGTTGCTTAAATGAGGGGAAAAAAATTGCGAATCACAATTTTATTTGGAGGTGTGCTTGAATTGAATTGAATTTCCCAGTGTGCGATTTTATATTCCTTTCTTGAAGGATGCATAGTTAAAATTTTTAGAAAAGAGTACCCCCAAAAGAAGAAGAAGAAGAGTTAAATATTGCAAGATATTTTGCTTGTATAAGTTTGTATTCCCACTTTGCTCCATAAATAAAGTTTTAATTTTTTGCCTTGCCTTTTCTTGTTTTGGGATTATTGGGGGTTGTTGTGACATCAGAAACTAAATCATTTATTTAAAATTAATTATTTTAGATTTTAATTATCTTTAAAAAAATTTATTATATGTAAAGCTTATAAATTGTCTAGTCACGTCATTAATTAAATGAATAAATTTGAAAATTTTTAACTTTAAAAATAAAAAATTTATTCTCCAAATTTTTTTAATGCAAATTTGGGTTTTAGATAAAATATTTGCATATTGGATCTTATTGAATACTAGTAAATCCATTCGTGCGATGCACGATAAACATCGTAATTAATTGATATATTTAAATAAATAAATATTAATATTAAAAATAATTAAAATGTAAATAAATTCAAAATATATTTTAATAAATAAATAAAAATTTCATATAATTAACATAAATAAAAAGTTGCAGAAAGTGTGAGAGAAAATAATACTACTATATTTTATATTTTAAAATTTTCATATTTATTCTTTTTAAATTCATTTTTTATGATTTTTATACCATATTAAAGATCTTTTCACAGACTTAATTTAATATGCATATTGAATATTTTTTTCATGAATCAAATTTGACGATATTTAGGAAAAAAAAATTAATAAAAGAGAAAATTTATAAAAGAAAAGAGAGAAAAAAAAATAAGAAAAAAATTGGTAGAAGAAGAGAGAGAAAAAAAAAAGGAGGGGAAAAATGGAGGGAAAAACTCTTCTTTTATATTATTAGTATGACGCTCGTGCGATGCACGACCAATGTTAAAATTGAACGATATTTTAAATAAATTATACATATATTAAATATAATTTAAATATAAATAAATGCAAACATAAATCTCAATAAAAAATTGAAGTTATGAACAACATAAGCTCAATAAACACATGAGTTTGAAAACATTTGAATTTTCAATTTTTGAACTACCAATTAATTAATTATAATTGATAAAAATGAACAAATATAAGTTTAACCTTTTTAGTAGCCTTAAATTTTTATAATAGAAAAAAATATAAATAGAAAATATTAAAAATAATTTCTAACAATAAAATAAAATAAAAAAAATAAAAAAAAAATAGAAAAGGGAATGAATTGGAAAAAAAAAAATGAAGAACCGGGGCATTTCAAGAAAGAAGATAGGAGAGAGAAGATGATAGATGAGAGAGGAGAGAGAAAATAATAATTTTGTGACTTTAAACGATAATAACTTATTTCTTTTAAATTTATTTTTTTTATAATTTTTACATCAAATTAAAGATCTTGTCATCATCTTTAATTTAACATCCATATTGAATATTTTTTTATGAATCAAAGTTTATGATTCTTAAAAGAGAATAAAAAAAAAGCAAGGAGAGAGAAATTTTGGTGGGAAAATGCTTACGTTGAACTCATCTTTTATATATTACTAGCACTTGCACTCGTGCAACACACGAAAAATATTTTTATATTTTATTATATATAAAATTGATTATCATTTTATTATTATACAAAAATTCTAAATATAATTAAAAATACTAAGATAAATATATTTTAATTTAATATAAAAATAATAAAGAATAATTCATATTAATAAAAAATGATATTGTGAAAAAAGAGAATAATATAAATTAAAAAATAATTGAAAAAATAGATTTATTTAAAGAAAAAAGAGGAGAGATGAGAGAATTTTCTTAAGTTATAATCTTTAAACAAATATAATTTTTATATTTTAAATTCAATATTTACATAACATATATCAAATTTAAGCTCTTGTCATGATTTTTAATTTGATATGCATATCAAATATTCTATAATTAGTCGAATTTCACAATTTTAAAAAAGAAATAAAATAGAAAATAAGAAGTTAAAGAAAAAGAAAAAGAAAAGATGTATAGCTTATAAATAAACCTTCAATTTTATTGTAACTACAAATTGTCACTCAATTTTGAAATTGATTTGAAATCAATTTGAAATTGAGAACTCCCTTTTTAATATAATATAGATATAGATTAGGTTGATTTTACATGATTCTTCATACCGCTACATACTTTACATGAGCACCACTCACATTTAGCATTCGTTAGCGTTACCTTTTTTGTTATAGACATTTTTTTTTATTCTAATACTTTATAAATTGTTATCAAGATCATTAAGTTACATAAAAATCAAATGAGAATGGATAAATGTTGTTAGAATGGAGAATAATTGCATAAGCCAATATATATGTTGCATAAAATGATTGTAATTTGCATAAGTTGCTTGTAATGACTGCATAACAAAATTCAATTAATTAGATAAAAAATTTGCTCCCTCCAATATTCAAACCCAAGTAAAAAATTTATGCAGTATTATACTGCAGCTTATACAACACTATATAGGGCTTAGACTTATGTAATCATTCCCATTTCTCATGAAAGATAACATTCTCATTATAACCCATCCATATATATATATGAGCCCATAAATTTTCAGATTTTATTATTAACTCCCTATATTCTAGCTTTTAATATTCAATTGAGAGTGACACGAATTTTAATAATTTAGTTGGATGTATTGTAAGTGGAATAAGATATTCATATTTTATGTGAGTCTTAAAATAATTAAAATGAAGTAAAAGTCCCAATTAATTTTATTGAAAATAAAAATAAATATATAGGACATTTCAAAATAAAAATATGAATATTAAAAGTTGGGGCGAGAGAGTTTGACGTGCTATTTCCTGCTTCAGCCACCCAATCTGTAAAGACACGTTTCATTGCAGATTTGTCTCAACCTCGTTTTTCTATTTAACCAACCAAAAAAAAGCAACCGACAACCTTTTTTGATAGGGTAAATATCAGTTTTTGACCCATCGTTTGAGCGTTTTCTCAAAAATATCTCACCCTAAGCATAATTACAAAATAGTACCCATCGTTTCACTTTTTTCTTATTTATGACCCACAAAAATAATCCGGCAACCGATATATGATGTGTTCCGGCCAAGTGCCAACATGGCAGACACGTGGAATTAAAAAAAGAAAGAAAATAAATCATGAAAATCCACGTAATAAAATAACACAACTCTTCTTCTTCCTCTCATTCCCCTTCATTCAAGCCTAACTTATTCAACCCACCGCCATGGCCGCTGCTCATCACCTCCACCTCCTCCTCGCCGTGGATCTCCCCTCGCAGCGCAGCGCCTCACCATCGCCCTGCTCCGCCCTTGCACTTGCCTCGCCGTGGATCTCCCCTCCAACGGCATCCAACTCAGCCCCTCCGCCCCCTTCAACATCACGAGTAGCAACTGCATCTTCTACCTTAATTTCTCTGATTCAATCCTCAATTCGCCCCTCAACTGCACCTCCACCAACCTCTGCCATGCCTACAGCAACGCTACGGCCAGCCCCTCCGGGACGGCGGGTCGACCACCGCGTACCAGATCTGGGTCAGGGAAGAGGGCTGCTGAGCCTATCGGAGCTTCGTGAACCTCGATCTCGTGCTGCCCGTCGACAGGTGGCTGCAGCCCGCGGTGGAGCTGCTCTGGCTGTTGCCGCCGGAGCCCACTTGCGTTGTGCAGGCGAGGAGGAGATGGAGGTGTACCGGTTGAGCGAGAGGTTTGCAGTTGTGGAGGTGAAGACAAAGAGCGACGAATCCAGGTTGTGGAAGGACAAAATTAGGCTGCTGCTTCTGCAGGAGCCCAACCCCAATCTCAGGAGGCCATCGTTCCCAATGGACTGAAGATTGCCAGGATTTTCCCGAGATAGCCCCAAATTTTTCCGGTGATGAAATAGTGAAGGATATTGAGCAGTTTCCAAGAGGGGAAAAGGTCGGCCAACTCGAAGCCTCCGGCCATGGCGACGGCCTCCTTGAAGAGGTGGATGTGTTTTTGGTGGTCTTGGTGTTTTGAGTCAAGGTAGGAGGAGGAGCAGGAGGCGCCACGGGCCCCCGATGGTGGCCCTCGCCGGAGATGGAGGTAAGGCAGAAGATGAAAGGAGAGAGATAGAGAGGGGGTGACGGGGCAGAGCAAGGGAGAGAGATGGTGCCATGGTGGAATACAAAACTCCATTTCTTTAGTTTTTTTCTTTTTTTTTTATTCCACGTGTACTTCCAGCATGGCGTTTGACTGGACACGTCAAATACCGGTTGCCGGATTATTTTTGCGGGCCACAAATAAGAAAAAAATGAAACGATGGGTATTGTTTTGTAAATATGCTTAGGGTGGGATATATTTGAGAAAACGCCCAAACGATGGACCATAAACTGATATTTACCCTTTTTGATATACTTATTAAAATTTGAGTCATCAAACTTGTTCAGCTTATTTTCTGAAAAATTATAAAAAAAAAAAAACAAAAAACAAGCTTTGTCCAGCAAGTTTTCGTCTCTAATCTTCGTCTCTGATCTTTCACATTCAGTGCTTCATAAAACGGCAATTTCATTGTTAATTACTGTAAACTTCCATAATTTTATTTCAATGATTCTCGACATTTAAAACCAGGTCCTCAACAGTCAATACCTAATGATAAAGAAGCACACACATGCCTACACAAATCTGATGCCTTCAATGAAAAAATCATCTAAACTAATCGCAACATAAGAGAAATTAAAACCGTAGGAATTAATCGATCGAGACGGTCATATGATGAATGTTGGTGGAGGGGGGCTGAGTTGACGGCGATCCAGCCCGTGGATTGATAGAAGGCGGCGGCGGAAATCTCAGGGAGAGGGAAGCAAAATTGAGAGAGAATGAGGGTGAAGGTTTTCTGTGAGTCTTGCGGCAGAAGAGAGAGAGAGAAGGGAGGGATGTACGTTTTCTTTTTTTTTGGAAGAGAATGAGTGATGGGCTATATTTTGGGGCTTTGCTTTATTTATTAGCATTGGGCTTCTTTCAATTGTTGGCCTGATATTAATTTTCCAGATGTGGGCTATTTTAGGTTGAGCACCAATACTTAAAGGTGATCATGGGTATGATAATTAAGAGGTTGGGCTTGGTTATTATTTGAGAATTGAGCTGTAAGTAAATATCTTTATTTATTTATTTTATTAATTGAACTAGTATTTTTAAAGGTTTTATAAAAATAAATTCCTAAGTATTAAATTATTTTCAAGTACATTTAGATCCCTATATTTTATTATTGAACTATATCTGATTAGGTGTGACACAACTAATACATGAACTTTAATTTGAATTACTCAAGTTAGCCATCAAGTTCAAGTTTCAAGTATGAGATTTATTTAAATACATGTTGTGGTTATTTATTACTCCCTTCGTCCCATTACAAATGTTCCATTACTTTTGGACACGCAGATTAAAAAAATATGTAATTAGTAATGAAAAATGAATGAGACATTTGTAATGAACACCCCATTTGGAATGGTTTGAATGAAATCCCTCGCATATGGTGAGATCTTAGATTGATTTGTAGGTGTTGATTTAATGTATCATATGACTGATATGTAGGTGGAGGGGAATTTTTTTACCTGAGTTCAAATTATAGAGGGAGAGAAAATTTTACTCCCTCCGTCCTACTCCAATAGGTTCATTTCTTTTGGGCACAGAGATTAAGAAAACTTACTTTTTAGTAGGAAAGTGGTGTGGTCCACACCAATTAAGTACAACTTTTTTACCCAAAAAAGAAAATGAGTCTATTGGAGTGGGACGGAGGGAGTACTAATTTTTTGAATATCGTTATTCAGCACTATATATTGGCTTATTCATTATTCTCATTTTCTCACAAAAAAAAAGAAAAAAAAAAGCAACATCACTAGAACATAACCTTATTCATTATTCTCACTTTCTCACGTTCAAGTTTGATTTGTATAGTATCGAATCGAATCCCGAACTTTGTTTATCGAATACTTTGAGACTCAAGAACTTAATCGAGCCTACACGAACTTTCTAAATTTATATTTATGTTCAAAAGATTGATTATTTTCTTTTGAAAATAGTTTATTTCATTCAAAATAATAAATACATTAATTATTTTCGTATTACAAACAAAGTTTATTGAAGATTTAATAAAAGTATTATTTTTAGTAGATAAATATAAGTTGTACCTACTAATAATTTATATTTTTTAAGCTGAATAAATTAACGAACGTGATCACGAGCCGAATACTACCAAGCTCAAGTTTAGTTTGTTTATTTATCGAACTTCTCTAAATGAACTTGAACGAACTTTTTTGAGCCGAGCTCCGAATAATTTGCAAGCAGCTTGGTTTGTTTACAGCCCTATTGTGGATGGACCAAAATAACAAAAGTAGAAACGATATCCGATATCATGGACAGAAGGAGTATATATATATATATATATATATATATATATATATATATGGAAGGGCTAAAATAAAAGCATTTCTTAAGATATAAAATAAGAATCATTTTCAGCCTTTAGATCATCAAGATCTACGGTTGATTCGTAATCTTGTTGGATGGATTTATGGTCATGAGTTCAAATCCCAAAGGTAGCAAAAAATTATTTTTCACGATTCATGCCTTTATACAACGAATTCATACGTGTTCTACATAAAATTCATACATTACAAATTGCTCTAGCCCACCCCTATATATATATATAAATCAATCTAAAAATATATTATAACTTTTATATTTTATATTTTAAGTAGGCATATCCATTGGAACTCTTCATCACATAAATTATGTAAATTTAATAATTTAGAATTACAATATAAAGGATTACTTAATAGTATTATTAGAAGTTTAATTTTACTAGAATCATTCGAATTAAAATTAATTATGTAAAGATGAAAATTAGAAAATAAACATCACGACAAAATTAGGTTATGCTTAATTAGTTAAAATTAACTTTTATATTAAATTTAAATGAACTTTTTTTTTTGAATTCTATAACGTTATACTTTTGAAAAATGATTCAATAATATTGGTTCAAAAAATATATTAAATGATAAATGTTTCTATAAAATAAAATGAAATATAAATTTACACTCATAAAACAGCTAGTCTTGGGTGCACTGTGCGACGGGTCCGCCCCGACCCGCGCTCGACCCGGCCCGCATTCCAGATCTGAAATCCTGAATCCTAAATTATTACATTTGTTTATAATAATTATTACTTTTAATAAGCATGAGATATGCATTTATTCACACAAATGTATACTTATATAAATATAAGTACTTACCTTCATTTAATATAAAGTATTATATTTTCTAAACCCTAAACTCTGTAAACTAAACCCTAAACCCTAGACCTGAACACTAAACCCTAATATGAGTATTTACTTTTAATAAGCATAAGATATACAATTGGTCGCACAAATGTATACTTATGTTAGTATAAATATTTACCTTCATTCAATATAAAGCATTATACATATCAATAATTACTTTATGTTACGATAATAATTATTTGATCAAATAATAATGTAATTATTTATGCTTATTAAAAGTAATCATTGTTATTTTTTATTCTCGGTCTTTTTGTTGCTGACCTTCGTTTCTTTTTTGTTTTGGTGTCTTGTTTCGTGGTTTGCTCACGGCGACGGCGTTTCACCGGCCGTGTTGCTGCCCTTCGTTTGGTTGTTTTTTGGGCAATTTGGCGACGGCGTCTCACCGGCCTTTTGCCCCGGTTTGGTTTGTTGCTTTTCTTTTTGTGGGAAGAGAGCCGGGTTGATTTGGGGACGATGGTTAGGCCGGAGTTCCGGAAACTTACCCTGCCGCTCTCTTTCCCTCGTTGCTGGTCGTTAGACGGGTACTCTTTTTCCTTTTACGGTTTTTCCCTTGTGGTTTTCCGTAAAAAGGTTTTAACGAGGCTCGGCCCTTAGTCTGCGTTCTTGTGCTTTCAGGGGTTTCTTAGGTTTTTTCTTTTCCTTTATATAATATCGCAAAAAAAAAAAAAGTAATCATTGTTATAATAAAAAGTAATATTTGATATGGAGAAATGTAATGTTTCAAAAATATTATATTAATTGTAATTATTGTTGTAATAAAAATTATTTATTATTATAATAAAAAGTAATTATTATTATTATAAAGAAAGATAATGTTTTTAAAATATTGCATTTTTCACAATATTGAAGTTAACTACTTATATTAACATAAATATACATTTATGCGAACAAATGTATATATTATGCTTATTAAAAGTAACAATTATTATAAACAAATGTAATAATTTGGAGCACGGATTAAATCCAAGCGGATCAGGGTTTCGGGTTTGGAGCGTGGGTCGACCCGTCGCACAAGATAAATTGCGCATAAAAAATTATTCATTAAAATAGTTTCTTTTTACGTGCTAATGCACGTGATCTCTACTACTAAAAGGAAATGTATGCTAATAATGTATCTATATACTTTAAACAATCGAAGTATAGTTTAATTTTCAATGCAAACATCTAATAAAACTGCTTTCAACAGGTCAAGACGAATCTTCTACATCATCGTGACCGCATTTCCTATGCATCTAAAGATGAATTATTACATATCTTGCTTGTGGAAATTCTTAATTATGTGTATACATGCAAAATGTTGACATCTTCATAAATTTTGATAAGCTGGCCAGAGAAGTTAAATTTTGAAAATTTTCTTAGCATGTGGCCATTATCTATATATAGATACACTAAAAGATCAATACTGCACAACAATACGATAAAGATATAACATGAGAGTGGACATCCTTAAACCTTAATGAATTTGTTACAACAAACGTTATTGGAATAAGGCTAAACACATTTATTGTAGAGATTGTAGGACATCAAAGTATCATTCTTGAATCTTGAAAAGTTCCAAGCAATGACCCTCATCAAGGTTTCTGCTCCAGAATTTTTCATAATACTCTGCATAAGTGTAGTCTCTATAAATGGCTTCTGATGGGTCCTTAATGAGCTGTGATGGAGCTTTGATGACAGCGTTGTTACTAGGGCACAAGAATGTAGCTATCGAAATTCTTGCTTTCTGGGCGTTCACTACTGCTCTGTGCCACGTGCTTTTGTATTTGGAGTTGCTCAACGCCTGTTTGAGAGCATTTAAGTAATTCAGATTCTCTCAACGCCTGTTTGAGAGCATTTAAGTAATTCAGATTCTATTATCCTATTAGGGTGCGTTCTCTTTGGTTGTAAATTTATTATGAGAAAATGACGGATAAACAAAATTTCACCCTTTAAATCCTTCGTTTCTTTTTCCACATTTCCTACTTGACCCTTACTCATTCTTCATTTACACTACAAATGAGGGATAATATTACCCCTCCAAAAATGGTGTGATAATATTATCCATCCATTGTAGTGTACATGAAGAATGAGTAATGGTCAAGTAGGAAATGTGGGAAAAGAAAGGAAGAATTTAAAGGGTGAAATTTTATTTGTCATTCCTTTTCCCATGATAAATTTACAACCAAAGAAAACGCACCCTTATAGTATGAGTATGAAATAGAAAATACCTGGAGTTGATCACCAATGTTGACGACAAATGCATTTGGGAAGGGCTTGACAGACAACCATTTTCCATCTTTGAGCAATTGAAGGCCCGTTACCTGCGTGTCTTGGAGGAGAATTGTGAGAGTATTGGGATCTGTATGGGCAGGGAGGCCGAATGTGAGTTCGGGCTCTGGGCAAGCTGGGTAATAGTTAATTGCCATGTGCTGTCCCGCTTCGCCTAAACTACTATTTATGTACTCTTTTTCAAGCCCCAAACTCTCTGAAATCACTTCTTGCAATCTCAGCCCCAGTTTTCGGACTTCCATGCTATAATTGCTCACAATTTCCCTAAAACAGATCAAACATTATTTCTTTCATTTGGGTCAAGGATAATTCCAAACAAATATTATTATCATAGCTCTTAACATGGGGATGTTAGCTCAAGGTAAATATCAGCTAGTCTTTCAATTTTATAATAATGTTTCAACATTTATTTAAATTGCAAGTTGAAATTTAGTTTTAAGATTTTTTTCATAAATATGTACCAATTTCATGTCCACGACACTTCAAATGTCACTTGACATGTCATTATTTTGGACTCATGTGAAAAATATCAAAATATGTAGCGCTTTTTTATGTGGGTTTCAGGTATTATTCAACTTGATTGGACATCGCGTACCCTATACCAGAAAAATAGTTAACGGGGTGGGGTTGGGTCGGCTCGGGTATTATACGTGTAGAAATTTCAAGTATTGGGTGTTGTATATTTTTTATATACATAATATGTAATTTTAAATTGAAAAAACAATTGGAAAAAATGAAAGAAAACTCTTGATGGTCTCTCTCTCTCCTCAGATCTAACGAAGAGGTGATGGTGTGAGAGAAATGTGGAGAGGTGGTGGCATAGGTGTTTTGTAAAGAGAGAAATGCGGAAGAGAAGGGCATACAGATGAGGCTAGCGCTGGCAGAGGAATAGATGGGTGGTTGGTAGAGAAAGAGATATGGAAGAAAAAAGAGGCGGCGACATTCTTCCTCACAAAGGAGGATGTGGAGTGGCAGCGGTGATCCCCCAAATCTGAAAAAGAGGCGATAGTGGCGACAATGGATGAATGGTTTGTTGCGAGTAGTAGGGTAAATCGAGTTAGGGTGGGGAGTGGAATTTAGGGTAAATCGGGGTTGAGTTTTTGGGCGGGATACCTAACTCATATCTAGTACACACTGTATAGATTATGTACTTAACGACGTGTTTTCAGTTTTCACATCAAACTTTGGTGTGCTACCTGAGTTTTCATGTATCTACAATATTACTTTAGGATATAATTAATACTATTGAATAATTTCATATCAATTTGTTGCTTCGTCGCATAAGAGTGCATTTTTTTTGTGATTTTAGTACATTTCATAAGAATGAGCACTTTTTATTTTTAGACACTATCCCACCATAATACGAGTCAGATGATTTTTTAGGACAATAATTTAAATTGATTTGGAAATTAGGACAATAACTTTTGGACTTGTAAAAATAGGATACTAATTAATAACTGTTGCACCCGTAGGATATTTATGGGCCAATTATCAAATTTTCGGACTTTTCGCATAGACCAAGCACATGACAATCCGCATGTAGGGGTTGATTATGTGGCAAGCACGTCATTTTATGGCTTGACATGTGCTTAGTTCGTGCGGAAAAGTCCAAAAATTTGATAATTGACCCATAAATATCCTGCGAGTGCTACACTTATCAATTAGTGTCCTATTTTTACAAGTTCAAAAATTATTGTCCTAATTTTCAAATCAACCTAAATTATTGTCCTAAAAAATCCTCATAATCCACCATAATACTATAATAAAATGGGTCTCTCTCTACCACAACACACTCTTCTAATATTTAAAATCCGTGTTATTAAAAGATATGTACACACTAACGAATAGAGTATAAAAGATTGGGACGTTATTAAAGAAGATTTCGTATATCAATTTGTTTGATGTTTATCATTGAGCATATTTAATTATTTGATGTGAAATTATGCATTTTGTATTATATTTGATCTTAATATGTCATGTATCAAAAGAGAATCAAATATTGAACTTTCTTTCTCGTATCAAGAGAGAATCAAATATTGAACTTTCTTTCTCGTGTGTAGTAAGTAAAACTCAATTTGAAATATTAATATTTGTATGATCTATTATTGTCATCAAAAGAAATATTTGTAATATATAAAATACATTTTCACGAAAAATATATGAATGTCAAATATTGAATAAACTATAACAAGATGTATTATTGTATAAAACAAAAGAAAAAGTAGTATTATATAGTAATATATGACAAAAATCCACAATAATCAAGTAAGCAAAATATATTGACGTATCAATGATCATATATATTTGGTGTGGTTGTACTGTCAACTTTCAAATAAGGATATCTTACCAATTGAAAGAATGAGTTTTCAATTTCATAGGTGAAAATAACTGGTTGAGCATATCGTCATTTAAAATATAGCTTTGCTTACGAAAGTCTAGAATCCTCAAATATTCTTATCTTTCTAGATTAGTGCTATGTGATGTCCCTCTCACTGTTCAAGTCAAGCCCTTTTAGTTGAAAAGAGATACTAATAGAGACCAAATCAATATAAACTTTTAAAATAAAATAAAGAAAATCATAAAAGAGAGATATCCTCTTAACATCGTCCGATCGACATATCAAAATTATTAGACGGACACAATATTTTGTGCTTCGAATTTAGTAGATATAATTATTTATAGGAAAAGAACCGTTCAATCTCTTTTACCAGCCGAAATCTAGAAGTGCTGATCGAGATCCACACAAGCAATTCTAATCTTTTTATTTACTTGAATGATTTCAGATGTCTAGCACATTCACACCCAAGAACGAGAGTCAAGTATGATTTATAAAGGGTTAATTGCCCATAAAATACTAAATACTGAACTTTCATTTAATTCTGGTTTTCCACACAAACTTTGAACTGTAGCGTGATAATTACTAAACTTTTGATTTTATCTGATTTTGCTACTAATCCAAATTCCGGCCAAATACCAAGTTAATAGTATATAATATGGTGTGCCAATTTTGACGTGACGTATTTATTCTTGCGTGACATTAGTTGGCAAAATAGTAATATTTTTTATTTAATTTCTTATCAATAAAAAAAAGAACACAACGTAAATAACTCAAATTGTCAATAATTTAATATATTAAATCAAATAATAGTATTTTTTTAAAGTTGAATTAATTAATTGAATAAATTTAATAATAGTAAGGGGATTCTTCGAATTTAGGCGTGTCAGCCAAAAAATATTTTAATTATCAATAACTTAATATATAAAAAAATTTATTTAGCTAAGTAGTAAAGTTTATTAAATTTTCATTATCTTAAAGATTAATTTTTTTTATAAACTATATATATTTATACTATTTGAATGACTTCTATTTTATATATTGGAGTAATAAGTTGTGTAGTAGTGAATTAGAAAAAAAATGATTTAAACTTGAGAATTAAAAAAATACTATTATTTGATTTGATATATATTAAGTTATTGACAATTTTGGTTATTTGCTTTGTGTTCTTTTTTTATTAATAATAAATACATCACGTCAAATATTGGCACGTCATATTAGCCTGATATTTGATCGGAATTTGAATTAGTAGCAAAAACAGATAAAATCTAAAGTTTAGTAATTTTCACGCTACAGTTCAAAGTTTGTGTGCAAAATTAGAATTGGACGAAAGTTCAATATTTTATGAGCAATAATCAATGTGTAAATATAAAATCCTTACGCGGCTAATATTTTAATTCTAAAACCAAACGCGTCTTTCGAAATAAAAATAGTTAACGTGTCCAACAGCAAGAGAATATTCTTACGTTTGATGGCGTCACTCGATGACGTCAGTCATGAAACGTCATAAAAAATCTAGTAAATATCTTAATTTCCCCAGAAACTCTAGAATTACAAAATCGAAGCTCGAGAGGCGGTTCTTGGAGAGAATAATAGTGTAATATCGTATGCTCCCCCGTCCCTCAAATAAGTTCCTTTTTTTTTTCTTTTTTGGGATGTCCCCAAATAAATTTTTCTTTCTTTTTTTTCATTTTTGGACAACTACCTCACAACTAATAATACTCCCTCCGTCCACGAAAAACATGCCACTTTGCTTTCGGCACGGGTTTTAAGAAAATGTGAGTAAAGTTGGTAGTGGAGTAAGGGTCCCACTTTAAATGTGAGTGGAGTTGTGTGGACCCTACTACTAAAAATGGAAGTGGCATATTTTTTGTGGACGGACGAAAAAGGAAATTGTGGCATATTTTTGGTGGACGGAGGGAGTACTTTATTTATTCTTATTTTCCATTTTTTCACCACTCTCAATACTAATTATATCATTTTTTCACCTTTTCACTATTTTCAATACTAATTATAATATATTTTTCTCCACTATCAATACACTTTACCACTTTTCTTTAAAACCCGTGTCATCCCCAAAGAGTATATATATACATCCCTTTTATTTTCTGAAATTGATTATGTTTACATAACATATATATGTAATCATGTGTAGAATACTGAATAATTTTCCTTTCAATAACACTTATTATGAAAAATAGTTAATACAAAAAAGTATGAGAATAATAATATTAAGTACATAAAATAATTCCCATAAAAAAAGTACTCCGTATAAAATAATATTAGGACGGTGGAACTGTGTGCTCTATGTCAGTTGATTGAACAAAAGCAAGGGAAATTTAGCACTGCATGTGACAAAACTACTTTCTCGAAGAGGCACATGGTCCATCAAGCCCAACTTGCATTTTCTATTTATTAACAATATTAATTCAAGGTTGACAATTCCAGAATCATGTTCCAGAGTATTACTACAACTTTTTATTCATTAATTATTGCATCCTACTATTACTAAATTTAAATCAACTTCATATCCACGTAAGCAACTTCAATTCTATAATATATAATTAGAATGACGTCTTCCTTCAACGTACCATTCTCTATACTCTGGGAGTTTTCATGAACAAAAACCCTAATATCACAGTGTGATCACTCCTGGTATACTCTCATATTATCGTAAAAAGTTTATCGTATACTTCATTCATCCACAAAAAATAGAGTATTTTCATGTATAAATTGTACATGAAAGCACTCTATTTTTCGTGTACGTTAAAATACTTCAATTTTCTTGGACGGAGAAAATAGTTTTTATCATAAAGTTTCATCTGCAACCAAAAAACAAGAAGGAACCTTGCCATAGCTTAGAGAAATCTTGATTAAGTTATTTGATACTCGATGATGAATTATATCAAGTTAAACATGAGAGAGAGAGAGAGAGAGAGGTAATTACTTGAAAGATGTAGGGTTTGTTGGCCATTCATTGACAAACTTGTCCAAAGGGTGACAATGGAGCCTAAGATAATCTCTCCAATTATGAATCTTCTCCTTTTGAAGATTAGAGCTAGTGCTCAATCTTGTGGTTTTTGTGTGGTCATTTGAGTACAATTTCATCTTCTCCTCAACAGGCAAATGGAAGAAGTCTCTTGTCACCTCCAACATTTTCTCCATGCTCTCGATTGCCACACCATGGTTTATCACCTACATTTCACACACACAAATATATATAAATAAACAGACAAATTAATCTCCAAAACAATTACAACAATTAATCAATTAGTGACCTGAAAAAAGCCATAGTGTTGACAAGCATGAGAAATTTGTCGGGCTATGAGAATTGGATCGGCAGAGCCCAAATCAACGATGGGAGCATTGAAAAAGTCTGCAACTTCAGAAAGTTTGGGCCTTTCGGGCTCGGGCCGGACGTAGCTTGCCGGAAGGGTGGAGCATCGGAAACCATTAGAGACTAACAACAGAGTTTCCATTAATATTTATACATATATATATATATATATATATATATATTGGGAAACCTAGGTGTGTGGTGTGTGTGTATATATACACAGAGATGTTTTCGAGAAGAAGTGGACTTCGGAAACACTAGGTCGTCTTTTAATAATGTAGTACTTGCTTAAATACGTGGATTACGCATCTATACACACACACTCGCACATTTATATAATGAGAGATATGAGTATGGTTCATTGATTTTGAGTCCAACTCATTTGATCATGATCGGAGTTTTGGTACGACACTTAGCTAATAAAAATAGGTTCCCATAATTAAAGATAGTTAATGAATTATGATTCGTATAAGAGACAGAATAAAAAGATGGATGATAAGAACGACAGTGAAAGTGGGCCTAAGCCTTAATTACAGGTAGGCACAATAGTCACTATCGAATTAAATCACTTTGATTATTTTAAACTAAATTATCATTTCAAGAAAGGCATAATTCAATATATTTTCTAGTATCATCTAGTGGCATTTGCGAAACTGAAGATCGGAACTATTAGATTTACACTAATATTTGTTAGAGGTCGGGTGCAACTGGTTGCACCGTGCAATCGTGCAACGGGTTGCACCTTTACTTAAATCATGATCTGTATCCTAACTTAAATGCATATTATGATCCTAATCGTATAAATAATATTATTTTAGATGCGGGTCAATCCGATTGCACGGTGCAACTGGTTGCACCTAAATTTTTGTGTATTTGTTAATGAGTATATTATTGCTATCCACAATAAATGAAATGATAATTATTTAAACACAAATACTCTTGTGCAACCGATTGCATCGTGCAATTGGTTTCCAGAATGACACTACTTCATTCGGAAAATGACACTTGAATAAGTTGAAGTAGTGTCATTCATAAACCAATTGCACGGTGCAACCGGTTGTACGGGAGAGTGCCTCTTGTTTGAATTGTTAATTGGCGCATAAATACACTAATTTTGAATTAAAGTTATTTTCTAATATGAACTTTAAAGTGTAAAAAAAATATACCAATTTATTGATTATAATAATTTTAAAACAAATTCTATTTTCAGTCAAATTAAAGCTTACTTGGCATGTCAGAATGTTGATGTGGACAAATCGAATTGTAGTAATTTTAACATAAATTCGAATTGTCAAATTATATTAAATTGTAAGACATTTATTTTGATTCGTCTCGAGTTGCATCTATGAAAGTAAATAGAATTAATATTAAAATTACTATAATCAATAAATTGATGTATTTTTTTTATATTTTTTAAAGTTCATGAAAATCAGAATTGATCCAAAATTAATGTATTTATGCGTTAATAACCATTTTCTAATTATACAATTTGAATAGATTTATCTAGTACTTTTTCCAATTCAATTTTTTAATAAAAAAAAATTTCTCTATATTCTACCTGCACCTGTAACTCAACTTTATTTCATAAAATTTGCATTTTATCAATGACACAATTCAATCTAAAATACTTATCAATAAACCATTCATTACATACATATAATACATCTACAGAATGATGATATGTGTCAAAAGAAATGTTAAGAGTAAAAATTATGAGCTTGTGACCAACCAACCAACCAACTCAACAACTGATGATGAGGTTAAATTTGTTTACTCACTGTTTTTAATTAATTATTTAATATATTTTAGAACTGATCAGTAGGAAATGATTGTGAATAAAATTAAACTTAATTTCCAAATTGAATGTATTTTTGTGGGCCAAAATAGTTGATTTACTACTGTTATGGAAACTTATTGTATATATATGATTCTAAATTTGGCATCATATTTAGATACATAACGAAAGCAGTAGGGTTTCAGAAACAATTTTTTCTAAATAAAAGGAAAGATTTCGAAATAATTTAGAAAATTTAAAAGATATAAGATCGGGCGAATAATCTAGTAAAACTTATTTGAATTACCAAACTTTATTTTCAAGAACACGGACAAATATAAAAATATTTAAATCAAAATCTATATAATATATAAAAGAGTAGTTTTTTCCCTCCATTTCTTCCCTCTTTTTTATCTCTCTTCTCCCACCAATTATTTCACTATTCTTTTTATAAATATTTTAATTCTTTTCTAAACATTGTCACAGTTGATTCAAAAAGAATATGTAATATGCATTTTAAATTTAATATAGTATGAAAATCAAGAAAAATGAATTTAAAACGAATAAGTTGTGAAAAAAATTAAAAATTAATTTTCTCTCTTTATTAAAATTTTACAACTTTGTATTTATGTTTGTGTATGAAAATATTTATCTATTTATTATAACGTGTAATACTATATGATAATAATACGTAATGTTAATTTTTATTTTACATTTATTTAATAACTTTAATTATCATCACACTTTATACTAAGTTAAAAATTTATATTTTAAAATTCAAGGATTTATTAAGTAACTAACGCACATTGTTTTAGTTTATTTTATTTTTATAATGTATTTTTATATTTTAATTTTATTTAATATTTGTATTTATTTATTTAAATCTGTCGTTTAATTTTAATGTTCATCGTTCATCGTGCATCGCACGATTAATGGTCGTACTAGTTAATAATTAACAATCAGTATGCATGAATAGGTTTTCCACAAGAATTTTATGTCAAAATAAAAAAGAAATAAGGGTTATTTTATCAAAACATGAAATATAATACTCTATGTCCCATAAGAATGTGCATGATTATTGGTAGCACGAGTTTAAATGAATGTTAGGTGAGTGTATTGTTAGTGGTTGAATGAGCCCAATTTTATTAATGGAAGAAGGGATTCAAAATAAGAAAGTGCACACTTTCGTGAAACGTACCAAAATAGCAAAAGACGGAGTATATTTTATGGAACGGATGAATATACATATTCTCTCCGTCCCATAAAAATATACATAGTTTTTCTTTTTTGTCCGTCTCATAAAAACCTACATACCCCATTTATAGTAATAATTCTCCCACTAAACATCACAATCAATGTGAGACTCTTTTTCCACTCATACTATATTTTACTCCCTCCGTCCATGATTCAGTGCCCTGTTTGACCTTTAAAAAGCGTCCACAATTGAATGCCCTGTTTTGCTTTTTGTACCCTTTTACCCTCCCTCTTTATTTAAAATTGCTACCCTTTGCCATTCATTACCCCACCCCTTATTGTGAAGTTAGTTACTTAAATCATGATTAACACCTAATTACTCTCTCCCTATTTTAAGTATTATACCCTATTTTTTGGCCTCTCCATTCTCCCGAACCCTAGCGCTGCTTCCTCTCTCACTCTCCATTCTAAAAACCCTAGCGCCGCTTCCTCTCTCTCTCTCCCGATCTTGAGACTCTCGATTCATGAATCCACCTCCATCCAAATCTCCTCCATCTTCATCGATGGAGGGCATTTTTATGGATTCTCTGGATGGATTTGTGTTGCGGGAGACGTTTGTGCCAGAAACTGAATTTTCTCTTCCCGATCTCTCTGAATCGGTTGATTTCGTGCCCGAATCCGAAGCGGCGCCGTGGTTGCTGCCGGAATCCGTAGCGGTGCGCCTCCCTCTCTCTGGATCCGAGTCGATTGTGCCTGAAACTGAAACTGGGTCGGAGTCGTCGTTGCTCTCTGTCACCAGATCGGAGTCGTCGCCACCGGAATTCGAAGCGGCGCCATGGATGCTGCCGGGAACCGAGGCAGCCTCCCTCCCTCGCTCTGAATCGGAGCAGATTTTGCCTCCTTACGAAAGCGGACCATGGTTGCTACCGGAAACTGAGCCAGCGCCCCCCTCTCTCTCACCCACGCCGGAACCTCTCTCTGAACCGCCGAAATACGATTCCGATGGTTTCCATCTCTCTGAACAAATTAGAAGAGAGAAGGAAAAGGCCAAGCGAATTGCAGCCCTCCGAGAATCTTTCAGACGCGATCGGGAAGAGGCACAACGAATCGCCAAAATCAGAGAGTCTTTCAGACGTGATCGGGAAGAGGCTGAGCGATTAAGGTGATTTCGTTCTGTGATTGTTGTTTTCTTTGGTGGGGATTGGCTGGTGATGCCTTATTATTCTATGTTGTTGTGCTTTGGTGGGGATTAGCTGGTGATGCCTTGTTATTCTATGTGATTGCTGTTGAATGGGTGTTTGTTGTATTGGTGTTGTCTTTGTGTATCTAAGGTGCCAATTTGTGTATCTCTGGTGCCAATTGGCTGGTGATGCCTTCTTATATGTGTATCTATGTGTATCTATGAGTAAGCTGACCCTGTGATAACTTTATAGTCTGAGGGTTATTTGTATTCAGCCATCAATTCACTCTTGGAGGTTGAATATAAACAAAATTATGCAGTCAATGATGCTAAAGAAATGGCAGAGACTAATATGCTTACAAAAAATGATTTACATTACAAACACATCAAAAGATTGTTCATTGTGTTTGTATGTGTAAACCCTGCCCTAATCTATACAGCCTACTCAGTAATGTCAACCTGCTCCAGCCCTTCTATGACTGCTCCAAGGTTGTAAATTTCTCCCTCTGCACTTGCATCCAACTCCAGAAACTGTAGTGTTTCCCTTACAAGTGTTTCTTCAACTTGAATGCAATCTGGTAACAACCCCAGTCTTGAGAGTCTTTCTTTGTTCATGTGTGGAATTTTGTAGTCATTCCCACCCCTTGCCTTGATGATTTCATGGTAACAACTTTGCAAAGTAATGAACACATGGTTTAGCTTCTCTGGTGGGTATTCATCATATGCATCTTTAACATTCTTGAGTAACTCATCCACATTCCCTGCTGGTTTTTGATCTTTCAATGTCTGTATTGCTCTGAAAAACCCTAGGTCATTGACATTTTTATCCGGCGAATTAGCAGACTGGCATACTAGTTGGAATTTAAAACCATCAGTATTTGCAACCGCTAAAAAGTCTGGATCATTGGGTTTTATGTGGGGTTTTGCATTGTCTTGTTGGATATATATGTGCTTGTTTGCTCCCACTGGCCACTTAGCTTTAAAGTTTGGGATCATCTGCCAACATAAAGGGCTAAATGATGAAACTGTAACAGTTTCTGATAGCATACAGTAATAAAAAGAAAAAGTAACAGCTGACCTCTTTCATCACTTCCTTAGTAACAGCTGTGATTGGCTTCACTTCCATGGTACCTTTCATTCTATTTTTTGAATTCCGTTGTGCTGCTTCCATGGTTGTGAAAGGAAATATGCCAAACTTTCCATCAAAGATGCATCTGCCATCTAGGCTAAATATTGGTCGGGCAACGGCACACATAAACATAATCTTTTCAATGTACCTCTTTGATTTGCATGTACGATATGGTTCCCCTTCATCCGGCAGGAGGTAATACCTATCATTGGTTTTGGTACGGTAAAACCACTTCTCATCGATGTGAATGGTGTTGTACATTGTTTGAAACTTTATAAAACCATCTTCACTTATTGAACTAAGCTGATTTAGGCTCCACTTCAGTCTTGACAGCCTATTCTGTGGGGTAAGAAAGGGTTTTATTGCATTTGTGTGTGGTTTAAGCTTTTTCTCCTTCACCCACTTGTGAATCAAAGATTTAGACACACCTAAGTTTGTAGACATGACTCTCATTGATGACCTTTGAAGCACAGAAAGATTCTTGATTTTTTCAACATCTACAAGCATCTTGTTTTTGTATGAACTACCTTTTCTAATGGATTTTACTTGTACACGTACACCACAAGCTCTTTGCTTTGACACTTGGCTCCAAATCCTCCAAATTGTTTTCAAATCGACTTTGAAGAGGGTTGCTGCCTCTTTTTTGGCACCAAATTCGAGCTTCCCTCCAAGGCTATGCTCAAGAAGCCACTGTGCTAACTTATTTCTTTCATCATCCTCGATTCTAGCTCTATGTATGACCATTTTTTTTGGTCTGACCCTGTGATGACTTTATAGTCTGAGGGTTTTTTGTTTTGCAAGAATTGAATGCTGCTTCAATTTGTGGGTGCATTTATAGGCTGCCCCACTTAGTGCACTATACCTTTTTCCCTCCAAATTTGGAGGGAGCATTTTCGGATCCAACTATGGCACCAACACTGTACTGTCAGCTTTTTGGGAATAAAATTCATTTTGCCTCCATTTTTTGTACTCTAGCTTTTATTGTGAAGTTGTGTATGCTTTTTCCATTAATTGAAATAAGGCAACAAACTGAAAAATGAAATTTAATAAACTGAAAATTTTAAACTGAAAAAAATGAAATTTAATAATTTGAAAAATGAAATTTAATAAACTGAAAATTTTAAATTAAAAAAATAAACCCAAATGGTGCTAAAAATAATTTCATAAATTAAAAACACTCTTTTAACACAAAATTAGTAAAAGTCATCTAATCTCTTATTCACTACCCTTATACTTTATCCACATCACATTTTTCAGCTTTTCTTAAGCTCCGTGCCCACACCCAAATGGGGCACTGAATCATGGACGGAGGGAGTACAAGATTTCTTAAAATATGTGTTGTCCCATATTATGCATATTTTCATGGAACGGAGAGAGTATATTATATAGGAGGTGAGAGCAAAGGCGTATGAAGTAAAGATTGTTGGAGGGAGTGGTATTTTCTACATTTCAAGTTTAAAATTAGAAGAAAAAAAAATTATCATGCGGTTTAAATTGATGGGAGGAAGTTCTAGTACCGCACATCGCATGAATTAAAGTTGGTTTTCATCGATTTCCTAAAAAAAGAACGAAGATTGGCTAAAATAAAAACACTTCTTAAAATATAAAATAAGATCATTTTCGGTCCTTAGATCATCAAGATCTACGGTTGATTCATCACCTTGTTGAATGAATTCATGGTCCTGAGTTCGAATGTCATAGATAGCAAAAAAAAAGATTTTTCGAAATTCATACATTTACACGGCGAATTCATACGAGTTCTACATAAAATTCATACATATATTTTAACTAGTTCGTATTTTATTTGTTAAGAAGTGTTTATACCCTAGCCATCCCCTATATATATATATAGGTGGGCGCTCAATGGAGAACACTAAATATTCAAAGAATAGAGAACAAATCTCAGCCGTTGATCTTATCTAATTCAACGGTCAGCATTCATTCACGCCATGTTCAACAGATTTTTTTGTTGAACATGGGGATCGAACCCCAGAACCCCCAAAAATTAAGTACAATTTGATGAACGTTCAATAAAAAGATTGATATGTTCAATATAATTTGATGAACGTGGGCATGTTCGTGTTCTTCATTGAACGCTATATATATATATATATATATATATATATATATATATATATATAGGGTTAATATAAAAACTCCTCTTAAGATGAAAACTAGGAACCAATTTAAAGCCATTGATTTAAATAAAATAGAGGGCTGGGATTAAACTACAGATGCACAATTTCGATTGCATAGATGCACGGTTTCAATTGCATAGATGCACAATTTCGATTTGCTTGAGTATTTTGCATTGTTGGTTTCAATTGCATAAATTGCATATTTTTTAAGTGCACAGTAAAATATAATAGATGCACAGTTTCTTTTGTTGACTAAATCCTAACCATTAGATCTAATATTTAAAAGGTCAAGATTAGATTCCTAGTTCTCATTTTAACAAAGGTTTTTATTAGAACCTCTTCCTATATATATATATATATATATATATAGGGTTGCACTCAATAAAGAAAAGCCCCTTAGACAAAGAAAGAAGAAGAGATCTTGGCCATTTCTTGAATCAAATCTGACGGGTATCATCTCACCATTATATTCAATTTGATATATGCAATGAAGGCGGAAATGTAAGATTTATAATGGCAAAGGATAGGATTGTAAACTTCATTATATCGTAATTTAGGAAAGTTCATCGAATCCCTGATTTTACTCGATTCCCTTGAAGATCAATAAGGATGTCGATCCCTGCGGATTATTCACACTACCAGTTCATCGGCTATTGGCTTACCAAATTTTTATCACCCTCCGATTGTTGTCCACGGTTATCACGATGAATAACCCAAAACTGCAAACTACAGGTTCGACGAAATTGCTTTAATTGATTGCTGGTGTGCTTCTGTAAATTTAACGAACATATGAACTCATTTTCTTGAACATATGCTGTTGAACGTATGAACTCATTATGAACTCATACTTCTGTAAATAATTATAAGTTGTTGAACATATAAACTCATTCTCTTGAACTTTTTATGTAAATTTAATGAACATATGCAACATTACGTTAAATGAAACGAAGCCCTTAATTTGGACCTATTTTATTGAACATTTCAACGCATTTGCTTGAACTTCTTTGGGAATTTTTCGTATATACTACCAATCACAACTGGTCGAACAAAATACGTTGAGCATTACACGAATGATGTTCAACATTGATCAATAAGTTGAACATATGACTCATGTTGAAATGAATCCATTGAACATGCCACAAGTTCGTTGAACTCACACATGATAACGTATTGAACATATGCATACGTTTTGGAGTTACTGGACCACAATACTAAGAAAAACATCCAAAAGTTCTTGAAGTAAACCATGGAATTTTATATCCACCTAAATAATAATATCCAAGCGAAGCATGCCAATACAATGAAAAAAGTGAAAAGTCGTTGTTGTTTTATAAGTTTGTGATTCCTCAACCTGAGTGCTCTATTTTCCTCTTCGACGCAAGCTATTGTTCGTTGAATTTTTCTTCGCATAACCACAGATATTCTGGAAAAGAATTCGGAAACGCCAATTTGTGAGGAGAGATAAAATATCTAACTGAATCTTTATTCCTATAAACTAATATTAGATATAAATGATTACCCCTGATTATGGAAAAAACGTCTAACACTCCAATGACATTTACTAGTTTGACCTTTACTTAGTTATATACGGCCGACTTTCCATATTGAAACTAGACCACACGATTAATTGTATTGGATGGCCAAGATTTTTTATTTTTTCTTCATCACATATAAGGCTTCTTCATTGAACTTTATCCTATATATATATATATATATATATATATATATATATATGGTGTGGTTCTAGAGAGAACTACATTATTTGTGAGAACGTGAGAACCATCAAATCTAATGCATTCACTGTAAAAATTAATGCATTCGCTGTTAAAATTAATGCACTTAAAAGAATAAAAAAAATTGCTCCCTTCAGGATTCGAACCCAGGATCTGCATTCATCCAACAAGATGATACATCCACCGTAGATCTTAATAATCGAATGGCTGAAAATGGTTCTCCGTTCTTTTTTTATTTATGGTTCTTTCTTGAACCTCTCCATATATATATATATATATATATATATATATATATATATATATATATAGGGAAAGGCTAAAATAAGAACGCTTCTTAAAATATAAATTAGGAACCATTTTCAGCCCTTAGATCATCAAGATCTACGGTTGATTCATCACCTTGTTGGATAAATTCATGGTCCTGAGTTCGAATCCCAAAGGTAGCAAAAAATTATTTTTCGCAATTCGTACCTTTATACAGTTTATTCATGCATGTTATACATAAAATTCATGCATTTTTGCTGGTTCGCAATTCTTAAAATAAGAGTGGTTTATTGAATAACCGCTCCCTATATATATATATATATAATATACACTAAACCCTAATCCACAATTGAGGGCTGAAATTTATTATATTATATAAAATATATATACTTTAGTATTTATTTATGCTTTTTGTTGACAATTTAGGACAGAAATTGAATTATTAAAAAAAATAGGATCGATCAGTTTTTTCTAATTCGATTTCGGTTGGTTTGGTCTACATTTTTCTCCTTTCGATTCAGTTTTGATTTGCTTAAATTCGGGTCGGTTGGTTTGATTTTTGAACCGATGTACACCCCTAACTCTAATCATTCAATTAAGTGATTATTTATCATCTCAAAATATTGTCAGTCTCATTCATCAAATCAAACGTCACCTAATTGTACAATATCAATTGCGGAATTAAGAATTAACGTATGAATTGTGATTTCATTCACTAGTTAATTGGTAAATACTTCCTTTGGTTGGAAAGACCGAGTCTTGGGAGCACTGTCACGCTTGGAATATTGGGCTTCCGTCTATTGACGTGCATCACACTTGTTTATTTCATTTATAATCTTCTTCTTTTTAGCAGAATTTTATTCTAGACAAGAAATGATTATTTTACAGTTCAATAGTGTCCAAATAATAATGGGTCGTTTCTAAACGAAGTTGGACGTCTACCTTTCTCTCTCACTCACTTAAATCTATTACCAAATTTCCAAGCTCGTGATTGGAATTAAGTTAAGTTCGTGGCAGTTCCACTTGCATGGATGAAATTCAGAAATGT
Organism: Salvia miltiorrhiza; assembly: GCF_028751815.1. Classification (NCBI taxonomy): domain Eukaryota; kingdom Viridiplantae; phylum Streptophyta; class Magnoliopsida; order Lamiales; family Lamiaceae; genus Salvia; species Salvia miltiorrhiza. The sequence goes on from NC_080389.1 coordinate 47,084,770, forward strand.
ATTTTGCATGTGAATTATACTAAAATTTAGAAACCAAATTTTAATTTAGGCAGAAACTAATTCGTTATTAAATCAACTTGAATCCAAAAGAACAATATTCCATTCCATAAGCCACCACCACACCACACAATGGCATTATCTTATAAGAAATAATTAATTTTATCCTATAATTTCCGTGTGTATGTGTGAGTGTGAGTGTGAGTGAGTATTGGTATGAATCAGTCACCAATTAATTCACGATTGGAATTGTGTTGAGAGGGAGTTTTCGAGTTTTTGTCTGATTGATTCATAGTCAATATATTAATAAACGTGTACATAGGGGTCAATAGCAATAGCATGTACCATCACTGCGATTATATTCGCTGTCGACTGTCGTTGTTAATAAACATGTAGTCTGCATATAAACGTTTAGAAAATGAGGCATTCTTGTGTGCTCCATGACACTAACACTTGCATTAAATGATATTAACACTATTTTAAAATGACACTAACAATATTTTGTTTTACAAATGACACTATTGCATTAAATGACACTAACACTAACACTATCTTGAAATGACACTAACACTATATTGTTTTACAAATGACACTAACACTAACACTATCTTGAAATGACACTAATACTATTTTGTTTTACAAATGACACTATCATGTTATATAAATAACACTGTCGCGAAATGACACTAACACTATAACATGATAATGTCATTTGTAAAACAAAATAGTGTTAGCGTCATTTCAAGATAGTGTTATTTAATGCAAGTGTTAGTGTTATGGAGCACGGTGCTCCATGGAGCACACAAGAATTTCCGTTAGAAAATAAGTTCTATAAAAATTCATTTTGTTTTACGGTATTGAAAATTTGATGTTGTGAATGCTCGAAATTTTTGTTTCCTTAATTTTGATTTGGAGATTTTTTTTTACTATCCTTTGTTACACATTTGGAAATAGTGACGGATTGGAATGAAAATATACTATTCATTGCCAAAACGAGAGCAATTTGTCTTAAAAATACTTGCAATTTGTCTTAAGAAATTTGGTGACCATTGATCTTCTCCACCACCTTTTTCTTTTCTTTGAATAGCGTTTTGTTGGGAACTCCATGGAATATCATGTCTTGTTTTGATGATACCAAAATCCTTAGGTTTAATTTGTAATAGACTAGAACTGTTTTGAACTCAAGTGTTAGAGTTCGTTTCTAGTTTAGGTTGCGGTTATGAAGACTGAAGAACGAATGACTGAAGACTGAAGTTACCAACTGAAATATCAGTTGAAGAATCAGTTCGGAACTGATTACTTAATGCGTGCTCCGTGGACTCAGCGGACTGATACTAAAGTCAAGTATCAGTTAAACATTCTTCCACGGACTGAACTTCCAACGTTCAAAGGAAGCCATGTGCTCACATAGTACAGCCGCATTAAATGCAGAGATCTCAGGATCATCCCTCTCTGCAGAGGTCATTCTTATTTGGTGGCTACTTTATCAGAGACGTCATGTTCATCAAGATAGTCGTTCCCACCAAACAAGGAACCTCGAAGATTGAAGCCTCAGCCCAAATTCAAAAAGCTCTCCAACGAAAGAAATCTTGAAGACGTTCTCCGCCAACGGATCTATTCAGGATCTCTCCTATAAGTAGCGCTCGAGGATCAACTTCAATCTTCACCGATTCAACAACATAAGCTGAAGCTCTGCCAAAATTGTTACTCAACCCAAAAGCTTAAACTCCCCAAAGCTTGAATCGAAGAAGAGAATTCCAAAGCCAAAATCAGTCACTGCTGATTACACACATTCTCTTAGACCTTAGGCATATATCTGCTTACCCAGAAGCCCAGGTCAAAACTTGCTCCAAAGAACTTGTTCTTTGAAGTCTAGTTGGCAAGTTTTTCAAACCTCCTTTCGAGAGAAAGAAATCGAGTGCTTAAGTGGAAAAGGAGTTCAGGAAGCTACTCTGACTCCGTGAGATCCTAGTGCAAGGTCGTGCTAGGAGTGAGAAATCCGACACGAGTGAAGTGTGGGTCTGAAGAGTGGACTCTTCAGTGAAACGATTGTGTGCACCCGGCAAGCACACGGTTCGGTTTGCAGTGCACCAGTTAAGCACTTGCGGAGTGGATTGTTGGTCTGATCAACCGACCGTGGATGTAGGAAAGCGTTTTCTGAACCACGTAAAAGCCTTTGTGTTATTTACAGCTTTCAGTCTTTACATACTTATATCTTTGCTCTTACTCTTGATAAACTGAATACTGAATAACTGCAAAGCGAAACCTAAGACTAACAACGTGCTCAACCGAGGCTATTACGAAACAAAGTTATTTCCGCTGCGTGTATCAGTCTGACTGATCTATCCTCTGATAGTCAGGAAAACTTATATCATCTCTATTTTAGCAAACTCGACTGAAGCCCTTACGTGCATCAGTTAAATTCTAGCAACTTAACTGATAACTCCTTACTGAAGAGTTTTCAATATCAGTCGTCAATCCTGTTTGGTCAAAACTGTTTTTAGTCAACAGGTGTCATAGTTTGCGTGTAAAGTTTCGTTTTGATCTCTATCTTGAGATCCCTCTGTTTTTAGAGGAAAGAAAAGAAAAATAGTCCATAGGTGTATTCTCCCCCCCCCATACACCTATTCGAGACCCTCCGGACCTAACATGTTTATATATGACTATATATATGAGGGTACCATGCCTTAATTTTAATTTCACCTGAATGTTATCTGTATATAATTGGTATTTTATTTTTTCCTTTTTTGACTGGAAAGGGGAGCAGTGGGATTAAATCCTAAATCTAATTGTTTATAGATTAAAGTCTGCACCGCTTGAATGCTCTATTGGGGACAATCGATAATTTTCTTCAATAACATTAGTTAGTGATGTTTAATGTAATTTTCTTTTTCTTTTTCTGGCAAAGAAGAAAACTGATATTCATGAAAAGATGTTTAATGTAATTATTATCCGTCACCAATTTTGAATGATCTACGCAAATTAACGACACTCTTTCAACAATAAAACCTCAAGTTAACTGCATGTATAAGTACAATGGTAGAATGATTAATAAATAAAAATTTAATTTCAAATCCACAGTCACACAACCTTTAAAATTATTTGTTAATAATAATAATAATTATTGAAGTGTCCCACATTGGATTGGAGATAGTGGCATGAGCCACTTTATATGGTGAGGCAACCCTCTCCCTTATAAGGCCTTTTAAGGGAGGAATGAGCCCAATATCCATTTCTAACATGGTATCAGAGCCAACCCAATCCAATGATGCCCCCCCCCCCCCAATATCGTTGTCAACAGATGGCGTTTGGGATTGTCCACGCTGCGCGTGCGGGGGGTGTATTGAAGTGTCCCACATTGGATTGGAGATAGTGGCATGAGCCACTTTATATGGTGAGGCAACCCTCTCCCTTATAAGGCATTTTAAGGGAGGAATGAGCCCAATATCCATTTCTAACAATAATATAGTTATTATTATTATTATTATTATTATTATTATTATTATTATTATTATTATTATTATTATTATTATTATTATTATTATTATCATCATCATCATCATCATCTCACCTTTCTTTAACTCTTAATTAGACTCAACTTTTTATTTAGCTGAACTTTATTTGACTTTTATTTTTTTATTACTACCATTTGGGTGTCTACAATTATTATCTTATACTACTATTCTATCTTTGAAACATATGCTGCAGATTTGGTGGGACGAATTTAATAAATATTAGGTGAATGTGCTTGAATGGTACGTATCCTATTTTATTGTGAATAGTAGTGTCAAACATATATAGAAAATAAATATTTTTTAGAGACATCTCATAATGATAAAATTGCGCATATTTTTCGGAGACGAAAGAAGTATATAATAGAGAAATAACATTTCATAGTCTCTTGATCTAGTCATCCACTGGTCATATGTATTATTGACTGATAGCTGTCAAATCGTTGACTTTTATGACTGATAATTGTCAAATCGGTCAAATTTGTAAGACTTTCACAAAAAATCAAGCAAACTCATCAAATCAAATGGTATTTAAAGAATAGGACATAGAATGCTTATGTTTATAAAAGATGACATTTTTCACATATATTTTAAGGAAGATGTCATTTTAAATTTTCGCTCTATAAATAATACTACATAGTCTTTCACCATGTCACTTAAATTTATATATATATATATATATATATATATATAGATCATTTAAGTACTTCATCCTTTTTCATGTCAAAATTTAATCAAATGGGTTCTGAATATATATATAGATCATTTAAGTACTTCATCCTTTTTCATGTCAAAATTTAATCAAATGGGTTCTGAACCATATACTGTCCCTTAAAATAATTAAAAAAATGAACATTGTTGTCTAAGGTCTCAGATTGTCAGACCCTACACCAAAATTTGTGATTAGTGGTGATTTAATTGTGTTATTAGTGACATTTATTTTTACCAAGAATGGACTAAGCCAAGTCGGAAGAGACGGCTCTAAAAAAAATACAAATCAAATGAGGTGAGCGGAAGAAAGTATATTTAATTTTTATTTGTATTGAATATGAATGAAGATCAAACCGCTGAGATTTGTTTTTCCGAGGCTGTTTCATCTGTGTGATAACAAAGAGGTGTCAGTTGATGAGTCCGGATTGTGGGTTGATGGGAATTGGGAGTGGGTGTTCAACTGGAGAAGGGAACTGTTAAAGAGGGAGAAGGGGAGTGTTGAAGCGCTAACAGGTTTCCTTTCTCATCACATTCCATGTGCAGGAAAAACAGATGGATGGACGTGGAAGGCATCTAAGGAGGGGGTCTACACAACAAAATCAGCGTATTCAGTCATGGCGGCAACTAAGAATGTCGTACCAGCTGCACAAGACGTCAATGAGACGCTTGCAGCAGTATGGGAAACACCAGCACCGTTTAAGGTGAGAGTGACTGCTTGGAGATGTTTAAGAAATAGGCTGGCAACGTGTGACAATTTAATTAAGAGAAATGTGGCGATTTCCACTGAGGAATCAGCTTGCAACGGCTGTGTTTCCGGAGTCGAGACGGTGGATCATCTTTTCCTGTTGTGCCCTAAAGTTGAACAGGTTTGGGATGGTATTCAGAAGTGGCTTGGTTTTTCTACGGTGAGACCCCATAACATTACACACCATTTTACTTCTTTCACACACCTGGGAAGACGCAAGAGGAGTGAGAAGTTTCTTAAGACAGTTTGGACGTGTACCATCTGGCTACTTTGGAAGCGAAGAAACGAAAGCAGGTTTGATGGAAAGGGGTGGGAGGTTCAAATGTTGATACAGGAAATCAAAGGAAGACTTTGGAGCTAGAATGAAATCTTTAAATTGATTGAACTGAACTCGAGCTTTGCCGCTTGGTGCTCAAGCTCTTTTTCGCTTTCATCTTGTATTACTCTTTAGGTACTTCTGGTACCATTGGTTTCGATCTATAAAGCCTTTTTTCTTGACCAAAAAGATCAAACTCCAAAAGCCATATAGATAATTTAATCTTAATAGCAAATAAAATTTTCAGATATTTTATTCGTAAATGAGGCTTTTATTTGAATATAAATATTTTTTTCTTAAAAATAAATAAGACCTTTCTTAATAGCAAATAAGACTTTTTATTTGTAAATGAGACTTTTACTTGATTGTAAGTAATATTTTTCATAAGATCAAATAATACTTTTGTTAAAAACAAATACAAAGACTTTTCTTAGTAACAAATACTCCCTCCGTCCCAAACGAAATGTCATGTTTCTTTTGGACACAGTTATTAAGGAGCAAGTTAAATTAGAGTATAAGTGGTGTTGTGTAAAGTTAAAAATTTAGTGGGTCCTACAATAAAGCACTTAATTAGACACTTTAATATCCCTTATTTTTTCCCAAAAAGGAAACAAGACATTTCGTTTGGGACAACCCAAAAAGGAAAACAGGACATTTCGTTTGGAACAATCCAAAAAGGAAAACAGGACATTTCGTTTGGGACGGAAGGAGTAATATTTTAAGACTTTTTATTTGTAAATGAGAATTTTGTTGGAATGTGTAGTGGGCAAAATTCGTCAATTTGGCTCAAGCCCAATTAATCTTCCAAGTTGGACCAATGAGCTAAACAGCCCGGTCAATCCAGCCCGACAAACTTTGAACCAACTTGGATCAGTAACGGGGCTGACCCAATTACTTAAGAAAACTTGTTTGCCCAGCCTGATAAGTCAAGTTATACTTATCTCGAGATCAACCTAGACCGACCCAGGATGACTACCCCATTTCAAGTCCAACTTGTCTCAACAGTCCGGTTGAATAATTCGCACTTAGCCCAAACCCATCAAGTTAGTTCGCCAACCTAGCATGACCCTAAAAAGTCCAATTGGTCCAACAGATTGGTCCATCTAGCCCGGAAAACTATAGACCGACTTGAGTCCACAACCAAGCTGGATATATCGCATGCGGCCCAATGGTTATTGTCAACCTAGAATGACAAAGTTACAAGGCCCAGCCGTCAAACCCTAAAAAAAACATCTCACAGCCATCAAACCCTAGAACACGTCTCCCACCAAGCTGACGCGGTCAGACGAGTAAATATTTGTGATCCCGTCCAAATCGCAACAACCTGAGAAATAAGGGCCTTGACGAGGCTAGACTGTAGAAACCCTAGCGGTTAGATGTCCATTATATAAACAACCCGACTAGGTCATCAAAAAGACACGAAAAATCTTACTTGCTCTCTACTCTTTGAATTCTCTCTACTCCACCGCCACGCTAATTGCTCTTCCAAGCCGGAAATAGCCAACTTGGCCTATCTCCGCCTCCCATATTCCATTATCACAACACACCATCACCGTTTTCACCCTCCGACGCCGCCTACAGCCTGGAATAACCGCGCATTCCAGCTTGTCTTTCTCTCTTATTTCATCATGTTCTTTATTTCACTTCGTTATTTCGTTACTGACTTGAGCGTCGAAGGCTCTACGGTCGACACCTCCTCCCGGTGCTCAACCTATGGCTCTTACGTGTTCTTGTGTTGACATGTTGCTAGTGCCCGATCGATCCGGACGTACAGACGTCATCCTCAATTGTAGATTTTAGCCTCTACAGAATGTCAATAATATTTTTCATAAAATAAAATAAGACTTTTCTTAAAAGTAAATAATTTTTAAAAATTTTAAATAAAACTTTTACTTAAATTTAAATAACATTTTTCATTATTTATTTACTTAAATTTAAATAATATTTTTCATAAAATTATATAAGACTTTTCTTGAATATGGAATTAGACTTTTCAAATATTGAAATAAATCTTTATATAATAATGTTTATAATAAGTGTTGATAAAGAATTTTTTGGTACAATGGATAAGACTCTAACCTCTTCTTCAATAAGAGGTCTAGGAATCAATCTCAACTTCAGTATATTTTTTTACTATTGATAAGGGTCACTTAACCGTCTAAGCCCAATATTACGAGAGTTCTTACTGGGAATGGCATATTTTCTTAGATAAAACAAACATTAAAAAAAAATTAGACTATTACTTTAGTCATAACAGAATCGAAGGGTTAACAACGTTAATTTTATATAAAAAATAATTAATAAAAAATAATTAATAAATAGCTGGTGCACACGTTTCGGTGCACTTCAAATTCTCATATAATTTACCCATATTTGTGCTTAAAAGATCCGAATAATCGAAAGAAAATTCTTTCACGCTGAATATATGTGTAAATCAAACCTCATTGGCCCACGGCTGCCTAGAATTGATTCGAATTTATCCATTTATCTTTCTTATGCTTTTCCACATTTTTTGTTTATATACCTTGACAGTAATAATTGAAAATTAATACAATAAATTTAATATTTATTTAATTTCACTGTCCACAAAAAATATGATGTCATTTAGAAGGCACGAGTCGATTGAAAGATGTATATAAAATTTAAAATAAACTCATCAAAATAGATTTGTTAGGCAATTGTTAAACTATGAGAAAATCATATATAGTAAAAGAATTGTGATTTCATGAACTGTAGACACAGTTTTAATTCAACAATTCATTTGTCTATTTATAGAGCTACATCTCATCTACAATTACATGCTTTGTGCATGTGAATATTAATTTACATGGAAGGTTCTAGTATTGAGATCTAACAGAAAGCTGATAGCTCGGCATAATTACTAACTCTAATTGTTTCATAACTAATTGTAATTCTACTACTAAGTGCATAATTTGTGAGATAAATTTTTTATAAATATTGAGTGTGAATAGAAGTGTTCATAATTTGATTTAAATCGTAGACCAAATCAAACCAAACCGCATTTGTGCGGTTTAGTTTGATTTACGGTTTGAAAAATATGATTTGATTTATATTTTTGAAATAATATAATTTACGGTTTAGGTTTTAATTTTTAAAAATATGGATCAAACCAAACTGTAAACCGTAATATATTTAAATTTATTATTATTATTATTATTATTATTATTATTATTATTATTATTATTATTATTATTATTATTATTATTATTATTATTATTATTATTATTATTAATTTAGTACTTGCACACTTATGTAGTTACTTTCTCTAAGTTAAAAAACAAAGATACAAGGAATGGTGTAGATAACTAGGTATTACTCATTATATGCTAGTATTAATTATTGTTATATTTGTTTTCATACAATATTCATGTTGGATTATTGGTTTTGTCACATAAATTGAAGATGTGAAGTTTATACAACTTCTTGATTTTTTGCAAATGGTGCTAGTTTACCTTTTAAAGACACATATATAGAGTCATTTCATTTATTTCTTAGAATAGTTCTTAATGTATTTCGACTTTATTATTATTATTATTATTATTATTATTATTATTATTATTATTATTATTATTATTATTATTATTATTATTATTATTATTTTCAATGATATTTTATTTTTATTATTTTGAATACCTTAGATGTTCGATCTTTTTATTACTTTTAAATAGGAAAATAAAAAATATAAACAAACCGTAAATCAGACCGCACCACATCGCATTAATACAGTTTGATTTGGTTTGGTTTTGATACTGATATAGTTTGATTTGGTTTCAAAAAATTATCAAATTGTATTTTACGATTTGGTTTGATTTTAGTGTCAAACCGCACCAAACCAAACCACGAACACCCCTAAGTGTGAATAGAGGTAAAATATATAAGTAAGGGTATGCATGCTAAAATGAAATGCTGCACTTATCGTTGACGGATAATTAAAATAGCAAACAAATCACACTTTTTGTGTATGAATAGAATAATTGTTTTAAATTGGATAAATTTCATCTTATATTGTTCAAATTAATTCTACTTTTGAGATTTACAATTTTAAGAATTTAGGCATTTGTGTGGAAGATAATATAAAGTCAAATTCAAGCTATATAAAAATAAAATATTAGTGTTGAAAAAAATGGCTTAACACTAATTTGGAGTGATGGTAACTATGTTGCATAGGTACGAAGGTGCGGATGCGTGGGCGATACGATACGAGTACGGGGATACGGGTTTTTAAAAATTATAGAGTGCGATTCAGCAAGGATACATCTAATTATTAAAATTTTATGATATATAATGCTTATAAAATATATACAATTTAAATTTTCTTAAATTAATTATATGTAATTTACATTTTATTTTACCCAAAAGTTAAACATTTTCAATTATATAAGTTAATTGAGCAACAACATAACGATTCAAATATTATTAGTCCAATATATAAGTCATAACTGAAAATAAAATTATCAAAATAACCTTGTGTAGGTCTTTCGTGCACGAGATACATGAATTTCGCCTATGGAATTTGCGAATCCGGTTTATTTTTATAAATTGTTTTAAAAGATACGCCACGTGGCGAATCGGGTGCGAATCCGACGAGAATCCGAGAGAATCGCACCCTAAAAGAATCTGATTCGCCGTACATGCTAATTTTTAAAGAATCTGTGCATCATAGGATAGTAATTGGGAAGGGCATGCATGCCAACAATAGTAAGTTACTCTCTTCGTCCCACTTATTTGGACACTTTTAATTTTGGCACAAAAATTAATAATAAAGGATTAAGAGTGTAAAGTAGATGAATACCACTTGTTTAATGTATGTAAAAAAATGTAGGGATCACATACTATTTTTGAAAAGTGTCAATGTGTCGACCATTATAAATGAGATAAATTGAAGAAAAAAAAACGTGTCAAAATAAGTGAGACGGAAAGTGTGTCAAGATAAGTGGGACGGAGGGAATATAACATTAAAGGCTTATTTGTACATAAAATACACGAGGGGGCTGACTTGATCATTTGAGGAAACATTGAGGGTGTATTACACCCTTCCTTTCCAAAAATCATTGGAACGATAAAATATCGTAGTAATGACGTGTTTAAATATCAATGGAGAATCACATGTATAATTTTCTTAAATCTCAATGGCATGACATGGATCCATAGTAACCTCACTTAGATTTGTACATTTCGGCACAAAGTACATTCAAAGCTCGTTTGTTATGGGTGATTAGGATGTATAACATATACCTATAACATTTTAATATTTTATTTGGTAATAAATAATACGAAACACACGATTCTTTTTAAATTAAAAGCCCAAAAAACTTATACTGATTTAAGAACTTTTGTATACCGTCTACGAAAGTGATACACGTAATATAAATCTTAATTATAATTAACTTTATATAATTTTTATACATCGTACTAAATAACATATTATATTTTACAGATATTTTTATGCATCCTCCAACATGAAATTAAGATGACGTATAGTAAAAGACATCTCAATCAAATATATCACATCTTATCTATATAGTGTACGACATGAGCCCTTAGGATACTTATGAAAGACGATGTAGTACATTCCAAAAATTAATCAAAGCGACCCTTTGGTTTAGAATACTTTATCTTAACTAAAGTGTTGTTATTGCACAATAAATGTGTAAATAATAATGCGTCACGCGTTTAAATCTATCTGAATAATGAAGGCGCTTTTGGCTTAATTAGTGGGTAGTGATATTATTCGAGTATTTATTTCGGTGATGTAATAAGCAAAGTCTAAAAAGCCGCTGTGATTTGAATTTTGGATTCCTCCGTGGCATCCATTACCGTAAGAAGTAGGATTCTTATCTTCGAATTAAACCCTAGCATGTGTTTTTCCTCTTTTTTTTTTCAAGAGTATGTATTTTTTTTTTGTTATAAATTTATAATGGGTCCGGGAATCTGCGTATTAGTCGTGAAAATTTTTGTATGTTGTTAATTATAAAAAAAAACAATATAATATTAACTGAATTTGTAAGTTTGATGTGACTTTTAAAATATGACAACTACAAATGTTTTTAATTTTTCGGCAATAAGATAACATCGACATTGTGTTGGTGGTACATATTTGAAGAAGAGTTTATTTATGAACAAATAGAGGTATTGGACTTGCAAATAATTAAAATGGCAATATGCAATTGCAATACTTTAAAATCACAAGGTTCAACATTGTGTTATTTCTGCCAATCAGGCTTAATTTAAGTGCAAATGTAAGGCACTCAAAAATTCATTTTTGTGTGGGTAGTGGTCATGTTCCCGCCTATGTGCGATTATTTATTTTTCTATCTTTAAGTAGGTAGTGGTTCCATCTACGTGCGATTATCTTACCACCTTTACGTGGTGTAAAGATCCCGCTTGCAGAACATAGTTTCAATACGTACTCTAAAATACTAGTAATTCTTTGATTTTGTCAGTGTAAGCACTTGTATATTTTTTAAAAAATACAAGATATATTCCAAAAAATCATAAAGTCGAGCATAAATATCGTTTCGTATGTTATTCATTTAAAAAAAAATTAGTGGAACGCCCACGCAACCAGACATATCTAATCGAAAGTTGAACTATACATCAAACATACCAATAAATAATAAAATTGAGTTTGCATTTCGATTCATCATTCCATACGGAAATTGTGCGGATTGAAACTTTTTATTAAGAAGTTATAATAATTTAATGGTGATAACATTTGACGGAAACTCGATCACATCCCAATATCCCAATTTTCTGTAAGTAACATTCACACTAAAAACTGTTCAATGTAAATTGAATGACGATGTTATCAAGTTTCACTGTCACAATATATATATGGACACGAATGGAATATACACTTATTCGCCTTTATAATCATACAAAATCCTATGTTGTAGAATGAAAGGTTAAGTTACACAAATTATACAATCTTTAATCGAGTGTGTAATTATAACAAGACTTGATACATCATAATTATGCTACTTTTAATAAAAACAAAAACAAACAGACCTAATTTTCCCAGCAATAAAACTACGTTTCATAATTAAATCAATGTTGTTTAGCAGTACACATTGGAAGTACACATTGGACTGGCTTTGATCGTATATGCAAATGTGAATATCCTTAGTATACAAACGAGAAATATAAACATTAATGTACGATGATAGCAAAAAGGAACCTCCATGTATGCTTTTCTTGATTCATCACTCGTGAATTGTGTTGATGCACCCTAAGCTTTCCGATCCTTCCCCATGTGGAGCCACATAGACGAGATCCTCTATTCCAAGAGATATGGTTTTGGAATAGAGATCTCATATCGGTGCCACTCAGCCCACCAACAGAGTTAAAGACTCAAACCATATCTGTATGTATGTTGCAAAATCATCACAAGACACAATGCAACTTCCTATATAAGAAGATAGACGTTTAGACGAATCACTTACTTGCACTGCTTTGTAGAAGATATGAAGCTTTACTGCGGACCTGCATAGTTGGAGAAATAACTTAAATGTAATTATGTTGTTCTAATTTTTCAGATGAAGATAGATTTGGAAAACAATGATAGAAGTTGCTGTATAAAGATTTGACACCAGTTACAAGCATATGACTGATAGGGGTCGACCTATTTCAAATCAAGAGTGAGAAAGGGAGATGCATTTGTTGCTTACGTTTGAAGCATAAGACCTCAAATCGGTGATGGTGATACCAGAAGAGCAATTACGGAGACAAGTGCCCCATAACTCGTGTATTACTGCTTTATCTTTTGACGCGGTGTCAAAGAATATCCAGTTCTCTGCCAGACTCAAGCATATATACATTTGGAAGAGATCACAGTTCTTGTCTTTAACATTTACAGCAGTTAGCGATCTTAGGATCTTCATTGCGTTACTTACCTACAGATAAGGAACACCATCTTGAAGTCATTCACTTAAAGCATACGCACAAGTAACAACAATCTACATTCCTCTTCAACAAATCATGAAGTATAAAAGCACACACAACCAAGCTTTGTCATGAATACTCAAAGGTTTGCCCATGACTAGTTCTGTTACTTTGATAGCCAGTCTGCAACCCGGACTTTTATTCGTATAAAATAGAGTAGCTATCCAGCATATAATATAGTGGAACAGAAGCAATAAGTGATTCTTGAAGTTCAATTCCAGAGACTAGAATTACCACAAAAGATCAAGGGGAACTACCTTCTTTTTTAAAATTGTTGCAAGAAATTGTAGCGCCACTGCACTTCGAAGCTGCTTACTTCTCCCACTGACTCCCGCAATACTCTCCACCACTCTCAAACAATTTATATTGCAAGGCAATCTTCAACAAGAACATCACATTCAAGCAAGATATCCTCCATATATATCAAACTTAGGAGAGCATGGATATGAAAAATGATAACTCCAAAAAAGACTGTAAACAGGAATTCCTGACAGTCAGATACCAGACACACTCCTACGTCAATAATTACTGTTCCTGCTGTCTTTTGAGATGCCCCGATATAAATGCGAATAGTGAAAAGAAATAACACTTGCTTTATGACACTTCAGGAATCAAGAATCATCTAAACACCACATTATAAATTCCAACACTAATGTTTTTAAAGTGGCTTATCATATATGTATTGGCATGTTTAAAAGACTCAAGAGAAGTCTAACTAGAACTTAATCATGAATAAAAGTTGGAGTAGAAGATAATAACCTGGAGGCCAAAGATTCAGCTACTTTCTCACAGCAATTGGGCCATTCCTCATCTTTGAAGGAATTTACTACTAAGTGCAAGCTCTCATGCAATATAACAGCTAGTCCTACAAGTTGTCGATCTAGAAAGAGAGAGATGATTATAACCAGCAAGTCTTCTGCTTCTTGAGTTGGGACAATTATATCTGCATCCCTGCAAATACATGTGTGCTTGTAGTAAATATGACATGAAGATCTAATGACTGAGGTGCATTGTTTGCATAATCTTTCAAGAGTGGGGAATGTAAGCAGACATCAAAAGGACTAAAACTAACTCAAGAAAGCACAAAATCTCGTGTAGCAATATCATATATACATACCTTAATTGGCAACAGAAACCAACAAACTTTATCCAACATCGAATGTTTTGTGGTGGTCCTGCTGTAATGGAATCTATGAAAAGATTGGAAAGAGAGGTCAACAGCTGGAATTTATTCACTCATAGTCCATCTACTGATACAGATTCTCAAATATCATGCACATAAATAACTACCACCGGAAAACCATCTTCAAGTATGAGTAGCAAAAGGAAAAGAAAAGCAAGTATTATGACAAAAATTCTAAATTTGAATATCCCCTCATAAATATTAATTATGCATGGAACATTGAAATACAGCTAGGCCCCAAACCATTAATTGCATGGTTAGCCAAATTTCATGGGTATCATACGCCTGTTGAGCAAAACAGTTACTTATTTCTAAGGAATGTGATTGTTTGAAAAATCTGTCCTGTTTAATTTGAGTTATATTTGTTTTGTCATAGGCCCAACAAGCAGTCAGAAAAATTCACGTATGTGAAAAATCAATGTCCATAGGCTATGCAGTCAAAATGACAGGTTAGGTCCTACAAGATCATAATTGAATGCATAAAATTTTGGACTTTAAATACATTGAAATGCTTACCAGAAGAATCCATCTCAATGTCTGATGAAGACTTAGGAGATGAATCAAAAAGAAAGCCATAAGTTTGGAGAGCTCTCTTCAGATCTGAATACCTAGGTAACCAGTCAATCTTGAAGCTAGAAGTATCAGCCTGCTTAACATGATAAAAGGTAAACAAACATAAAGATTAGAACCTGAAAAGAGATTATATATGATGTAAATGCATGTGTGGAAAAAAGAAAGATGAACCTTATCTCTAATTGAGAGTATAGCGGACCAGAAGTCACAGGCAGCTTGCATCAACCACATCTTTGATGAATATAACACTGGAAAATCATGATGAAAGAGCATAAGAAAAATTTATAAAGACATTTTGGTATATTATTTAAAATGACATGACACTCACTTAAGTTAAATGTCCATGTTGCAATAGATTTCTCAACACAGCCAGAGGTACGCACAAGGTGCAGTAACCACCCATCTGCCAACAATCCTTCAAGGAAATCTTCACCTACAATAGATTAACGGGTAGATAACTGAGTTTAAAGGTTCAATTCAAAAGAAAACTTCATTGCATATTTATGAAATTCAGGATTCTACTGAGAACACTGCAAAATCAGAAGTCTGATACTGCCCAAATCATGAAAACATAAGTGGCAAAAAACCTTTCTCAATGTTTAATTCCAGCAGTGGATTGATCTTCTGCTTCGTGAATGACTGCATGAAAGCAGAACTCTTCAGTTCTGGATGTTCTTGCTGAGGCAACTTCTCCTTCAAGTTAGACAAATAAAATAAGTAATACTATTAAAAGACTTGTTCAAATTACTCATTAGGCAAATTAATATCAAGGAGTAGCAGATATGGACCAGAAATGTTGAAATAGTACCTGATCTCCAAAAACCTGTATGCCCCAGAAGGGCATTTGTTCATCACCATTTATTCGATTTATCTACATTAAAATTTTCTGTTAGAAGTAGAAAAGGATAGGTAATTACTCTGCAGAAAAAAAAGTAAAAGCAAACAGAATAAAGAGAATAAAGCATGCCTCTTGCTCGCACTTGTCAACACATTCTGATAGTAGCGCCTCTTCAGCATCCTCATCATCGTCATCTGCATCAAAAATCTTTCGGCCCTTCTTTTGTTTGATTTTTTTCTCATCAAGCCTCTTTTGCTCTTTCTGGATATCATTCAAGAGATCATCCAACCCAATAAGTTTCTTCCTACAATATAAGATGACAGAATTACATTACCAGAAAACTTCTATGCATGCATGAATGTAACATGAAACAGCAACTAGAAATCTTTCTGAAAACCACCCTCTTTCAGAAAAATAGAGTAAATAACAATTGTATTTATAGACTACAGTCTGCCTCCAAATAATTATTGCACAATGCACATACACATATGACTTATCATGTTAAACCCTTTCATCTGCATCTCATGATGACATGAAAGGATAAAAATTGCAAGATAAGAATAAAATTAATCTCATAGGGTTGGTGAAGTAATGATTGCATGTTTGGTTTGCATTATTTGGCCCGTGATGGATAACTTGACCCGCATTCTAATCACCCAACTGAGTGATTATTTATCACCTCAAATTTGGGTGGATTATTTAATCAGTCTCCAATCCTATCAAACTTATTTATCTCATCCACCAAACCAAACGCCCCATTAGAAAAATATAATAACCTGTTCCATGTAACTGAGGATAATATACTATTCATTCTGATCCCAAAATAGGAGTATACAAGAATACTCGTGCAATTGTGTAAAGCTTGATATTAACAATAAAAGCAAACCTTTTATTCAGTTCAGTATAACGTGATTCAAGAAAAGTTCGTGATCATCAACTACTTATATAGGGAGTAAATGGAAAGTGGAAACTAGTGAGAAATAATACTGTCGATTGAGGAGATTCAAAAACTAGATAGCGGAACTAAGAAATGCCTAGTCCTACTAAATTTTTTATCATAATCGGGATCAACAAAATGCCAAAAGAAGCATTCTCTCCCCTTTTTCCCTTTCTTTTAATGTCTATCTCCATGCAAACAAACGTAACTGATACAACCTAATTTTACAATTGAAACACGGCAATCAAAGTTGACACTACGATTTTGCAATTCAAGGACTTTATCAACACTTAACACTCTTACTTATCAGTAATTTATTGGGTAAACATACACATTGATCGACGACATAGTGGAAGAAGACTACCACAATCAAGCAAGCAGGAGAGGAGGGGAGTATAAACTGTTCGTAGTTAGTCAGATAAAATGAGGAACGCGAGAAACGGGAAAAGGGTTTTACTTTTTCTTCGGTGGAGGAGGGGAAAACTGAATGGGCTCTTCAAACTCAAAGTCGAGCGGATCACAAGCGTCCGCCATTTGTTTCTTCTCCCTGGCACAGACACGGATACGAACGATGTTTCTCTCTCTCTCTCTCTCTCTAAAGCGCAGTTGGAATTGGCGCCGGCGAGTGATGGCTTGAAAATTGTGAGCGCCAATATTAGAACTAGAAGAAGGGGGAAACTGGCTTTTGGGCCGGGCGGGCTTTAACCCTTTTATTTGCTATGGGTTGCAAACCCCAAATCCAGCCCACTATGAAAGCTCCAACCTACAGAACAAATTAGATAAATGGGCCCTGAAATTTTTATACACTTATTTTACATTGATTGCAATTTGTGGTTTACAAATAAAATTGTTACGGTAGAATTCCTTTAAATTAATAAGTATTCCCTTCGTCCTACTATTATTGTCCATCTTACCATTTTAGGTTATTCCATTATTATTGTCTCATTTTTATAAAAAAATTAAGTAATACTTCCTCCGTCCCACGAATCTTGACACGTTTTTTTTTTTTGGCCGTCCCACGAATCTTGACATGTTTCCATTTTGGATAATAATTATTATTTTTTCTCTCCTACTTTATCACTTTTATTACATTCTCTCCTATTTTATCACTTTTATTACCTTCTCTCTCCTACTTTATCACTTTTATATTTTATTAACTACACATTTAAAACACTAATCTACAACTCCTTAATTCTCGTGCCGAATCCAAACGTGTCAAGATTCGTGGGACGGAGGGAGTAATTAACTCTTCAAAAGTTATGGGTCCTACTACTTTACACTTACTTCTTAATTCTTGTGCCCAAAAGTTATGGGACAAAAAAATAGTGGACTGGATGAAGTAATAGTTTTGGGATTATAAAATCTATATCAATATTTATATTATATTAAAAAAAGGAATATCTAATTTAAAATCCATTTAAAGGGCAACAATTTTGTGAATTAAGGAGAATCAATGTCATATGCAAAATTTGAAATCAATACGGTAAAATCAAATTAATATTCCATTAGCTCCTCAATTAATCATCATTAAATTTTAAATTTCTTTATTTATTTTTTTCTCCTGTTGTAGATGGAGCACATTTTTTCATTCATTTAATTATGTTTTGAATAAAATATGTAATATACATCTTGAATGAAATATCATAAAAGGACTATTAATTTTAGAGAGTGTGTTAATTTATCGAAATAATAATTCACTTCACTACTGAACTCTCCTATTTTATAATTCTTTCTAGAAGGACATGTGTAGTTCAGTCCATACTGCGCTCAACAATTTCATGTATGTGTTTACTACAAATAAAATTATACGGTGATTATTGCACTTATGGCTCGTTTAGTACGTGATATGAGATAAAATGTGATACATGTGACTGTAATGTTTTTTACTATACGTCATATTAATATCATTTTTGGAAAAATGTATAAAAATACCTGTAAGTATAGTAATACTTTGTTTGATATGAAGTATTAAGATTATATAAAATTAATAATAGTTATAATTAAGATCTGTATTACGTTTACTACCTTAATAGGTGGTATACAGAATCTCTTAAATCAGCATAATATTTTTGAACTTTTAATTTTTAAAAGAAGAGATAAACAAAATTTCACATTTCAAATCCTTCCTTTCTTTTCCCTCATTTCCTACAAAATGGAATTTGACCTTTACACATTTCTCCTTTTCACTACAAAGGAGATATAATATTATAATTTTGTTTATCCCTCATTTTTCCATGATAAATTTACAACTAAAGATAACGCACCTTTATCAAACAAAATATTAGAATGTTATAAACATATTATACACCATAATCACTTGTATCAATCGAGCCCCTAATATATATAATTGGCATTGGGTGTGTTATGTTATCTACAAAACCAACATAACATGGTTTGAGAGCGAAATCACATGTCAATGGAATATTTTCATTGGAAATAATTGGCGTAACGCAATATCTATAAAAACAAGTTATAGGATAGTTCGAAAAAATAGAAATCAAAACCACATGCAAGGGAGACATGGGCACATGCCAATAATAGTTTCCTTTAGCATCCCCACTTTTCACTTCTTTCTCTTAGCTAATAATTGCTCACAACTCACATGTCTTCACCTCTCCCGCCGTGAGAGAGAAAGAGACCCTTCACTATTTACCAACTAGTTATCTCGTTTTATAAGTCGGGTTTAAATGCAATATGGGATTCATTATTAACAAAGGATCCCCTCGAAATATCTTCCTAAAAAAGTGGATTCGAGTTTTTTTCTTGAAAAATTGTGTATTTAGTGAATTGAGAGATGGTATCATAAATTAGAAAAAGTAATAAATAGTTAATAAGACTGTACAATGATGAGTTTATTAGTGGCCGTGTGTGTAAATACGTGCAATTAAAAAAGTTATAATTAGTGAAATTATTTTGAAAAATAAATCAAAAAGATATTTTCTGGCCAAACAAAAAATTAAAAAGATGTTCTGGGAACGAAGAGAATAATGAAATTTAAAGAAGAATGACACACGCGCGCACACAGGTATTGCCTATAGGGATGGATTTCGATAGAAATAATCCTTATTATAAGAATTATGAACCATCATGCATAAATTTTGATTAAATAGATGGCTATAGTTAGTTTTCCCGTGTAATAATGCTTATTATGTGAGATTAATTTTGCTGTATATATTAGAATAATGCGTATCTTTTAATAATAGTTATTTTATATAATATAATTATAGAAAGATTAATACTATAAATTGATTTTTAGTCACGGCGTTTGAATTTAAACCACCTTTTATGAACATAAGTATATATACACATACTTTCCCCGTATACATGCACATACTTATATAGATGGGATATAATGAAAATTTGTTTTCACTATGTTAACGATGAGCCAATATAAACATCTTTTTTTAATTTAAGATTGTCATAAAAAATATCATATTATAAAAAATAATAATGTGATGAAAAATTATTATTCTACAAATAAAGAATTGCGATTTTTTAAGTTATTATACGAAGAAAAGCTCTATATATGTAATTGTATTATTGCACGAAAAAAATATACTAATATTAATCAACGGCTTTAATAAGGAACAAAAGTTTCCGTCTTTTGTTAAGTGTATTATTAATTAAAAAAAAAATCGTTCGATGTAGTATTATTTAAATTATACATTTGTAGCTAGTGATTTTCATCAATGTAGATGTGTTCCAACGGTGACCAGGTGCATGCACGGCTAATATGTAGGTTACTATAGTAACAAATAATGGGGACATTAATTTCCCAAGCAACTTCTCAACCCTCATTTATTTCCTACTAGTCCTATTATTTTTTCCTCACTAGTGTATTACCCATCGAAATTCGACGGGTACATATTTCTTGTAATTTATATATTTTATGTTATTCTTATGATAATTATATAAAATAATTTTTTATGTAAATTATTTATATAATTAATTAAATTAAATTAAATTAATAATACATTTTAAATTATATTAATCTCAACAACTTTTAGTAATTAAATTATTAATTTTATTGAGATCATAAAAATACCCATTAGTTTTCATATGAAATTTTATAAAAAGTTGACGCGTAAGGAAAAAAAAAAAGAGTAGAAATACATATAAATTTGACATAGATTGATTTTGTTGCATGTAGGATTGGTTTGTTGCATTTGTTGTTACACGATTTATTAATTTTGTTCAATTTTTTTTATTTTGCCTTTTGACCATAATTTTATATGGAGTTTGAAAAATCATAATTGAATTGTGAGTATCATATAATTCCGAACTTCTAAAAGTATAACTAATTATGAAAATAATCTCGCCCGATATTTAAAAGACCATAACTGATTTATCGAACATCGTATCATTTGGAGTTTTAAGACCAATCAAGTTGTGGGCATCATCTCGTCGCAAACTTGACAGATCACCTCTAACTTCTGAGCATCATCTTGTCTGAAACTTGAAAGATAATCATCTCGTCTAAAACTTGAAAGAGCATCATCTCGTCTAGAGTTTTGAGCATCATCTCATCTAGAGTTTGAGAGAGCATCATCAAATATGAAATTATATTCAACCATGACTCCAATTGTCAACTATCTAACAAACATAACTCTAACAATTTAGATATTTTATTTATATATGTAATTTTATTAATTCAAACTCTAGAGAGAAAGGAAAGAGAAGAGTTCTTAAAGCAGTAAAAGAGAGAGCGTGTGCTTTATTTCATCGTCGTAGGTATTTATAGGCATTACAGTCGGGGTAAAGTAGTAAATTCGTTTGGTCATCTATTCCACATGCTCGCCATTAAACTAATTAAGGCTATTATTAGATTATAACTTGTCAGGTCGTTGTCCCCTAATTACAGAGCTGGATTATGTCCTTATCATCCCGCTCTGTCTAGTATCTCTGGATTTCCTTCCTTGGGGCAGACTTCTACTCTTTGGCTCCGCTCTGCTAAGTAGCTCCGCCTTCTGGCGTGTGGCTCCGCACTCTGGCTCCAATAGCTTAGCTCTGACTCTGGATCTGGCAATTTGGCTCTGGCTCTGACTCTAACGACTTAGCTCTGACTCTGGATCTGGCGACTTGGCTCTGGCTCTGACTTTAATGACTTAGCTTTGGCAGCTATGCTATGGAAACTTGGCTCTGGCCCTCTGCTCTGGTTAGCTCTGGCTATGGCAGCTCTGCTCTGGAAGCTTTGCTCTGGCAGCTCTGCTCCGGAAGCTCTGCTCTGGCATCCCTGCTCTGGTTAGCTCTGGCTCTGGCATCTCTGCTCTGGCTAGCTCTGGCTCTGGCATCTCTACTCTGGCAGCTCTGCTCTGGCAACTTGACTCTGGCCCTCTGCTCTGGAAGCTCTGCTCTGGTTAGCTTTGGCTCTGGAAGCTCTGCTCTGGCAACTCTGCTCTGGCAGCTCTGTTCTGGAAGCTTTGCTCTGCCAACTTTGCTCTGGTAAGCTCTGCTCTGGTTAGCTCTGCTCTGGACTTTTCTCTCTGCCTATTTCTCACAGCTTCTCTGCTCCCTGCTGCTCATCTTTGGTATTCCACTTTGGTATTCCAAGCAAAGCCACGTGTCCTGATCTTGGGACCTTGCATATTTCACCCCTCATCATAGTTGATAAATCATATTGCTTCCATGCAACAATCACAACACGCTTGATAGCAGATGCCAAAATTCTTTCCAAAATTTGTTCTTTCTAAAATAATAATCATTCTATATTTAAAATAGTGAAACACGTTATTAAATTAGGAAACTAATTTAATACTTACCATAAGTGTGTAGGAAGGATCACGGCAGATCAGGAAATGGAGGTATCAAAACAGAGAAGTCGTCGGTGGGGTGGGGGTCGACAGCACGGTGGACGAACTCCAGGGCTCAGCGGTGACTCGGCGGCGAACGAACCGCAAGCTCAGCGGCAACTATTTCGCTGGAGTCTAGAAGAAGGAACGACAACGGGTTATAGGAAAAAGAAATCTTAAGGCTCTTGTATTAATTGCTTCGAATGGAGAATTCTCATGGGTTTAAGAAGTGGAAACAAAATCGAACTAATTAAGGAATGGAAGAGGGAGTCAGAGATGAGGCGGAGCAACGCCGCCTGAATTTAAAGGGAGAAGAGGCAGGCAGTTTAAGGGGGGAATTAGGGCTCGATTTGAGTGTGCAATCGACTTTAGAGAGAGAAAGTGATTGAGAGAAGAGAGAGACAGTGAAGGGGGAGACGACGCCGACCGGATTCAGGGACGGCGGCGATGAGGTGAGGAAGAGGGAGGCGTGACTTTTGTTTTAAAAGTGAGAATGAGAATATATAGATTGGATTCTCAAATGCCCCGTTGGAGATTGAGATTGAAAAGAAAAAATTTAAGGCTTAATCGTATTATAGAATAGATATTATTATTATTATTATTATTATTATTATTATTATTATTATTATTATTATTATTATTATTATTATTATTATTATTATTATTATTATTATAGAATTTAAGCTCCAGATAGTGATGTTAAAAAAACTTGACGCATAAAAGTTCATTTTTTGTATTTTAAGGTCTAGATGAGATGATACTCAAAAGTCTGATGTTCAAACGTTAGTTGTCGTCTTCCGAAATTTAGATTATGATATGATCCTACAAGGTTCAGACGAGATGATGCTCAAATGAAATAAAATTTTCAATATCGATACATTTTTCAAAATATTATTAAATAAAAATCTACATAAAAAGAATATTTATTATTCTAATAAAAGGTTAACATTTAATTAAGGAATATGATTCAAACTAATATAATTTCAACTATATTATCTTAAATTAAATAAATTTAAAAATAATTTATATAATAAGTTAAAATAGTTTCTCATCGAATTTCGACGGGTTGCGCACTAGTATAATTGAAATTCGGGGATGAATCCATATTCCATACCTCTTAATATATCGTAGTAAATTAATCGTAAAATGTATATATATATATATATATATATATATATATATAGGGGAGGGATCCACAAGGAATCCACTTAGTATAGAGAATAAGGAATTAATCTTAACCATTGAATCTGAACAGATTAATGGTCAAGATTGAAGGTAATTAATTATTAATCTCCCCTTTTTTTTCTTCTGAATAACCGAAACAGCAATAAAAAAATCGTGTAGGGGTAGAGTAGTCAATTTCTATATTTGGTGAACTGTCATTCCAAAAATTACCGCTAGTAAAAATTGAAATTACTCCCCCTCAACCCACGTCTTCCGCACAACCACTCGGCGCTTCAGAAAACCCTACACCAGGCGGCGATTCAACTCTAATTGCAGCGTCGAATTTGGCCACTTTTCCGGCGACAATACAACGTAAGTTTTATAGTTTATTTTATATGGTTTGGCCGGCGAAAGACCGATTGACTTACTTCTGCCATTCTTTTGCAAAAAAAAAAACTTCACTCCAATCGGAAACCCTGCACCAGAATCCTTTCCTGAAGAAAGATAGGCGATTCATATACGATTAAAAAACGTCTATTTGAATTTGGCCGGCGAAAATTTCAGGGTAACTTTTTAGGGTTTTGTTTTTCTGGTGTTTTGAAAGGGATCTGAATAGCGTATATATTGCGTAGAAAATCATAAAAAAAGGAACGGTATTCAGTTTTCTTATAGCTGAGAAATATTTTATATCAATGATTAATCGTTTCATAAAATAGACATAGAATGAAAATTGACTTTCCAGGATTCTTATATGTGTAGATGGTCCCCCCCCAAGGAATTTCATATTATATTTATTTGGTTTGTGGGGTATAGAGTTTCATCTAATAAAGTATATTTGACCTTTACAAATTCGTGTTTTTAGGGACAATGACTGGGAAGGGGAAGAAGGTAGTACGTTCAGGTAAGATTTCATATTATATTTCATTGGTTTGTGGGGTATAGAGTTTAATCTAATAAATTATATTTGACCTTTACAAATTCGTGTTTTTAGGGACAATGACTGGGAAGGGGAAAAAGGTAGTACGGTCAGGTAAGATTCATAAAAACGATACCTTCTGAATCATTTATGTTTTTTTTTCATCTCCTTAGAATTCTTGTGTTTAAATTGCAGATGATAGCGAGCCATCATCACCACCAGTTTCTGCAAGTAAGAGGAGGAAAGTATATGAAGCAGGTATGTTGATAGTATATTCAATTAGATAGTATATTCAATTAGAATGTTGATACTATTCGATTAAACTTTAAGTATAATCGATTTCATTTGTAGATTATTCATTTAAAAATTGTGAATGGTGAAGTGTGTTTTTTATATTTGTATAAATATTATATTTGCATATACTTTATGTTTATGCAGTTACTTTTGAAGTTTATTCACATACTCTGTTTTCTGTTGTATTATTATAATGCAATTAAGTAGAGTATATATTCGGTTGTTTTAATGTATTATTCGATTTCATTTGTAGATTATTCATTTAAAGATTGTGAAAGTATATTTAGTGTGTTGTGAATGGTAAAGTGTGGTTTTTATATTGGTATAAATATTATATTTGCATATACTTTATGTTTATGCAGTTACTTTTGAAGTTTATTCAGATACTCTGGATACTGTTGCATTATTATAATGCAGTTAAGTAGAGTATATATTCGGTTGTTTTAATGTATTATTCGTGTAATACTATAGTATATTTAGTTTAGAATGATGCTTATTCATTAACTTGTATTGCGAAATGAAGGTGGGAGCTCATCCACGGTTGATGCCAATCTTAAGGCGAAAAAGGAGGCTTTCAAAAAAGGTAAATATTCTTTTATTTATGCCTGTAACAAATAACAAAAGAAGAACATTCTAAGGGAAACTTGAATGTTCTGCTATGTTTTTTCATTCATTTTTTTTATTCTTGGCCAGCAAAAAGGATAATAACCACAGAGGAACAAGCCGAGGGGGTTAAGCTAAAAAGAAGGAGGAGATTCAACCAACAAAAGGACGCAACTTGTAAGCGTCGAGGTGCACTAAAGATTAATCAAGAAGAGGAGCCTGTGAAGTTCCCCTCGCTATATACCCGAACAACACCATCGTCCTTTTATGATGCACTGCAACAGCTGAATGATGACCAGAAGAAAGCGGTTCATGACATTGGGTTTGGCAGTATATTAAGTTTGCAGGTTAAGAAGTTGCCATGTAGACTAGCCTATTGGATTCTGGAAAAATTTGATGAGAGGAGGTGTGAACTAGAGCTCGACGGAGGTAGCAGAGTTAAGATCACGGAGGACGATGTTTATAGGGTGTATGGATTTCCAAAGGGGACTGAGACAATACCGATTTTCAGTCGAGCAACAAATAATGCTTTGTGTGAACAGTGGGCTGCATTTTTTGGATTTGCGTCATGTGAGAAGATTAAGATTGGCTTGGTTTTGAGAGAAATGTTGGATTGTACGACAGGTGGGACATGGTTCAAGCACCATTTTATGATAGCAATGGCACATACGCTGATACACAGTTGTACAAGTGGCACGGTTCATCCGTACATCCTAAGATGTTTGGAGAATGTAGGGACTCTGAAGAGATGGAATTGGGCGGAGTATGTTCTACAAACCCTTATTGATAATAAAATATCATGGGTGGGTGATGAAGATAAGGTGTTTGCTGGGCCAACTCTATTCCTTGTGGTACTCCTCGAAATTTTTACATTCACATATATTTATGATTAAATATTTGTGTAAATTAATCTCTTAACCATTGTTATTTTTACAGCTATTCTACGTTGATAGATGCCAGATGCATCGAAGAAAAGTGAAAAGGGAGTTCCCTATTTTAGTGAACTGGAGTAGCGCAGACTTGAGAAAGCGTCAAGCCACTGAAGAAAATATCAAAAAGTTTGGAAGTGGTTCATGGATTGATCCAATTGATCTTCCAGCTGAATATTCAACTGCAGGGGAGAATGTACAGAAAAATGACAATGCCGAAGAAAATGATGAACGCCTTGGATCAAGGGTGATGAAAAAGGCAGTGTTCATACGTGAACACCTGGAGGATTTAGAGGATTTGATATACAGTGCATCCCTCGTGGACAGGGAGTCAGCGTACTTTAGACAATGCGTGGATGCAGCATGTTCGATTACAGGATTGAAGGTGGATATGGATGGCCCACGACCATGGCGTCGCCCTCAGGGTATGGCCATTGATGATGATCCATTTTCTTATTCTCCTGAGCTGCATGCGTCGGTTGATGCAGCATTTGATAAGGTACAAAATGAGAAGGTGAGTGAGACGGTATCGACAGAAGGAATACCTACTTTCGACCTTCATCTGGGAACTCGTGACGAGGTAATTGGTTTGGTCCTTTATTCGTTTGGTATGTTTTCCTTTATTCAGAATTTTACTTGCTTTGAAATGTATGTATTGCCCGACTGCGAATTTGTGTGGTTATTCAAGTGAATGTCAGCTTTATTAGGTTAGTAAAATAATGATATTCAATTCGGCAAATCTATATATTTCTATTCGGCAAATTTATATAGTTAACAAATTGATTGTTATATTTATTAGGTTTTTAAAATAATGATATTCAGATAGTTAAAGGATTATTTCTGAATTGTTAGATTTCCTGTTATTCTGGATTTAACGCATGTACATTATAATCAATTAAGGTTCCAATTGAGAAAGAATTCGTCGAACCTGTAGCCAACTCTGAGGAAGCCTTTGCCAACAGCTCTGTAGTGGTATTATTAGTATTTGAATCTAGATTTGTTTAATATATGTGCTATTGCTTCATAATATCGATAACTATTGCTTGTGTGTTTTTAACTCAGATTGAAGCTAGAGTCCAACAGGAACCATCGAAAGAAACTGCCATTGTCGAGGACAATGTAGCACCTGAAAAAGGGAATGGTGAACAGGTATGAGTCTCTATATTATTTTCTGAATATATACAAATATGGTTTATACTATAATAACATGTGGAATGTTTTATATACAAGGGAAAATCTGGTGACAGTATAGAGCAACCATCCAAAGATGCTACTGAACCAGGATCTGTGGATAAGGGGGGTGTGGATGGAGGTCAGAGTAAGGGTGGCTGCACTATCAAAGAAGTGGTATGTTTTAGTGTATTACGTAAAACTCATAGCTTCTAAAAACCATAGAAATATAAATTATATTTATGTGAAAATTGTAGGTTGCTGTTAAGGCGAACGCTGGAACGGCGAAGGATGTTGCCAAAAGTCCACCTCGTAGGTCAACAAGGGTATGGATCCAGTAATAAACTATTAGATTTAAATACACCATACATTCATTTTATTTAAATTTTTCTTATTTGGAATTGTGTTAAAATCTGTAGGTGGGAGGTGCAGCCCGTGGAAAAACTTCAAAAGGCCTTGATGAAAAGCTGGAGGTGCTTAAAAAAACATATGTTAGGAAAAGTAGGAAGAAGTAGTTCAATATGGTTGTAAAATAATTAATATTTTGTGATAAACAGGTTGATGAAACTGAGGTAGTAGATGGCAAGGCAGCACGTTTGCCTCTGGGAAGAATTGACGAAAACGTATGTGAACTTTGTTAATATATATTTCTATTTTGCTATTAAGGGCTATTTTGGGCTATTTTGCTATTATAAACGTATGTGTGAGAATGTGCTTTAATTATTCAGTTCTATTTTTTTCATGTGCTTTAATTAATTTGTTTGTGTGAGAAGATTTCAATGCAAGCTAGGAACATTGGTAAGACACCAATGAAGAGTTTGTTAAGAAAAACGGCCAAATTCAGATCACCCTTCCTACAAAGGGAAATCTCAACGTCAAAGCAATTGACCATAAAGGAGAATGAGCTTGCTGTCTACACATTTTATGCAGTTGACGAAAATATGTACGGTACTTTTTTTATTAATACTTTATGTACCTCTATATTTTAATAGTACTGAACTGAAATGAAATATTTGTAGGCGTGAGCTAATGTTTTCGTCCATCGATGTTGACTTAAGCCGTTATGATATGATGACCCTGAAAAGAGGCAAAGTAGTTGGAACGTGTGTCATCGATGCATGGGCATTAATTTTGAATGGCCAAGAGCAATATCGCTCTCAAACATCACCTACACGATTCTTTGCAACAACAAGCATATATGTGAGTGTACTATTCGATTGTGTGTTAGCAAATTAAATGCAATAAGTTTATAACTATATTCAGATCATAATGAGATATATTCGGATAAATGTCGCATACTATTCAGATAATTAATATACATTTTAAAATTCACAAATTTTAAACTGTTGTTTGTGAAAAGGTTAAATTCAGCTTGGCTACGTACAGCTTATTCGGAAAATATAGTTTATTGGATTGTGAATATTTATGTAATTTATGTAAAGAAAAATTCAATAAATATATATCTATATTCATTTCATAATTGACTTTGTTCGGTAGACTATACCATGTTGTTCAAAAACATTAATAATCCGTTCAGATTAATAACGAATGCTATTCAGAAAAAAACAATATAACTATTAGTTTGTTCAGTTTGATTATGCAGCTTATTCGGCACTAAGAATATTTAATTTTATTTATGTTTATATTATTAGCTTAAATAGGTATTATGTTGTACTAGGTTAATTGTTTGAAGCCAACTGATTGGTCCTACACCGACCAGAAGTCTTCATTATTTCGGACACTAACTGCTGAGATACATGCACATCATGGAGATATGCTTTCTGTCATAGACATGGTAACTTTAATAATTGTGAAAATATATATTTTCAATGTATCATTATTCGTAGTTAAAATATTTTTCCTCTATAGTTTTTCTTCCCTGTGTACGAAGAGGATAAGTACTATGCTTTGTGTTTCGATACACGTCGTCAGCGCCTGTATATACTAGACAACACTATTGACGTAACTGCAGATGAAACTGAAACAAAATATAGGGGTGTATGCCGCGACCTGGTGAGTGGCTTGATCTCCATAGTTATTCTTTAGGTATAAATGTTAACTTTAATGAACATGCTTCTTGTAGCGTAAACTATTGGCCGACTACCTATACTACCACAACGAGGAGCGAAAGGCAATTGCAGTGGCTAACTCGGTTGAGCATGTCGTCAAGATGTCGCGGGCTGATAGTAATTATGCAATCGACACAGGAGTATACCTAATGAGGCATTTAGAGACCTTCATGGGGGATAGTACGAAGGGGTGGACATGCAACTTATCCAATAAACGCCCGCAGCAGTTGGCAAGGTTGCGCGTAAGGTATTGTGCATCGATACTTGCGTGGGAGGGCAACAGCGAGAAGAAAGATATTAGAGACAAAGCATCGTATGCATTTAGAGAGATGTGCAAGAATCCAGGATTCAATGTGAATTCAGTTCTGCTTGGGTGAAACTTCATCAACTGAAAACTATTCCACTTTTTAATTTATAATTTCCAGTTGTTTTTTTGGATAATACAGTATATTGCAGACTCAAATTTGATTTGAATAAATAAAAAATGGTGTTCAAATATTATGTTGTCCTTGTTTGGAATAGTCAAATAATTACAAAATTTGGAATGTTTTAAGTATTAAGTTCTGTATATATATTTTTTTTGTTCATGTATTAACACAATAGTGGCTTAATGCGTCAACATCAACAGAAACATTTGATACTACTGAATAAGCTAAACTAATGTTTCAAACATCGCTCATGTGAATTGCTACTGAATGTTTGAAACATGGAAAAAATGAGCTATAATTAACACATCCAACAAGTGAATAAGCTAAACTAATGATTCAAACAACACTCGTGTGAAATTGAACAAGCTAATTAACATAAATAACATACTTGATCCAACAGTTGAAGAAACTACTTAATTCGTTTATCTGATCCAAACATACAAATTGCTACTGAACGAGTTAAAGTAATTATCGAACAAAGCAAATTTACATTTGAAATTACATCTTAACTTACAAAAAATGACTATGCTTTGTGCTTTGATACACGTCGTCAGCGCCTGAATTTTAGTAAAATCATTTTATAAATTTCATTCTATTCGGTCAGGGTATTCAGATCTACCGAATTAGACTTTGGATAATGTTGTAATTATTTTCGGAGATTCTTCTATTTTGCTAAGTTATTCAGATGTTTCGAATTATAATTCAGATACGTTAATAATGATGTTCAGGTAATGAATAATGGTTTTCCGTTATGTTATTCAGACAATTTAAACGTCACATATAAGATGGTTCTGAACATAATAGTAATTGATCAGGATAACTGTAGTTCTAAAAAAAATAAAGTGGAACAGTATTCTAACAAAATAATTCGTCAATGTCAAATTAATTGAATCAAACTAAAATGTGAAAGGGTAGTAGCTAAAAACTTCATGGCTTAACAACTGCCTTGGTAGGACAATTTCGAGAGTCATGGTGTCCCATGGTATTGCATCTTTTGCAGTTACGCAGAGGCTTCTGAGCTAAAATCATTGCCTTCTCCTTGCCGGATTTCCTGCGGCCACCAGCTCCACTGCCTTTGGTTTTAGCAACAGCAGGAGAAAGCACTGTAGGAACCTCAGGTCGTACAGACCCATAAAACTCTTGAAATGTAGCATCCTTGGAATTTCGCTCTGCATTTTCGTTACGAAGCTTAGCAAACTTGTTATCAACTTCACTTAATGTACCTAGCAACTGCTTCATCAAATCTTGATCCCCCGAAACATGACCAATATATCTGCTAAAAACATGGAATAGATCATGCTTGCCAATTACTTTGGTTGAAGAAGAATTTGGCGTACAATTCATCACTTGCGGTGTGGATAACATAAAAGCTTTACACCACCGATTAGAAATGTATCTGTCCGGAATATTGTCAACTTTCAACCACCGCAACACATAGTACATGTGTCTGCATAAAAGTCCCTTCCTGGTGAACAAGTTGCACTTGCAGGTCAAAGAATCGGTAATTGTATCATGCACAACTGTGAATTCGCCATCAACATTGTCATCGACTACGAATGTGTTACCCTCCATCTTTGCCATCATGCATGCTGAAAACGCAGATACAATCTCCTCCTGTACCTCCTTGAAAATTGAGATGGTATATAATCTAGAGGCATGTTTCTCAATTGGCATCGTTGTAAGCATGGGGAGAACACCAGTCTCATCCTTATAATTTAGCCTCTGACATGTATCTCGTTGGGAATCTAAGGCGCTGTTATAATTCATAAACATCACAACAAGATCAGAAAACTTACTAAGGAAGCGTTTGAAATAACTATTCTCACTCTCAGATAAGGAAGTGGTGCGAAACAGCCCGCTCATAGTGATGTCACGAAAATATGCAGGAATCCATAAAGCACGATCCTCATACATTGAGGAGAACCACCTGTTATCACCCAACTCATATTCAGCTATCAAATTATTCCATTCTTCCTCAAACTCATGAGTGTCAATCGTATCCGACCATATTATCTTATTCAACTTCGACTTGAAATCAGAATCATCCCTCAAATTAAAGGGCAATTTCTCTACGACCTTCATAGTGATGTGCCACATGCAAAACCTATGATGTGTTTCGGGCCAGACAAGAGCAACGGCCTTCTTCAATCCAAGATCTTGATCAGTCATAAACACACGAGGAGCATTCCCAACACACTCAGTAAACTTGCTCAAAACCCACGCATATGAATCCATGTCTTCATGTGATATGATTGCTGCACCAAACGACACACATTTGCCGTGGTTGTCCCTACCAGTAAATGGAGTAAAAATCATTTTGTACCTACAAGAATCATAAAATCCAACATCAGACTTGCCAAACAGACTACAATATCATACCGAATAAAGTAGATTTATATATGAACAACTATGCAAACCGAACTGAATGAGAACAAATAAAAATAACTAATTGATGTTCCGAAAAAATGAACAAATGATATAGCTAATTGACTTTAAAATAACTAATGTATCCATCATAAAACTTAAAAAAATGTTATGACATAACGAATAAGCATATACACGAACTGAATACCATAAAAACATATCCGAATAATAATATAAAAAACTTAAACCTGTTGGTGTTGTATGTTGCATCAAAAGACACAGCCTGTCCAAAATTTTTAAAGTTAATCACAGCTTGTTTATCTGTCCAGATAAGGCGGCGCAGCTGATTTTCCTCGTCAATGTCGTAAAAATATTGAAAACCATCACAAAGCTCCTTCCTATCCTTAAATGTTTCAAGCAACATATGGGCATCCGAACCAGCGACATAGACCTTCAAGTCTCGACCATAGTTCTTGAAATCAATACTAGTACAACCAACCTTGTCATAACCACCAACAATCTCTTTAAAAATGCGAAATGTTTTAGTTGGTCCAATGTTGGCTCTAATACCCGCTTGAATAAGAAACTGGTGCACTTCATCAACTTGCCTATTGCTCGACATAAAATGACGACTGGTTTCAGAAACCATCTTATGGTTATGACCTTCACTAAAGGTTCCAACCCTAAAACGACCATAAGACATGGCCTTAAATATGATACGAGCCTTGCAACCAACCTTGAATGATGTTCTCTTACGTTTCCTATCATCTCTGTTACCCTCGACAAAAATTAACGAATTTGCATTGTTGGGAACACCTTCTCTGTTACAAAGCATAAATCGAGTACTTATGGAGCCATCGTCATCTCTGTTAATGGTTGCTTTACGGGAAATAAAACCACAAACTTTTGCGTAATCCTCATAGAACTTCTCAGCTTGTTGAAGATTACAGAACACCTGCCCCTCAAATGGTTTTTCCGTAGCATCACAGTCAGGGATGAAAAGATCGGCACAACCTTCTACATCAATTGTCGTTGATTCACCTAAAACAATATAAATAAACGTTGACAAAACTAACCACAAACTGAAAAAACATACACTTTAATTAAACTCGAAATCTGACCATGCATGTCTAATAGTATAACTGTAAATCTCATATATATAAATGTTCTCCAACATAAAATGTAAATTATAATGCTATAAAACATGATATCTCCATTCGAAATGTTCAAACGAAAGTAAAAATGGCGGACTCAAACCTGTACTACACGACCCAAACTCCATTCGCAGGTACGTCGGATGAAGACTTCAGATGGATGATGGAGGCGGACAGTATTAGGTTTTGCTAAGTTCGCCGGAATGATGGAAACTACACAACCCAAACACCCCTTTTATAGTTCGCCGGAATGATGGAGACTTCAGATGATGGAGGCGACGATGATAGACATCTTTCTGCAACAAAAAATGCTACAGCTATACCAGAAAGTATTAGGTTTTGATAAGTTTAAGGAAAGAAACGATTTGCCATATTATTGCTAGATATTTACGGTAGGGTTAATTAGATAATGACAAAACTAACCTTTTAGTGATTTATAGCTTGAATATATAATCAGCCGTAGGAATTAAAATCAGCCGTATGATTAAAATTTATGAAGGGCTGGATTTGATTCCTTATTCTCCCTACATTTAGCTTTCTTTTTTGATCCCTTTCCTATATATATATATATATATATATATATATATAGGGAGAGGTTCAAGAAAGAACCATAAATAAAAAAAGAACGGAGAACCATTTTCAGCCATTCGATCATCAAGATCTACGGTGGATGTATCATCTTGTTGGATGAATGCAGATCCTGGGTTCGAATCCTGAAGGGAGCAATTTTTTTTATTTTTTTGAGTGCATTAATTTTAACAGCGAATGCATTAATTTTTACAGTGAATGCATTAGATTTGATGGTTCTCACGTTCTCACATATAATGTAGTTCTCTCTAGAACCACACCCTATATATATATATATATATATATATATATATGCATTCGATTATACAGAATTTGTTAATACATTAATTGTCGATTTGGATATATAGCGACTCATGTTTACTAGTATGTAGGAAGAAAATTCGATTAGAATAGTACAATTAACACTAGCAATTGAATCTCAAAAATTTTAAGAACGTTGAGATGTTTTGTTTAGGATGATTTTTTAATTGATAATATTTTTTTGAAGGCTTATTATAACATCAAAGGTCTAATTGAAGTGGCAAAACATATGTATTAAAAACTTTCATTAAAATAGATTTTGGGCTCAAATTCCATTAGGTGCGAATTGCAATTTTATTTTATTTAGATATTGATCTAATGAATATTCGCTTGGTTATTGCGAGTTCATCTTTACAAGGTTATTGATTATAAATGCCCACCCACAACATCTTAGAACGAACTTGTGAAATAAATACTCCATAAAAGGGTCCAATTTTTCAAAAACCCAAATATATAGGCGTGCCTTCTGAAAAAAGATTAAAAATATTGAGTACCAATGCTACCAAATGATGCTAATTTCCGAAACAAGAATTGATTAATTTGATGGCTTCCAGTCAGAAATTTAAACAACTTAAGTAAAGAGCTTTGCGATTTTTACGGAAAATTTTCGATTTTATCATTTGTAGATTGATTCTTCTTTTGATCAGAAACCAGATTAATTGGTCAATTTTCTTCAATGGTGGAGTAAGTTGGATGTTTTTTAGTATTGACTGTTTAAAATACCATCAATTTATTGGTTGGATCAATATTTCTTGAGTGAAAATTTTACGTGATCTACTAGCAATCAATACCTAAATAAGATAAAAAGACGCACAATTGATCAAGATATTTTTTAAGAGAGTTGATCAAGATCTAAATGAACGATAAAAGAACTGTAATCAGCTCGAAAGAAACCTAAATCATAAATCAATTGCAACTTTTTACTGTTTCAAAACTAGAGGGGATCATAACAAAATAACAGTGATATCTTATAAAAAGAAACACATACATAATTCACATAACCAGGTGCATGCACGGCTAATATGTAGGTTACTATAGTAACAAATAATGGGGACATTAATTTCCCAAGCAATTTCTCAACCCTCATTTATTTCCTACTAGTCCTATTATTTTTTCCTCATGACAAAACCACCCTTCTAGCTTCTACCATTTTTATGGCATTTTCAGTACAAATGCTAAACATATCAATTAATTAATTACGTAAAATTCATATTTTTCAAGTAGTCCACGTTTAAATTCGAACTTATATTTGATGATATATTTGTAAGTTTTTTTCTACAAACCATTGATCTGTATATAGTTTACAATTGTCATAAAAATAAGTATTATTGTAATATATATATATATATATATATATATATATATATATATAGGGTGTGGTTCTAGAGAGAACTACATTATTTGTGAGAACGGGAGAACCATCAAATCTAATGCATTCGCTGTTAAAATTAATGCACTAATTTTTTAAAAAAAAATGCTCCCTTCAGGATTCGAACCCAGGATCTGCATTCATCCAACAAGATGATGCATCCACCGTAGATCTTGATGATCGAATGACTGAAAATGGTTCTCCGATCTTCTTTTATTTATGGTTCTTTCTTGAACCTATATATATATATATATATATATATATATATATATATATATATAATATTTGGATTGTTCCATTATTAATTTATTATTGGTTCATTGCCAGAAAATGCAATAGTTAACTATTTAATAAGTGTGAGTTCTACCACTTTTAACTAGTTTGCATATTCTCCTTAATTCTCGTGCCCAAAAATTATTTTGACATAAATAATTGATCATAGGGAGTATTTATGTCATAATTAAGGAAATAATATTGTATAAGTTGATGAAACCCGTGTGAGGAGTTCCTCTGCCAAAGATCTCATAGATGATAATTTAAACAATATGCATAATAATTATCTATAGATATCACTAGGGGTGTGTAGAAACCAAGTCGACCGAAAAATCGACTGAAAATTGATCGAACCGATTGATTTTCTGTCAAATTTATTTACTGGTTCGGTCGATTCGATCAAATTATAGGAAAATTTTAGTTTTTTCGGCTGCTTCAATTATGTCAAATTTGGTCGGTTGAAAATCGAACCAACCGAATATATATATATATATATATATATATATATATATATATATATATATATATATATATAGGGGTGGGCTACCGTGAGAGCATATCTTAAAATAAGAAATAAGAGCAATTTTTAATGTATGAATTTTATGTAGAACACGTATGAATTCGTTGTATAAAGGTATGAATTGTGAAAAATAAATTTTTGCTACCTTTGGGATTCGAACTCAGGACCATAAATCAATCCAACAGGATTACGAATCAACTGTAGATCTTGATGATCTAAGGGCTGGATAAGGCTAAAATAAGAACGCTTCTTAAAATATAAATTAGGAACCATTTTCAGCCCTTAGATCATCAAGATCTACGGTTGATTCATCACCTTGTTGGATAAATTCATGGTCCTGAGTTCGAATCCCAAAGGTAGCAAAAAATTATTTTTCGCAATTCGTACCTTTATACAGTTTATTCATGCGTGTTATACATAAAATTCATGCATTTTTACTGGTTCGTAATTCTTAAAATAAGGTTGGGTTCCATAGAATCATTGCTTAACCTAGTACGTAGGACCAAATCTTGACCACACATTTGGGACACGTGGCGCATGAAGATTGTGACACGTGACAACGAGCTTCCAAGGCAAAATCTGCAGAGGGGTAAAATCGAAATATATTTTTCGAAATTAAAATAAAAAAAAATATTTTTTATAGATTTTCTCAAAACAGATATATTAAATACAATTCGGATTTCGTATTAGTTCAGATCCAATTACCGTACAGATCCAATTACCGTACCGATCCGATTCGATTTGAAAATTAGATTCGATTCGATCCGATTAATCCGAACCAAAGTTTAAATTTCGGATAGGATCGAACTAGATATTCGGATTTTGGATATTTTGCTCACCCCATATATTAGTTTTTAACAATATGTATATATATATATTTAAGTGTACGTAACTATGTATGATTTAACTTATACATGCATATATGCTTATATATATAAATTGTTTAATGAATAAATGCAGGGGTTGGAGCACCCAAATAGTAGGTGGTAGACCCGAATTCCCATTAAGCGGGGCGGAGCGGGCCTTGCTTGTGCTCCACTCTGCAATCTGCATGTGATTGCGAAAATGCCATTAATCATTAGGACGAAAAATATGGAGCCCCATATGATACCACTATAATTACATTCCCTATCAAATAAAGTGCTCAAATTCCATTTCCTTCACACCTCAATCCCACATGATGCTCCATTTTTCCACTTTTAAATATAATACTTTAAAGAGAGAGTCTTGCATGTATATATTAAACTATTTGATAAACGGATTGAAATTTGAATCCAGTAATTATTAAAACTCATATAATTGTAAATGTCATCTAGTATACTAATTCCACATATATGCATTTTAAATAATCCGATACAAATTTTTATATACAAATAATGCACCGAGTCAAATTATATGTTCATTATTTTCTGTGATAGTTTAGGGTTAAGTAGGGTTTTGGTTAAGTGGCCCCTTTTTCACTTAATCAAATAATGATCATTATCTTTCATTAGAGTTTGCACCCTATCCAAAATATTATTTGTTCAGCAAATTGTTTGTGGCTTTTGTAGCTGTCCATGCTGCATTTATTGAATCATATCAAAGCTATAATAAATACTTATATATGCCAGCTAGGATCAAGAATTGGATAATTTAGCTAACAGTTGTTAGATGGTTTTGGTTGTTTCATGGTTGACTCAACCTAGAACACCTCTAGTTTGACTTGCAATAGAACAAGGACATCCTAGTGATGGTAAGTTGACCCAGTGTCATCTCTCAAAGAAAGTCTTAAAGGGCTTCTAATTGTATCGTAGGAAAACAGTAAAAGAAAGCAATAAAGAGATTGATTATTAAACTAAAACTTGAAATTAAAAACTTAATTAAAAACCGAATTATAAAACTAAGCTAGGCGAATTGAACTATTAAACCCTAGGCAAGATTTTAAAGAACTTAAATTAAACCTACTTATGAAATTAAATACTTGTAAATTTAAAGACTTCTAATCTAGGCGTGAAACTAAAGTGCATAATTTAAATTGCATAATTAAAAAGAAAGCAGAAGGATAAACGAAAAACATAAACATGATTAAACGAAAGAAATTGAATTGAATTACGAAATACCGTAAAATCCTTGAACGTGTAATTGTGTCACTCAATCACAATCCAAGAAACTGAACTAAAAACTAAATTGAAATCTAACTTAGAACAATAAAAACTCGAAACTATGAAAGACTATGAAAGCAAGTAAATCCTAAGATTCGGATGCCAACAGATCTCAAAGATGGCGTCTAAAACTAGGGCAAGGGATTGATTGTTACAATGAAAAGTATAACCCTATTTATAGACTTCAAATCCCTCTAGATCACCATGGAAGTTGCCATGCAAAGTAGAACTCTAAAGGCAATAGAATCGTGCAAAAGAAGGTAAGTCCAGCTGTGACACGCTCTACAAGTCATCTCCACCCTAGCGGAAATCGCGGCTCTCGCCAGCGGAATGGTGATTTCTCTGGCTATTTCCAGAGGAACGGTGATTTCTCTAGCTTCTTGATTCCGCTGTAATGGACTTCTATCCCCTCTGCTCTAACTCTTGACTCCTCTGGTGATTACTTGGCTACACTGGCTTCTTGATTTCGCTGACTCCAGAGAAATGATGATTTCTCTGGCGTTTGATTCCTCTGCACTTATGATTCCAGCAGCGAAGTGATTTCTCTGGCGCTCCCGCGCTCGCTTCGATTCCTCTGGCGCTTCCTTGCTCGCTTCGATTTCTCTGGCTCTTCCTTGCTCGCTTCGATTCCTCTGGCGCTTCCTCACTCGCTTCGATTCCTCTGGCACTTCCTATTTCGCTGCTCTGGCAAGCGGGGCTTTGCTTCTCTTACATGCCAGAGTATGCACAAAAACACGATTCTTAGCCCAAACTCTCCAAAATTTGCACTCTTCATCTCGAAAACCTAAATCTCCTGCAAAGCATAAAATAGACCATAAAATGCACCAATTTCCAGAAGATTTAACTTAAAATATGCACATGCAAACCCCTAAAATTAGAACAATTAAGCATAAATCAACCCCCCCACACTTAGCCTTTTGCTTGTCCTCAAGCAAAATCCATATGAATCCTAGGAAGAGATTGATTTCAACAATGCTAATTTCCATCCAAACATTCTCAAAGTAAATTCAAAATTTTACAATCAACACATATCTCTCGATCATGCAAGTAACTCAAAGTTTAAGAAGCAACAAAAGAGTAATGTAAGTAATTCGATCAGACCCAATTCTCCGCTAGAAGTGAATTCCCTAATGTGATCGCCTTTATAATCAATATCACCATTTTTCACACTTTGTGTGCTTAAGATTTTCGACAGTTGAGCCATAATTCATGAAATAAAAACCATTTGGATGTAATCCAAAGTCTTTTCACGTGGTTTCCCATGCTCATAGTTAGACTAGAGGAGCAGAGACTCAGAGCTATCACATTTTAGAACGGGCCAGATGTTTCAGAGCTGGCGATTTTGAATTTTGAAGTTGGCAATTCGTCCAACATTTTCACAGATAAGATACGATCGTAGGCAATCACAATGACAACACTCCTTCTAGCATCTACCGGATAAATCACGTTTTACTAACTTACAAACATGTTGCAACAAAACTCAAATCCTTTGCACAATCAAGAAACATATATCAAGAGTAAAACAAGAATAACCACCAAACAAACACAAACCCGAAATTCTCATCGAAAACCATCTTCTGTTCCACAAATTCATAAAAATTAGCCAGATTCGAGACCAAAAACTAAGCATAGAAAAATCAATTTCGCCCAATTGAAAGCATAAGCGCAATAAAACATCCCCCCCCCACACTTAGAGCATGCCATGTCCTCAGGGCACAAAAGAAATAAGAAGAGTTGAGAAAATGTCCCTGATTATCGGCATGGAGAAACTGAAGCATCGTGCGAGGTGGTGAAGAGGGGAATTCGCGGTCTGTGGCAGAGTGAAGAGTGGCCACGCTGAATCAGATTAGCGTTGGCAGAGCAGCGCAGAGAAGTGCAGCGCGGAAAAGTACAGCGCGGAGAAGTGCAGCGCGGAAAAGTGCAGCGCGGAGAAGTGTAGCGCGAAAAAGTGCAGCGGTGGAAAGGTGCAGCGCGGAAAAGTGCAGCGACGCGCTGGCGCGGCTGCACGTTGACAGAGTTAGAACTGCAGCGCTGAAGTCAAAACATGAACACCACATCAAAGTATCCGCGCAAGCAACCAAAACTTAGGAAAGACACAAACAACGGAAAACAAGAAAAACAAAAACTAAAAACAAACCAACGGTGGGTTGCCTCCCACCAAGCGCTAGAGTTAGAGTCTCCAGCCCGACTTCAGAATTGAATCATCAGTGAGGATCGTGCAGAGCTTGAGACTCCACCTCCATCGGAGTACTCAAATGCCCATAGAAGGGTTTCATGCGGTGACCGTCTTCATTGGAATTCTCCTTAACATTCGCACCAGGGTCAAACACATCCTTTAGCAACACACCCTCTTTCTCTCGAGACTGCTCTGCCGATCTGAGAACCGGCGTCTCCTTTTCTTTTTCTGGGCCAGTGCTCATCAAATTCTCCTTAGTATAATTCTGGCAAGTGCTCATCATAGTAGGCTGGATGGGCAGCGCTGGGCTCGTCAGAACAGGCAAAAGATGTGCAGCGCTGGCGTCCTTCGTCATAGTTGACGGAGTAGTCAGAGCTGGGCTCATCAGAGCTGGAGTGCTGGATAGAGCTGGCAGAAGACTGTTAGCGCTGAAAATTCCCACTTCTTCCACATGATCAGAAATCTCAACAAAAGAACATAAATGCATTAAAGAGGTAGGAATAACAGGCTTCTTTTCGAAAACCGAGAACGTTACCGATCTACCGGATCCCGCCATACTCACAGTTCCAGATCCCACATCAATGCGAGTCTGGGTAGTAGCCATAAAAGGCCGTCCGAGTAGAACAAGATGTCCATTCTCTCCTATAACGCCCTGCCCTGCATCAAGCACCACGAAATCGGCTAGCACCGTGATTCCTCTCACCTTGACCTCAACATCTTTTAAAAGACCACGAGTGCTACAATATGCTCCATCAGCTAGTTGAAGTCTTGTTCTCGTGCTTTTAAGCTCATCTTCCTTCCTGCCCAATTTTTGAAAAATAGCAAACGACATTACATTGATTGCCGCACCTAAGTCTAACATTCCCGAGAACTCTCCAGCTCTACCCAAACCAATACTAAGAATAAAACTGCCAGGATCTCCTTGCTTCGGTAATGGTTGGGTTGAATCAACAATCGGTGGTGGCAGAAGTGGTCGATACGGCGTAGTGGACTTGTGGAGAGTTAGCTCTTGCCGCCTTATCAACTCTGGCGCTCGTCTCAGCTCTGGTGCTCTTCTTAGCTCCGGCGTAGCTGGATTTTGCAAGGCTGAAATCTGCAGAGCTGGGTTTTGCATAGCTGGAGTCTGCAAGGTTGGATTCGGCAAGGCTGACTTCTGCAGGACTGGATCTGGCAGTGCTGAGCTGGGCAGCGCGGCACTCGGCAGGGCTGGACTGGGCAGCGCTACTACCTTCTTCTGCTCTAGTACCGGAGTCGGTTCAGGCATCCACGTCAGCTCTGGTACCCTGGTCTGCTTCGGAATCCATGTTTGTTCCGGTATCCAAGTCTGTTCTTCGAGAGCAGTGATAGCTAAAGCTTGGTGAGTTTGCAGAGGTTGACCATGAAATTTTTCGGGCTGCTGCTGCTGCTATAATTGGTTCAAGGTGCCCGACAGTTGCCCTACGGTGGTCTCAAGTCTTTTTATGGTGGATGCTTGAGACTCCATATTCTGCTTCGTCATCTCCATATTTTGCTTGCTAATCTCCATGAAAGCTTGCAAAGTATCTTCAAGTGATGACTTCTGGGGCTGAGCGTGTTGCTGCGAAGGCTGAAAATTCCCTTGCTGTTGATACCTCGGTGGATATTGTTGGGGAAAATT
Organism: Salvia miltiorrhiza; assembly: GCF_028751815.1. Lineage (NCBI taxonomy): Eukaryota > Viridiplantae > Streptophyta > Magnoliopsida > Lamiales > Lamiaceae > Salvia > Salvia miltiorrhiza. Next base: position 47,127,427 of record NC_080389.1, read on the forward strand.
TTTCTGCGGTGCATAGGGCTGCTGTCCTCTCCATCCATTATTGACGTTTTGCCCTTGATTATAATTCTGCGGTCTACTCTGCCCTTGATTATAGCTTTGCCCTTGATTGTAGTTTTGCACGAAGCCAGGTCTGCTTTGCATTTGGTTATAGCTCTGAAATCCTTGTGCCGCATAGATCTCAGCTTGACCCTCCGGAGTGAACTCGCCCATTTTGTGACACTCATTAGCTCCATGGCTGAAATCTCCACATATACCACAAGGCTCAACATTTGGCAGCGCTGCATGCTGCAGAGCTTGATTCTGCACCGGAGTGAATTTTCCTTCTTGTCCATCGTAAGATGCTGCACTTGTCTCACAAGATCGGCTACTTGCTTCTGCAGCTCAAACTGGTTTGTCACGGCACTAGCCTCCACTCTCCGTCCACGAACTGACTTTTATTGGGAGCTCTCGGCCAAAGTCTTGAAAATCTCTTTTAGCTCTGTTGCCGTCTTCCGAGCTATGTTGCCTCCTGTCGTGCTATCCACCATAAATTGGGCAGTTTGCACTAACCCATCGTAGAAGAACTGCATCAACATAACATTAGTGAATTGATGTTGAGGGCATTGACGGATGAGTTCTTCATATCTCTCCCAAGCTTCATGCAAAGGCTCGTCCGCTCCTTGGGTGAGCTCCATTATCCTCGTTCTCAGCTCTTGTGTTTTGTGGCTTGGGTAGTATTTCAGCATAAATTTTTCACAAGCATCTCCCCAAGTAGTGATAGAATTGGGCGGCAGAGCTAGCATCCACGTCCTCGCTCGGTCCTTAAGTGCATAGGGGAAGCACTTGAGCTTGAGTTGGTCCTCTGTGAGAGTAAGCAGAGGAATCGTTTGCACTTGTGTGCAAAAATCTCGGATGAATTGCAGAGCATCCTCGCTTGGCATCCCGTGGAACACCGGCAGCAAATTCGAGTCATTTGGTTTGAGATTGTAGTTTCTCACAGCAGTGGGGAGCACGATTGCCGACGTGTTGGTATCTCCGATTATCGGCCTGGTGAAGTCTCCCATGTATTCCATGTTCTGGGCCATCTCCTTCTTTTCCTTGTTTAAATTCTGCCTAGGGCTGAAATTGGCGAAGCTGGCCTCTTCCTCCTTAGCTTGTTTTTCCGTTTCTGTCGTGTGCTCTGTATCGGCAGAGCTGGCGTCCTCTTTCGTTGGCTGCTCTGAAGGCTCAGAGTCAGAGCTGGCTGGCGAATCTAGTTCCTCCTCTCCTGCGCTCTGCTCTGGTAGTTCAGAATCAGAGTAGGACTTGGCAGAGCTGGCTTCTTCCTCTTCTACAGTCTGCTCTGGAACTTCAGGTTCAGAGTCAAAGAAGAAATCTTCAGTTCTGTCACGTTTTTCTCCGTCAGAGCTGGAGTTTGAACCGTCTGCTCTGTCGTCCCCGATCACTCCCTTGCAGCTATTCTTCCTGAAAATCCCTTCGCTCGTACTATGCAAAGGAGACACCAATTTGCCTTTAAGACTACGGCGTCCCTGCATGCACAACACTGAACAAACGGATTAAACGCACCGAGTGGAACAAACGTAAAAACAAAAATGAGAAAAAAAAACTGGAAATTAAATAAAGCAAGTAAAAACGACACAACTAAAACGCCTAAAACTTTCCCCGGCAACGGCGCCAAAATTTGACTCAACCTAGAACACCTCTAGTTTGACTTGCAATAGAACAAGGACATCCTAGTGATGGTAAGTTGACCCAGTGTCATCTCTCAAGGAAAGTCTTAAAGGGCTTCTAATTGTATCGTAGGAAAGCAATAAAGAGATTGATTATTAAACTAAAACTTGGAATTAAAAACTTAATTAAAAATCGAATTATAAAACTAAGCTAGGCGAATTGAACTATTAAACCCTAGGCAAGATTTTAAAGAACTTAAATTAAACCTACTTATGAAATTAAATACTTGTAAATTTAAAGACTTCTAATCTAGGCGTGAAACTAAAGTGCATAATTTAAATTGCATAATTAAAAAGAAAGCAGAAGCATAAACGAAAAACATAAACATGATTAAACGAAAGAAATTGAATTGAATTACGAAATACCGTAAAATCCTTGAACGTGTAATTGTGTCACTCAATCACAATCCAAGAAACTGAACTAAAAACTAAATTGAAATCTAACTTAGAACAATAAAAACTCGAAACTATGAAAGACTATGAAAGCAAGTAAATCCTAAGCTTCGGATGCCAACAAATCTCAAAGATGGCGTCTAAAACTAGGGCAATGGATTGATTGTTACAATGAAAAGTATGACCCTATTTATAGACTTCAAATCCCTCTAGAGGCATGCAAAGTAGAACTCTAAAGGCAATAGAATCGTGCAAAAGAAGGTAAGTCCAGCTGTGACACGCTCTACAAGTCATCTCCACCCTAGCGGAAATCGCGGCTCTCGCTAGCGGAATGGCTTCCGCTCTGGCTCTCGCCAGCGGAATGGTGATTTCTCTGGCTATTTCCAGAGGAACGGTGATTTCTCTGGCTTCTTGATTCCGTTGTAATGGACTTCTATCCCCTCTGCTCTGACTCTTGACTCCTCTGGTGATTACTTGGCTACACTGGCTTCTTGATTTCGCTGACTCCAGAGAAATGATGATTTCTCTGGCGTTTGATTCCTCTGCACTTATGATTCCAGCAGCGAAGTGATTTCTCTGGCGCTCCCGCGCTCGCTTCGATTCCTCTGGCGCTTTCTTGCTCGCTTCGATTTCTCTGGCTCTTCCTTGCTCGCTTCGATTTCTCTGGCGCTTCCTCACTCGCTTCGATTCCTCTGGCACTTCCCATTTCGCTGCTCTAGCAAGCGGGGCTTTGCTTCTCTTACATGCCAGAGTATGCACAAAAACACGATTCTTAGCCCAAACTCTCCAAAATTTGCACTCTTCATCTCGAAAACCTAAATCTCCTGCAAAACATAAAATAGACCATAAAATGCACCAATTTCCAGAAGATTTAACTTAAAATATGCACATGCAAACCCCTAAAATTAGAACAATTAAGCATAAATCAATGGTTATCTGACTCATTTAAGAATGTGGTCTCTTTTGACCAACCTTCGCCAAAAAACATTAATTTCAAAACTTTGAGTTGATTAATGGGAATGGAAAATCTATCTATCTATTATATAATAGGATTAAGCCTTAACCTATGTGGCATATCTAAAATCTCACCATTTCAAAATTTACCATATATAATCTTCATCATTTATTAATTAATTAACTATTACATATTTTTAGAAAATAAAAATAAAAAAAATAGATTTTCTCAAAATAAGAATATTTTACATGCATATAATATCACATAAAAATGCATAAAGCTTGACACAAAAAATGCATAACTTTAAACAAAAAAATGCATTTCATTTTTACATGTTTGGTATTTTCACCACCCCAACCCTTCCCACCACCACCCCTTACCCATCCCCCCCCAAGCCCAAAAAAAAAATTGACAACAAAATCACACAAAAATACATAAAATTTCACATAAAAATATATTGAATTATATAAAAAAATACATTTCATTTTTATAAATTTGGTATTTTCGCCACCCCACCCTGCACCACCCCCAATCCCCCACCCTCACCCCCACCACCTCAAGCCAAAAAAACAAAAAAAAAAATAGATACATTATTTAAACAACGCAATCTCTCCCATAAGAAACAAAAATTATTCCATCACTAATTAACGAAGCAACATGAATAACGACCCGTGCGTATTTGAGTTTGATACGACAAATTTTTAGAAAACATTATCTATTAATAATTAGCATCACAACTACACAACACACGTCAGAGTTCGAATGGAGTTTCCAGTATTTTCTATATGTCACAAGTACATTTATCAAATTCGCTACTTTAATAAAATTTATTGTAATACTATAATGGACCATAATCAATATTTTATAATAAAAAAATATATTTTTTAAAAAGATTATATAGCTTACCTATAAATTTATCAATCTTAATAATTAATTATTAATTAATAAAATTAAAATTAAATGATAAAAACAGTGTACTTAATTAGGCATAATAAAATTCAAATTGAAACAATCAAGAGCCTTAAAATATCTTAAAATTTCAATTCATCAAAATAAATAAAAAAATAATTTTACTATTTTTATCTATCAAAACTAATCTTTAAAATAAACATTCCTAAATCGGATTGATTTCGCACAAACTATTAAATAACGAAAAAAGAAGAAGGTCGAGATAATGTCGTGTTGTTGTTGCTTAAACTCCACGGGAAAAGGACCGCCACTAGATTTTTTTTATTTCTCTTTTTCGATGAATATACTGCCACTATAGTTTAAGAATGTTATCTAAATGTAAAATAAAATAAATGGAAAAACAGGAATTGTCAATTGACCGTTATGTTCTGGTGTACTCATCTTATCTCTTAATTAATTGTTGCTGACTTAGCAAAAAAATACAGTAAAAGATAAATAAAAGATTCTTTTATATATATATATATAGTTGGGGGCCTTGGGGCCCATTGCCACCGGAGACCTATACATATTTCGCCTAAGGGCGATGATGATAAGATAATTTCTCATATAGACTATAGTCATATCATATGGAACTATGGGCCATTAAGTAGATAAGTGCTGCTGAATTAAAGATTTTGTGGAAAATAAAAACTTACAAAATTCACAAAACCACAAACTTAGATTAAGGGTCGAACCTTGTCAAACTTTTTTTTTTTTTTTTTATCAATAACTCAATAAAAAAAATACCGATACAAAACTAAATAGATAAATACATGCAACAACTGATTAATTATTGATGAATATTAAGAAACTTTTGGGGGGGATAAGTAAACATATACTCCTATATTTGATTAGTTAAGGATCGAGTGGAGACCAATCACTTTATGCCCAAGCATAAATATTTTTTAGTGTTCAATTTAAAATTATAATTATAAAATGTTTTCAGACACGAAATATTAAAGACAAATTCTATCAGTTCAGGTCATTTTTAGACTAATATTTAGTTATATTTTATTTTAGGATATTGATTTATTTTTAAAGTAGGCCTTACTGTTTTAGTCTATAAATATTTTGTATTTCGTGTTTTATGATTCATTCGTATAATTTTAAAAATTTTAATAAATTTCTATTTTTGTTGACTATCAATATAGTATTCCGTGTATATTGACATATTGTTTCGTGTCAATTTTTTTATTCTAAAGTATCTACTTTTAACAGTGTGCGTGCGTATGTGTGTTCGAAGCAAATATTATACTTATGACATAAGAAAACTTCAAAAATAAAGTGCATGCCCAAAAGTTAATCCACAAACAAGAGTAGGTGAACAAAATTATTACTCAAAAGAAGATAAATTAGTTATTTTAGGGGTGTTTATTTTGAAGGATAACTTTGATCAATAAATAAAAATAATAAGATTAATTTTTTTTATTTAGATTAAATGAAACTTTGAGATATTTCAAGATTCATTGATTATTTATATAATTTAAGTTATTTTTATTTGATTCTTATCCCATTGAAAGAGTGATATTGGAGAAATTCTACTCTTAAGAATAAAAATACTCGATTATACATCTTATCAATCATGTAAAGTAAACATCACCTTAGAAATGTGTTGATGACTGATATCTGCAATTATATGTAATTTGCGTGTAGTAATTTTGCGTTTTCTGAAACCAAAACTATTTTACACCGTAATAATTAAAGATTGAATTTTATTTTTTTAAAATCAAATGGCTGGAAAGTCCAATAATTAAAGACTCAAAGATTAGTCGGATAAGAAACTTCCAACTCAAATAAATTTAAGGGCTGCCAAAAAAGTGGGAATTATCACTCTTAGCCATTTTTCATAAAAACATAAGTTATATAGCCCCTCCTTATGAAACATAAGTTAAACAACCCTTTTTAACTTAAAAGACTAGATTGCCCTTTGACTTTTCAATACTTTTATTTCATACTTATATTATATTTTTATTTAAACTTTATATATAAATAAAACAATAGAAAATCAACAATTTTCATCTTCTCATTCACGTCTGCAACATATTAATAGGGCTGGGATTTTCATCTTCTCATTGACGTTTGGAATTCACGTCCGCCAGCCGCCAAGCCATCGTCGGCGTCCACTCCAGTCGCCGTCAGCCACAGCCGCCAGCCGCAGCAACCACGTCGCCGTCCAGCAGCAGCAGTCGCGGCGAAGCAGCAGCCACCGAACGGCCATCCGCGTCGCCGCCAGCAGCAGCAGTCAGCGCCACCGATCGCCGCCGTCCGCGTCGTCGCCAGCAACAGCAGTCGCGCCACCGATCGCCGTCGTCCACATCTCTCTCTATCTCGGGTCTCTCTTCTGCTCTCTCTCTCTCTCTCCACCAACCCATGAACCACCATTAATGTCCATCTACGAAAATAGCTATATGAAGCTATATCTTTTGTAGGGAACAAATTACTTTTGAAATACATACTTGATTGAGTGAATGTAATATAAATGAAGCCACCTTTTACTTAATTTCTTGGAAGAGAGTAGTTGAAGAGAGTTGTTGGAGACATACTTCAAATTCATGCAAAGATGGAGTACTCGATGGTGTACTCGGTCGTGTACTCGGTCGTGTACTCGATCGTGTACTCGATCGAGTTCTTTTATTCGATAGGAGTCACATGACGAATATATGATTTGTTAATGACAAAAAGGTTTTAGTATTTGATGACATGCAAATGCCTTTTCCAAAATTATGATTATAAAGTAGTTAAAAAAGGTTTATCGTGATAATATTGAAAAAAAATAGGGTTTTTCTTCACTACTCGGTCGTGTACTCGATGGAGTACTCGATCGGGATTCTTCATTACTCGATAGAAGCCACGTGAAGAATACATGATTCGCTAATAAAAAAGGGTTTTAGTATTTCATAAATGAAAGTACCTTTAAAAAAGCATGGTTATAAGTACTTAAACAATGTTTATTGTGATAATATTGGAAAATTTTCGTGTTGCTCTTCACTACTCGGTGGTGTACACGATCGAGTTTTTGATTACTTGATGACAATTTGTTTAATTTGATTTTGTGTTGTAATATCAATCATTGGTAGACTGTCACTACTCGATGGTGTACTCGATTGAGTTCACCACTCGAGTACACGATCGAGTAGACGATCGAGTACTCCATCGAGTAGACGATCGAGTACTCCATCGTGTACACGATCGAGTACTCCATCGAGTAGTTACTAGAAACTGTTTCTCTTGTTTTTTTTATTCGTTGATGCTAAATAGTTGTATTTTCTATCTAATTTAATTACAGATGTCGTCGTGGCAACGTATTATTATACGACACAGTGGTCGTTGGCATGGAACGGAGTATGTAAATGGAGATACTGTTGCCGTATTCATGGCAGTGGATCAGATCAGTCGTGATCGTCTTATGCATCAGATTAGGGATGCTATGTGTCGTTCGTCGAGTGCAGATTTATTGGTGTTTTACTTGACAGGAAACACTGACGGCGAAAGGTTGAAGGTTTCTTTGCAAAGTGATACAGATTTATTTCGCTTACTTTATGAGCAAAAGGACAATCCAATGGTTTACGTCACCATTAGAGATGAATATTCTTTACCCAATGTAAATGTGAACGTGGCAGGCAGCAGCTCGGCGCCCCTACATGACACAACGCCACAAACTGAATCAGGTGAGACAATGTGATTTTGTGTTGTGTTATGTTTAATTGTTGCTGTCTCGATGGAGTCACCAATCATTGGTGGACTGCCCACTACTCGATGGTGTACTCGATCGAGTACTCCAGCGAGTACTCGATCGAGTACACCATCGAGTAGTTACTAGAAACAGTTTCTCTTTTTTTTTATTTGTTGATGCTAAATAGTTGTATTTTCTATCTAATTTAATCACAGATACTCCAGACGAAGAGTTCGATGCTTCAGATGAAGATGAGGAAGCTAATTGTCGTGCTGATTTGCTTCAGAGTATGCAAACTGAAGATAACGCTTGGATGCGTCAGCCACCACAGAAAAACTTCTCGTCTGATGATCAGGCTAATCGAGAGGATCCTGACGGTGTAGAGCGTATACAGCGCAATTGGATTATTCCGGTTCCAGAACTTGATAGTGTGCCAACACTAGGATGGGAAGAAGTTCTTGCACCAGACATTGGAAGCCTTGTAAAGGGTGCCTTATTTCGGTCCAAGAATGAGTTGATTGTTGTTGTAGGAATCTATCACATGGAAAATCGAGTGGAATATGCCACCCAACGTTCTAGCAAGACACGTTTGGCATTCGTATGCAAGCATAGCGAAGATTGTTCGTTTAAGATGCGTGCCAGGAAGGGTGAATCAATGTGGAGGATTAAAAATCTGACGTTGGATCATAGTTGCTATACGGACTTGGATCGAAGGGTTGCAAGACAGGTGACTGCAAAAGTTGCAGCTAGTTATTTTGCTCGCAGATTGGTTGCAGAGGGGTGTGTTTTGAGGCCGAAGGAGATGGTCGATGAGATGCTTCGATTACACGGGATTAAAATGATGTATAGCCTTGCTTTGCGAACTCGGAGCTTAGCTATAGACATGACATATGGCGACTTCGAAAAGTCATATCAGAGGATCCCGTCGTATCTGTACTTGTTGAAGGAGCGTAACCCTGGGACTATATATGACTATCAAACGACTCATGAAGATGTGTTCCTCCACATGTTTGTTGCCCTTGGTCAGTGTATTCGTGCATTTGAAAGCTCTCTACGGCCGATTATTGTAGTAGATGGGACCCATCTGAAGGGAAGAAATAGAGGCGTATTATTTGTTGCTGTCACGAAGGACGGGAATGAAAAAATATTTCCTCTTGCAATTGGTTTGGGTCCGATAGAGAACGATGAATCTTGGACATGGTTTCTCTCTAACCTGCGTAGGTGCTACAATCCTCCTGAAGGTCTCATGATTGTGTCCGACCAGCATAAGAGTATCCAAAATGCTATTGGGTCTGTATATCCAAATGCAGCGCATGGATTGTGTTATCACCACTTGCATAAAAATTTGACACGAATTGGCAAGGAAGCATTAATCCACTTCAAGAATGCGGCATATGCTTATCGAGTTGAAGGTTTTGAAAAATTCTTTTCGGAGTTGGAGTTGCAAAGCCATAGCGCTCATACGAGACTTTTCCTTATTGGGGTTGAGAGGTGGGCTAGGTCGAGAAGTCCAGTACCTAGGTATAGTTTCATGACATCTAATGCTGCCGAGGTATTGAATTCTCGTCTACTGTGGGCAAGACGGCTTCCAGTATCCTCATTGCTTGAGACTTTTCGCACTATTGTGGAAAAATGGTTTGATGAGAGACGGGCCAGTGCTATGTCCAGACAACATGAGTTGACAGAGGCGGCTTACAACAAGCTGGCGGTGCAAGTCGAACTCAGTCATCACCTAAGAGTGTATGAAACCACTACACATATTTATAAGGTCGAAGAGGAAAAAAGAATTCACCAAGTTGACCTTGTGAGTCGTACATGCGAATGTCGTGAGTTTGATGAGGATAAGATTCCATGTCGTCATGCTGTTGCTGCTATTAGGTAAGTTATCACTATTTCTTCATGTTTTTATTTATTTAATATTATTATCCTTTGTGTGACATTAATATTTTTGTTACAGACGTGCCGGATTAAATGTGTATGATTTTGTTAGTGGCTATTTCAAAACAAGCAACTTAATCGAGACTTATGAAGCTCCTATTAGAGGTATCCCACATCCCGATGAGTGGAATGTTCCCTCAGAGATCTCATCAATCGTCGTCCAACCTCCGGCTCACATCCGTCAATCCGGACGTCCGAGTATGAGTCGTTCTAGGACTGCATTTGAGGATGAGTCGATAAGAAGACGAAAACAGGTGTGTGGAAGGTGTAAGGAAAGTGGTCACAACAGGCGCGTTTGCACAGCCCCTACCCCAATAAGTGGCGTCAATTTGAATGAACCTCCGGAAGAGAATGAACCTCCGGAAGAAAATGAACCTCCGGAAGAGAATGAACCTCCAGAAGAAAATGAACCTCCGGAAGAATCAACCACAAATCAAAAAGGGCAAGAAAGACGTCGACGAGCCAAGAAATGTAGTGTTTGTCGTAGTTCGGATCACAACAAATCAAAATGTCCGGAGTGCACAGACCAAGACAATTCATGAGGCCTACTTCATAAGACTATGTCACTCTTTTTATCCTCGTAGGGTATGATTAGCATATTGGATTGATGATTATTGGTTTTATAAATTTGTTGGTGGGATTTTGCTATATGTCTGTCAACTACTCGATCGAGTACTCGTTGGAGTACTCGATGGAGTACACGATGGAGAACACGATCGACGATCGAGTACTCCATCGTGTACTCCATCGAGTACTCCATTAATGGTAAACAGATCACACCCCATGTTATATAATATCCAAATACACTCCCGTTGACGTTATAAACAAGGAATGTGAATTGAAATCACAATAATTGATAAAAAAAATCACCATCGTTCTTCACTACTCGGTCGAGTACTCGATGGTGAACGCCATCGAGTAGTGAAGAACGATCTTCAATTTTGCTATTTCTCTCGTGAATTTTAATGATACGAAGCGTTCCCTCGCTCTTAACTAATGCGTTTATGCTAAATATGGTGAAAAATATAAGTATTAAGTGTATTTTACTATTGCACTAGAGTAAATTATTAAAGTGTAGAATATCGTGATCACTAAGACATAATGTGGACTTTTATGTTCAAACTTAGGATATATGCCACGTGTTCATCGATTATCACACCCCATGTTATATAATATCCAAATACACTCCCGTTGACGTTATAAACAAGGAATGTGGGTTGAAATCACAATAATTGATAAAAAAATCACCATCGTTCTTCACTACTCGGTCGAGTACTCGATGGTGAACGCCATCGAGTACTCCATCGAGTAGTGAAGAACGATCTTCAATTTTGCTATTTCTCTCGTGAATTTTAATGATACGAAGCGTTCCCTCGCTCTTAACTAATGCGTTTATGCTAAATATGGTGAAAAATATGTTATATAATATCCAAATAAAATAATCACCATCGTTCTTCACTACTCGGTCGAGTACTCGATGGTGAACGCCATCGAGTACTCCATCGAGTAGTGAAAAACGATCTTCAATTTTGCTATTTCCCTCGCTCTTAACTAACGCGTTTATGCTAAATATGGTGAACCAACCACAAATCATAAATACTAATCAACTAAATTATGAAATCATCAAATATTATAGCCAACCACAAATCAACTAAAACTAAAATCAAAATAGTTCAATTTTCAAACAAAACATCTAAAAGAGTAATCTAATCACATGTCAAATGAAATATTCTGGATCCTACAATCCACCTATACTTAATAATATAGGCTGCATCTATTGGTAGTCCCCTATGATCATTGAGGCTGCAAATGAGACGATCCACATACATGCATGAGTATGGACCACAACTAGTCGAGTCCAATTGCTTGAACTGGTGCCTACTTTCCACTTTCACTAGTGTCAGTGGATCGGTTCTCTTCATCAGATCCGGCCTCTGTGTCCAATAGCCTGCAGCGTCCAATAGACGAGGAAGAAGATGAGTGACACACTTCATCTGTGTGTTCCGCACTGAACCCTTTCGATACTTATCCATCAATGAGTCATATAAATGAACCTTCCACGCACTCAAGTCAATGCATATAGTTACCCAGTGATGCTCAACATTGCAAATTGCAATGACCTATACATTACATTACAAAACACATATTTAGTGAAGAAAAAGGAGAAAAGAATATTGTATGACCACTACTCGATGGAGTACTCGATCGAGTACTCGATGGAGTACACGATCAAGTACTCGATCGTGTAGTGATCGTGTAGTGATCATAAATTATTCTCGAGTAAACTTAATCAAATCTAACAGAAACACACGAAATTAGACTTACATGAGTGGCATTCGTCCATGGAGTCGATGATTTGGGATCTGTGCCAAGTACAATATCTTTAAGGCTTTCCGGCACTTCCCAATCAAGATAGTCATCAGAGTTCAATTTCTTGGACTCAACGTCTAAAGTATGCTAAAAGACAAAAAAATGAAATAGCAAATTGAAATTAAAATAATTAACAATAAAATTAGTAATATTTGTGTATATATCACAAACTTACAAAGAAATAGGTAGTCAATAAGATCGTCTTAGTCGAACTCACACCACTTTTCAAACCTCTACGAGATTGGATCTTGTGTCTCATAAATAATATGAAGAGATCAATCACCTGAGAAACGAAATTATAATATAAGCTTATAGACCTTAATTTACTAAACGAATATGAAAAATTTAACTATTACCTCAGAATCAAACTCCTTACTGAAGCTCTCTATATCGTCGAAATATGCTTGTGGAAGGATGTGACCAAGGTCTTTGATTGTCACAGAAGAATCAGGACCCGAAGCTCTGAATTTTCTATAGGCAGCTTTGATTCTCTTCATATCATTTGGAGTAATGGGGGCGAATGGGCTCCTCAATGCAGCAGAGGGTCTACTCACACGTTGACCTAAACCAACATCATCTACATGCTCATCTGAAGTATCTCCAACTTCCTCCTCCTCTTCGTCAGCATGCTCATCACCCTGAAATAGATTCTCAAGCACCGGCTGCACTGGAGTAGTCAGTACATGAGATAGGGACTGATGAAGCTGCTCTACTGGAGATGGAGAGCCATGTGGGTGCTCTACAGGAGAAGTGGATCGATGTGGCAGTGGCTGCTCTACACGAGAAGTGGAGTGATGCCAATGATGTACATGAGAAGTGGAGCGAACAGGAGATACGTGCCCCACTGATCTCCTAGGACTAAGACGAATAGATTTGTCACCTGTACAATCGAGCATCTCCTTCATTCCACTGAGCACTCTACGAGCTACTCGAGCAATAAATCCATCATCAGACTCATCGTGCAACATCCTTGTCAATCTCTGGTCGATGTAGTCATGACAATCCTTGCCCGAGTCTCGGCACGGAACTCCATGGTGACAACAAGTAAGTGTACTATCAATAACCGGTGAGTCCCTCGTCTCAACTCTCGGAGAACTATGGCGTTCTCTCATCTCAACAACGGGAGAACTATGACGTTCCTCCCTCAAAGGTGAACTACGGGGTCCTTCCCTCTGAACAGCCGGCGAAACCTGCCTACTATCCCTCTCAAGTGTTGGAGATCTCATTCTACGCCGCTTTGGAACATGAGTTGTCTTCTTCTTCGATGCAAGACGTAGAGGAGGCACGAATCTAACATGGAGCATATCTTCATTGTCTAGGCTCATGTAGTACACCTCCTCTAGCTCTTCAGGGGATGGCTGAAGCGTCTCGTGCACAATAAGCTACACAATATAGAAAAAGATATAACACTATTTAGTATATAAAACATATTTATTGAAAAATAAATCAAAATGACATATACCTCTTTGTCGAAAAAATATGTGAAATCGCCAGGAGCTTTTCTGGTTGTCCACATCAAAGCACGAGGAAATTTAGGGACTGGGTTTCGTGTGCCACAAATAGAACCCAATGTGGGAATAACCTCGTATGACCAAATCTGCAAAGCCCAGACTGGGCCAAAGAAGTGGTACGCTGGTTTCTTCAACACGTCATCCCGAGTTCCGGCCAAGCTCAAATAATGAAGTAACACCTGATAGGTATAAGACCCCCATGGAAACCAATTCCACTCGTCCAAGTCCTCCACCAAAGTCCATGCTCATGCCTCGATATACACATCGTCTCGACAAAGGAGAAACAAGTAATACATCAACAAGTTCCCCGCTTTAATATAATCTTCTGGATCCTTCCCAAGTTGTTTTGCTTTGAATTTCGTCTTAAGAGTTCCAACTTTTGTGGGACGACCACCAAAATATCTGTAGAAGATACTATTGGCCGGAATCTGGTGCTCAGCGTCGGGATCAAACTCACAAAACCCAAAGTGAAGTCTGGTAATTAGTGCGTAATCCGGTGTTGTAAAACGAATGATACGACTACCGACAACAAACCATGCTTCATGAGGAGGTATATCCCCTCCCTCAATCTGTCGAGATAATAGGTGATGCAGAACATTGTTGGCGCTAGCGTATCTCTCGTGATCACTAAGACGCCCAATTGTTCCACCTTTGAATGTTTGTATAGTAGATTTGCCACCAACAGCCTTCAATGTGGTTTGTATCTCTTCAAATATAGCGTTCCGTACATAGAGATTAATAGCACGAGTTTCATAAATCAAAGACGGTCTCTTCCACCTATAAGGTGCCTGCAATATCAAAATAAAAAGATTTAGCATCAATAAACCAAAAATACAGAAGAATAAACATAAAAAAATCATAATATGGTGAGTACTCGGTCGAGTATTCGGTCGAGTACTCGATCGAGTACTCGATGGAGTAACCTAAACAAAAGCCTCAAATCAAATTAAAAACATTTAGCATCAATAAACCAAAAATACAGAAGAATAAACATTAAAAAAATCATAATATGGTGAGTACTCGATCGAGTACTCAGTCGAGTACTCGACCGAGTACCCTAAACAAAAGCCTCAAATCAAATTAAACTCAATGCCATCAAGTCCGAGTACTCGATCAATCATCGAGTACTCCACCGAGTACTCGATCAAGTAACCTAAACAAAAGCCTCAAATCAAATTAAACCCAATGCCAACTACTTGATGGTGTACACGGCGGAGTATTCGATCGAATACTCCACCGAGTACTCGGTCGAATCGAATACTCCACCGAGTACTCGGTCGAGTACTCGATGGAGTACTCGGTCGAGTACTCGATCCGATATCGTGCACTATTTCAACGTACCATCGTGTTGTCATGAATTCCAACATTATCAAACATACTTCATTTCAAACCAACAATCAAGCATACAACAATGGTCGATCAAAAAACAAACATCAAATTCTAAAACATAAAAACTCTAATTATATACATATTTCTAAATAAAAATATGAATTCAATAGCAAATTTCTAGTTTTCGTACCGGTGGAAGTAATGGAGGTTGTGTTTCCTCATCATGGGGATGGTCGGAATCCGTTTCGCTCATTTCAACGAAGTTAACGGCGGCGGCGCAGCTTCGAGCCCTAGTTCGTGAAAAATGGCAGCTTCGACGGCTGAGCTTCGGCAGCTTCGACGGCTGGGCTTCGGCGGCTTCGTTGGCAGGCTGACGGTTCCGGCCCGCGACGACGGGCTGATGCGCTGAAAACGCGCGACGACGAGCTTCGAGCCCTAGTTCTCGATTGAAATCGGCGGCGACGACGGCGGGCTTGGCTGGGCTTTGACGGCAACGACGGCGGGCTTGGCTGGGCTTCGACGGCGAAGGCGGAGTTGCGGCTGGGGCGGCTGGCCTTCTTCTTTTTCTTTGAAAATAGTCGCCGCCTCTTCTTCTTTTTCTTAAAAACGTAAATTCAATTGAGAGAGAGAAGAGAGGATTGTAATTGTTTGTCTATTTTGTGAGAAAAAAATAAAAAATAAATAAGGGTATAATAGTACTTTCAGTAAAAAAAGGTTGTTTAACTTATGTTTCATAACTAGGGGCTATATAACTTATGTTTCATAAAAAAGGGGCTATAAAAAGATTTACCTCGCCAAAAAATGTATAGTAGACTTAACTCAAGCGATAAAATTAAGGCACAAAACTCTTTTTCTTGCAAGAAGTCATGCATTAATCAAAGTCTCACCGTCTCACCGACATCGCATGGGTTGCATTTTCATTTGTTTAGATAATTAGGCTAATTTATATATTAACTTAATTGTTGAGGCTACTACAAACTGCCAAAAAGAGATGAAAAAAAAAAATCTACAAAATGCCAAAAATAGATGAAGAAAAATACATATTATTGGAAAACTTAGTATTATTGAGAAATTATTGGAGAATTGATTTTGAGATAGAGCAATTTGGAGAGTACCATATAATTCTTGATATTTTATCATTGCAATAATAACAAAAACTGGGATATTTTTTTGAAATATCTTTGATGATGATTAATTAAGTTTGACCAACTATGAATCTACTAACTGTTGACGTGATTGGTTTAAAATAATACTTTCTGAAAGCAAATTAGTTAGAAATAAAACCTTTTTAATTGGGAGTTAAGAACTAGAGAATGCCTACAACTTCATCATGTCGATAGATTAAGAAACGCACAATCCTACTGGGAAAATTAGTTAAAGGAAAAACTTAGGAATATGGAGTTAATCTTTGAGAAATAAACTTTGAGATTGAGAAAGTTGAACGCGTATATATCATGTGATTTTAGTCATTTTATGAAAAATGAATATCATCGCAATAATTTGGATCTTTAGTATTAAGAAAAAAAAGGGATATATAGTTTTCTTAATAAATTTCAAATATATTTGATGACGGGTGTAATCGAACCGAGCCGAACCGAATAGTGGTGTGCTCAAGTTTGGTTTGTTAAGTATCGAATCGAATCCCGAACTTTACTTCTAGATTTATATTTATATTCAAAATATTTATTATTTTATTTTAAAAATAAATTATTTTATTTAAAATAATAAATATTAATTATTTTCTTATAACAAACAAAATTAATTAGAGATTTAATACAATTATTATTAGTTTTAGTGGATAAATATAAGTTATGTCTACTAATAATTTATATTTTTCAAGCTGAATCACTTGTCGAACATGTTCACGAGCTAACGAGCCGAATACTACGAAGCTCAAGTTTGGTTTGTTTATTTTACGAACTTCTCTAAACGAACTTGAACGAGCTTTTTTCGAACCGAGCTCCGAATAGTTCGCGAGCGGCTTGGTTTGTTTACAGCCCGGTTTAAGGTTAACTAACTATGCTCATCTAAAAAAAACCAAATTAAAGGTTAGCCAACTATGAATCTACTAATTGACGAGGATGACACCTCCACAATGGATATTTTTCTACAACTAGCACCATTAATTTATGTGATGAAAAAT
This sequence comes from Salvia miltiorrhiza, assembly GCF_028751815.1. Taxonomy (NCBI): domain Eukaryota; kingdom Viridiplantae; phylum Streptophyta; class Magnoliopsida; order Lamiales; family Lamiaceae; genus Salvia; species Salvia miltiorrhiza. The sequence continues at coordinate 47,144,396 of NC_080389.1, forward strand.
GAACTAAAATAAAATGATGAAAAGGCTTAGCTTATGATATACATCCAACAAATATGCATGCAGTGCGATCCCAATCCATACATATTTAATAATTTACAGAGTGAAAATAGAAATATACTCCCAACTCGATGCAATTTAGAAGAAAAATTGATCAAATAAATAGACAAAAAACAACTAATTAAAAATTAAATAGAGGTTGCTGTGGTGTACATGTTTTAATCACAACAAATAGAATAATAACGAAATTAACTAGAATCAAACAAAACCTTAGTGTAAAAGAGGAATTTAGGCAATGAATATAGAGGAATCAGAAAGAATCTTCGATGTTCAATTTTTTTTAATTGATCTTTCCATTATACTTCAAAGACCACGAATAAAGGTAATAACAATATTATATAGGATATCCTTTCTGGTGAGTAAATATGAAACTAAGAAGATAAAGGTAAAATAAAATTATGCAAGAATACAAATATTTAAATAATTTCATATATAACAAAATTAAGCGAGGATTCTAAAAGTAAAATAAATGGACAAAAAACAAGGGCAATTGGAATCAAATTTGTAAGATGCTCATATACATGACTCTCACTGTTTCTCACATCGATCACAAGCGTAATCATGTTGCATATGCCTCTTAGCAAATCCGCTTATAAAAGATATACTTACTATGGTTGGTGGTCTCGGTCACCATATTTGATTTTTTCTCTTGCTTCGATTGGTATTTAGTTTTTCTTTGTTATTAGAATTATATAGTAGACAAATACATTTTTTCTCGATCTGATATTTTTTTCATTTGAATATTTACCCGAAGAAAGTGGAGGGTACGATTTTTTTTAGAATTACAAGAGGTATCTAATATATATAATCAAATAAACACTTGCAGACCTCTCGTAAAGGAGAGCCTTTGGGTGCCTCAACTTTACCACTTGAGCTATGTCTCATTGGCATAGAGGATACGACTTATGTACCTTAATGTTTCTTAGATTTTTTTTCTTCCCCCTTTTATATAATTGATCTTATCCCCTCCCTCTAAAAATATACCCCCTCCGTCCCGCGAATCTTGAGGCAATTCTTTTCGGCACGAGAATTAAGAAAATAATATTTAGTGTGTTAAGTGTGGTAGGTGAAAAAGTGAATAAAGATAATTTTTTTGTCATATAAGAAAATGACTCAAGATTCGTGGGACGGAGGGAGTAATTATTTTTCAATAAAAATTGAGCGATGGATCCTAAAGTAATTATTCTAAAAATAATTTTACTAATGGGGATGACTTGAGGTGAAGGGTGAATTCTTGAGAACTTTGAATTCAATCAATTTATTCTAAGTCGAGTATTTTTATCTAATGTTCTAAATGTAATTTACGTTTTTTGTGATTTACCACATATCAAAATTTATTGAGTACTAATTCCCACATCATGTGGAGGGTGAAGTGGAGGCGAGAACTCCTTGAAAGAGAAAAGGAGGCTGCTAAAGATCTCATGGATGTCATTTCTACTTTGCTTCCTATTGCAGGTAAGGAAGACGCTTGGATCTGGAAAGCTTCAAAGAACGGAGAGTTCTCCACAAAGTCAGCGTATGTTACTGCCAAATCAGCAAAGCCGCAGAACACCGGCCTCAAAACCTTTTCTGAGACGCTCAAGAAAGTTTGGAAGACCCCAGCAACACATAAAGTTAAAGTCACGACTTGGAGAATGGTGAGGAACAAATTACCAACTTGTGAAAATTTGAGAAGAAGGAACGTCCAGATTGCTGAAGTTGAGGCATGGTGCAACGCGTGCTGTTCCAATCTCGAAACTTGCAACCACCTCTTCATCGAATGCCCGAAAGTTGATGTTGTGTGGTCCAGAATCCAACAATGGGTAGGAGTCAGCAGACCTAGACCGAATGACATCGTCGGACACCTCGAGGCCTTTGCAAACCTGGGACAGAAGAAGCACAAGAAGCTCCTCATTGCAGTGTGGATGTGCACCGTGTGGCTACTTTGGAAGAACCGAAATGAAAGTCAGTTTGAAGGAAAGCAATGGGATATCCAGAGTCTTTGTTGTGAAGTTAAGGTTAGACTTTGGTGTTGGATCAAAATTTTCAAGTTTTGTAACGTTGATGCTAGTTTCTCCTCTTGGATGTCGAGCAGGCTGATTGCCGACGTTCTGTAATCATCCCGGCACTTCTGGTGCCTTGCTTTCTGTTGTTAAATAAATTCTTCTTTTCCGATCAAAAAAAAAAAAACTAATTCCCACATCATGTATAATCTACTATTTGCAAAAATGCATTAATATTCTTTTTTTTAGAGTAATGCATTAATATTATTTATTGCAAATCTAGTTGCCATTCATTTTTTTTTTTTTTTTGAAGAAAATCTAGTTGCCATTCATTATTCCTCAACTTTCCCATGTCTTTTTCTAATTCCATGTTTGAATAAAATTATGTAGTGGATCAGCTTTTGATACTGCCATTTTCATGTGCAAAGAGAGAGATAGTTCAACTTTTGAGAAGAGAAAAATTCCATAAAATACCAGCTCATTTCTTTTTGTATTGAGAGGCTTTTGCAGGCTGCACGTCCTTCAAACAAATTGTTATCCCCATTTTGCCCCTCCCTATTTAATAAAATTCCCATCTCACCCTTCATTTCCTCTATCAGTAATTGCTATCTGTACTAGATTCTGCTGCCTTTAAATTCTTCACCCATTTTCCTTTTACTCTTTTCTGCGCACAGCCTGTTCTCTTGATTTAATGCATCAACTGTTATCCACCAAACTATGATAAATACATATTCCTTTTATTTAATCCCTACGCTAGAGTTGGTTACAAATTTTAATTTCGAAAATTGCATTGTCTGGAGGGAATTGAAGATGAATAATTTCAACAACTTATAATCCAGAGAGTAGAAATTTTGATTAATTGTATTTTTTTATTTGACCGCTACAATCGTGTAAACTATGAACTCTTAAATTTATTGTTCAGGAACTGGAGTTCGCACCCGCTTAAATGTCTTTTTGAAGACTTCTCAATTCTATGTTAAACTATTGATGTCGAACAATTAATACTCAAACTATAGAAGACAAAGTAAATTTACCAATGGACAAATTGTTCGGTACCTAAAAATTAAATAGGATCATTGCGAATTTAATTACGTGAAGATACATATGTAAAACTAGAACTTTTAAACTCAATTTTTCACTTTGTCTAAAAATTTAGCCTTTTTTGGGGGGAAGATCTAAAATTTAGCCTGAAAAGTGATGTTATTCTGAACCTACGTGGCATTAAAAAATATTTTTTTCCCTTTAATCTACGTTAAATTCAAACAGATAATATTTTTTAGCTTCAGAAATTTTTATTTGGGGACGAATTTGCCTATTTTTATGTAGTTTGTGTATGCATTGGTCAAAATGGATCTATGACAGAATTACAGCAATAATTAAAGATAAATTTAAATATTTAGCCGTATAATTAAACATGCATAGATAATTCAAATTAGGACAATTGAATAAATAAACGCAATTAAATCTTAAAATATTAATTAACAACGATATAGAAAAATATAGTATTAAAAAACGACGTTATTTAGTGTAAATATAGAAATGAAAAGGAAAACCACCGCCACCAATAATCTCTCAACCCTATCTCACCTTCTTCGTGACAAGAAATCAAATAAATTAATATGATGACATTACGAACTCAACGAGCTATAATTAAGAAAAATGATTGTAGTCGCGATCAAATGATCTATCTATTACAATAAATATTCAATTTATGTATTACCAATGACTTATACTCTAAACATATTACTTTGATGAAAACTTAACACTTTATGACTTCCAAATACTATATATATAGATATGTCATTACATTTCTTTAGTAACGAGAACATAGTAATGGAAGCTTATTGGTTAATGGTGGTTGGTCCTTACTCGTAAGTAGCGTTTTCATTAAAAGTGGCTAATCAAGTAGTTGAGTTGCAATTCTTAATTAAGCCTTTAAAGACAAGTGATTAACAAAACAGCTGCACTTCGTGATGACCGATAAATACCATGAAGCTGAGGGTATTTTCGTCATTTACCAAGTTGGAAATACGAAGCTGTAATAACCGAGACAAAGGCATGACTTCTCCATGACTACACTAAAAATAAATTTTTTCTTGTAAATATATAAAATTACTACTCCTAGCTAATATAAGTATAGTATATGAGCAGAGAGTAAAAAAAAAAGGTTCCACTTTCTGCTCATTAGATTATAAGTAATTATATTACTATTATTTTATAGTATTATTATTTGTTGAAGCAAAAACGAACTCCCAACAAATCCTTCCCTCCCATCCAGGGGCGGAGCCAGACTTTTGATTCAGGGGGGTCCAAAAAAAATTTAAAAGAAAATTAATAATTAAATTAAATTAAATTAAATTTAAATGATAATCAATAATACAATTATAATATTATTTAAATTACAAAAAATACATTTTAACATATTTTCAAGCTTATATTCATTTTACGATGTATTTTGCAATAAAATTACTAAATATTGAATATTATATAGAGTGCAAATACATTATACAATCTCTTTCTTTTTTTTTTTATCAGTAAAATAAAATTTTATTGAGATGTAAAGCAAGGCACCAGGGATGCCAATCAAAACAAGAAGGAAAGATTGAAACCCTTTGAGCACCACAAGGTGAAAGGGATTCCCAACTCCAAAACTTTGTAAACCTCATTCCAACTCCAAAGTCTACCCTTGATCTGTAAAACAAGTCTCTCAATATCCCAAATTTTTCCCTGAAAACGACTCTCGTTTCTTTTTTCCCATAACGTCCAAACCGTTCCCACCCACAACGCATTGAGCAATCTCCTTCCTTTCTTCCTTTTGGCAGCAGAGATTAATGAAGTGTAGTGATGAAGAGTACCTCTAGGATTTGCCGTTTTGATGTGTAACCATTGGAAAATTTGGTCCCACACCACCGCAGCTTTCGGGCAAATTTAGATTATACAATCTCGATCTTTCTGATTTGGAGAAATTTTTAATTGAAATGGTACGAAACGATGTCGTTTAGGCCTCAAAAAAATGCCGTCGTCTTTACTAATTCACGTAAGCTCCAATTCGACACTCTAGCGATCGAAAAAAATTGGGGGACGAAATTGCAAAATTTGAAAAAATAATGATTTAATTCGCTACACTAAAAAGACATTAAAATTGCAAATTCAAAATAGTCCGTTATTTTATTTTCCAAAATCCCATGAAACTTTGTAAGACAAAATAACTTTCAATATAAAATTCAAAAAATAAATCTCTAGATTCTAATCCAAACATGATATGTATAAATTAATTACGTGTTTACTTATTCTAAACGTCTTAACTCTAAAGCTTACATATCAATTACAGTATAATATAGCTCACCAAGATAATGATATAGATAAAATTATATATTTTTTATTTTTAATATAAAATTACAAAAATATCCTAGTATTTTTGAAAATCCCAGGGGGGGCCCAGTGACCCCCCTGCCCCACCCCTAGCTCCGCCCCTGCTCCCATCATTCGTTCCCTGTTTTCTTAATTCCCACTTCAACTCAATACCAAATACAGAAAGCCCCATTCAACCTACTCTCTCTCTCTCTCTCTCTCTTTTCTCTCTCTAGAGAGGTTTAAGAGAGGGAGAAACAGATGAGCTTGCAGCTGGAAACCAATCGACCCACCCAGAAGAAAGCCTTGTTCTATGCTAGGATGAAGCTTCTGCACAGCAGAAACAATAATCTATCTAAAAATTTATGTTACAAATTCTTCAAATATGTCATCTGGTTTTCAATCTCGCTCTATTTCCTCTCCTCCTTGATCATCACCCGCCACAACCCCACCATATCCAGAACCACCATCTCCCGCTCTAAGCCCTCCCGAGCTCTCATGGAGGAAGACCCCCGCCTCGATTCCTCCGCCCATGGTAATTCATCTCTCACCCACTGTAAAATAAAAAAAATAGCAGCAACCACAATTCTTAATTTATGTATGTTTTTGGTTGGGCAGCAGGTTTGTTCAATGGGATGAAAATCTATGTTTACGATTTGCCGGCCAAGTTCAACGGCGAGTGGCTGGCGAACGAGCGGTGCAGCCGGCACCTGTTCGCGGCGGAGGTGGCGATTCACCGGGCTCTGATGAACAGCGAGGTGAGGACGTTCGACCCATGGCAGGCGGACTTTTTCTTCGTCCCCGTTTATGTGTCATGCAATTTCAGCCAAGTCAACGGCTTCCCCGCCATTGGCCACGCCCGCTCTCTCATGGCCTCTGCAATTCAACACGTTTCCTCGCAACTACCCTTTTGGAACCGCTCTCTCGGCGCCGACCACGTCTTCGTCGCCTCCCATGATTTCGGCTCTTGCTTCCACACCATGGTGCGCCTATATATATATATATATGTTGCTAATTGTGTAGTGTCTCTCGATTGTTACTAATTTTTTTATGCAAATTTGTAGGAGGATATGGCGATCGCGGAAGGGGTGCCGGAATTTCTAAGGAATTCGATAATTTTACAAACGTTTGGGGTGGAACATAAGCACCCGTGTCAGGAGGTGGAGAACGTGGTGGTTCCGCCGTACGTGTCGCCGGAGAGCGTACGTGCCACCCTGGAGGCGTCGCCGCTGACCGGCCGCCGCGACATATTCGCGTTTTTCAGGGGCAAAATGGAGGTCCACCCCAAGAATGTCAGCGGTCGTTACTACAGCAAGTAAAAAGACTTTCCTTTACTTAATAAATTAATTAATTATACTCCTAATCTCATCGTCCCTCCGAAATGACGTAAGTACCCCTTCCCCGGCAGGCGCGTGCGGACCACGATACTCCGGAAATACGGAAACGACCGGCGGTTCTACCTCCGGCGCCATAGATTCGCCGGCTATCAATCAGAGATCGCGCGGTCCAAGTTCTGCTTGTGTCCACTTGGGTGGGCCCCGTGGAGCCCGAGGCTGGTTGAGTCCGTGGCGCTTGGCTGCGTCCCGGTGATCATAGCGGATGGGATACGGCTGCCCTTCCCCGGCGCCGTGCCGTGGGCGGAAATCAGCCTGACGGTGGCGGAGGCTGACGTGGATAAGCTCGGTGGCATCCTCGCACACGTGGCGGCGACGAACCTGACAGCTATACAGCGGAACCTGTGGGACCCGCGGGTGAGGAAAGCACTACTATTCGAGGACGAGGTCTCGGAAGGAGACGCCACGTGGCAGGTTCTGGTTGGCCTATCGGGGAAGCTGGACAGGTCCCACAGGAAGTGGAGGGTTAGCAGCGAGTGAGGAGCGGCCGCGTGGCGGTTCTCCAGCTAAGAAGTTGTCGCTTTTGTCGTAGCTGCGTACGTAGTGGGAGACAGCTGGAATTTGAGCCCTGGAGCGGGGCCCCACCCTGCTTTGCGGTGTTGTACATCTGAGGTGGAATAGCGCTTTTATTCGGAAAGGTGGTACATCGCGTTGAGAGTGGGTGTGGGTTAATGGATGATGTGTAGAAGGACCACATGGTCCGGTTTGGTGTACAGGAGGGTTATTCGTTTGTTCTTTTTGGAATGATAATAATAATGGTGGCGAATTCATTTGTTGCCCTTGCCCGTGACCCTATACCACTCTGCCGTCGACCTTTCTTTTCTCCATTAATTCTCACACTTCTTACTTTGCTAATATTTCAAAATATATATATCATTTTACATTAAATTATTCATAACACCCATTACCTGGAACAATGGCACAAATCTATCCTTAGAGATAAAGTTATTGATATTCGAGTTAGAGATTTTATGTGAATTGAAAAATACTCTCGAAGGTGAATTTCTATGGTGGTGGTGAAGTTATTATTCAGCTTGCACAGTTTGTGTATTAGTTGGTCAAAATTGGTAGTTTAGAATAGAACATAATTAAGTTTTTAAACTTGAGTTTATGTGTTGTGAGTAGGTGATGTGTAGTGAATGAGGGAAATTTTTGGAATGAAATGAGAATACGGTTTGGGTAATTGCGGTGGAAAATTTTGGAATTACGCGGGAACATGATTTGGACATATGAGGCGAGTTGGTGAATGGTGATGGATGAGAGTAAATAAAAGAGTAAAGAGAGAGGTGGGATGTGTCAGAAGGGTTGTAATAAATAATAAATAAAAATGGCGGAGTCACGGGGCAGATAATAATACAAAAACGACACTGCAGAGTGCAGAGTGCCCTATGCTTGTATTTTCAAGATGCTTTTCATTATACTAACCATTCACATCTCTCCATACAACAAAATTAACCGTTGGAATCTCATTTTTAAATTACAAGTTGGAAGTTAACGTTTCATCTAGTGCTGCCACAATTAAACCAGAACCGGCTGTTCCGGCTCGTACCGACCTAGACTGTTGACCGCGGGTCGGTTTCGGAACAGAACCAGCAACTCCCTAGGACAGGTTCAAAGCCGATAACTATTGAATTGCGGCCTGGCGGTTTGGCCCGGAAACCGGCGAATCCAACACGACAGTCGAGGCGGCAGTCAAGAGAACCAATGAGATCAACCCGACAAAAGCCCAAACGATGAATTCACCGAGTCCGATAGATTCGATGCCGAGGCCTTCGACTAGGTAAGTTAAAGTAAGAGAACTATGCGAGCTTTGATTCTTCATTATTCAATGAAGATACATAGGTCACTCAATTTTAATATTTATATTAAAATTGAGCCTAAATCCTTTATTCATTTTTTTCCCCTTGTAAAAAAACTTTATTTTCAAATTAGTATAGTGAATTAGTTAGTACTTAGTATTAGTTAGTTTATTTGTTCAATTTTAAAGATTCTATTGCATCATTGTAATATTTTTTTTTATAAATAGATAAAATTCAATAAATATATCAATTTTTATGTATTATTTTGATTGTCAATGTGTTAGAACTATTATTCTTTTATTGTATTTCAATTTTCAATATTTCAACACAAGTCATTTAATTTCAAAATTTTCAACATATGTAAAGTAGCAAAATTCAATATTTCAAATTTTCAAATCAACACAAGTCATTTAATTTTTTAAAAAATAAGACATAAAAAATATTATAAATTTACAACTTATAATTTTTTATTAAATTACAGAAAAAAAACACAACATAAATAATTTCAAAATTATTTATAAATTATTATATTATTTAAGTTGAGTAATTTCAAAAAAATTCAACACTTGTAAAGTAAAAATTTCAAAATTTCAACACAGATCATTTAATTTCATAAAAAAATGTACAAAAAAAATGAAGAAAACCAAAAATCGCCGGTTTTTGGCTCGGCCCGGAATCGGCGGTTTCGGGCCCGAAAACCGGCCCTTCAGCAAAACAGCCGGGCCGATTACGGTTCATAATTTTTTCGGCCCTTAACCGCCTTTCGGGCCCGGAACTAGTGGCAACACTAGTTGCATGTTTTCCAATTCAACTAAAATTTTTAAGTGTCCTTAGAGTGCCGAGATTAAATTGGCTAGAGATGATTTAAGATTGAGTTAGTTTGAAATTAATTTTATTATAAGAGATAGGCCAATATTTGTAATCCAAAATTATTGCTATATGGCATTATTTTGAGATTAAATACCCGATCGTATCTACCCGATCAAATAAGATAACGTAAGATAAATCTAATCTTAACTAATACTATTATATAATCTTTCAAATTCAACAACTTTGTACGAGCTAGTCCTTTGGTTTAAGTAATAAGATATGATTAATAATATTATTCACTTTAATCAAGTATTTAATTCGTATGATTGAGCTCGTAATTGATAACACGTCTAATCACTCAAATGAAATCCTATCAATCTTATCAATTTTATCAATTTCATCCGTCAAATCAAATGCTGTTGAAATTGTACCTATCCAACAATCAATTGTCTCGGCAACACACAAAGAGAGTAAGCAGCGAAACTTAAAGCAAAACGTGCGGAAAGTAAAGAACACAAGACACCAACAATGGTAACCCAGTTCGGTGATAAAACACCTACGTCTGGGGGGCCTCGCCCAGTTCAAACAGTTCACTAGTGAGGATAAGAAATACAAAGGACTTACACGCGAAGACTCGATCTTCCTAGCCTCTATTTCTTCCCAAATCGTCACCTATGTGAACTACCGAGAGCAAGATAAGACTTACTGTCACAAACGTGATTGCCTCTCAATCCACGTTCAAACCAACACCACGAAGCACTCCAACAAGCTGGAGTACAGATCACTAAACTTGAAACCAACTCACGCTCTCAATGAAATAAACTGTAAAGCAACAGCACACACTCCCCAATTGTATGCTCGCTGGATGCACGAAAAATATTCTCACAAAGTAAAGAGAATAAACAAAAAAACAGCCACCACCCTATCGACAATCACTCCTTAAATATAAAAACCCTTGCCAAGAAGTAGAGAGCCCATGAACTGCTCGACCCAACCAACGCAGGGCCCATGTAGGGTTTTTATAAGGCGGTGAGTCCTAGGGTACGAAGACACCCTAAAGAAACGGACTCTTCATGCAAAAGCAATATCTTAAAGATATCTTTCCAAAAAAGCTTCAAAAACCCGCAAGGAAACAAACCAGCAGAACCTTGCAACCGCACAAGCAACCCAACAAGAGACATCCGAAGAAACATGTTTTGAGTTACACAATGACAATATCACCTTAGAGTATGTAGAAATAATACTCTAACAATCTCTCCCTTTGTCATTGGTGTAGACAAAACAGAAAACTGCACAACACATGAATACACGGCAGTAAATAAGCAGCATAAGCTCTCCCTCAAAGAGATCAGCTCCCCCAAAAGCAAAAGGACTTACTCTCCCTCAATATGAAAAACTGCACCAGCAAAACACAAAGTCTTTCAAAGAACTGCACCAGCAGACTCACAAAGAACTCCCACTCAATATGGAAATCTGCTCCCCCTCAAAAAACCATAGAAAAACATAAATGAAATGCTATCGTCAGTCGCACAACCAAAAGCACAGACCATAAGCACAGACAAAATATATACTCCCCCTTTTTGTCACAACAATGACAAAGAGCAGCTGTTCGAGGAGGATCATGCTTCAGATCAAATAACAGTGATTCAAGAGCAGCTCTTCGCTTGATGTCACGAGCAAGAGCAGCTGTTCGAGGAGGAACATCATCATCGTTAGAATCACCATTCTCATCAGTAATATTGTTGTTCACACCTTCAATTTGAACAGGTGGTGAAGGTTGACCGTCCTCTACAGAGTGAGTATGATCGGAGGCGGCAGAATCGTCGGAGCACTCAGTGAGATGACCGTCGGAAGCCATGGAATCTTTGGAGCTCTTGAAGAGATAACTTCCCTTGAGAGAGAAATAGTGATACTCAATTTTGGCGAGGGAACCGAAATAAGGAGATGAAAGGTCTCTGATCTTGGGCTCTTTTTCATACCAATGGGCTAAAATAGGAGAAGCCCAGTTGCTGCTTTTAGAAAGAGAAAACCCCAAAAGAATTAACCCATAGAAATTGAAGCCCAGTATAGCTAATAAGACATGATCCATTCGCACAACACTTGAATGATCACAGGACCAATAAACACAAGTCTGATCAAGTTTGACTTGATTAACAGTAGATCGACCAGAATAAATGTACTTCATATCTGCAAAGATAACACTTTTGAAGAGACTCCATTTGAAACAAGAACAAGAGCTGGTACTTATGCTAGAAAAATTCACAAAATAGCAGAGTACCCATTTTTTCTTCAAGACGGATAGTCATAAGATACAGAGCCCCAGCTCTCCACGTAACTTCTCAAATCTTTCGGCATCCAATGGCTTCGTCAAAATATCCGCTATCTGCCTTTCAGTAGGCAAGAACTCCAAATTGAGAGTTTTCTCCTCCACCAATTCTCTAATAAAATGATGGCGAATCTCTATGTGTTTAGTGCGAGAGTGGAGAACAGGATTCTTGGTGATGTCTATAGCACTCCTGTTGTCACAATATAGAGTATAACCCCGGGATGGTATTCCATAATCTTCCATCATATGAGTCATCCATATAAGTTGCGTACAAGCACTGCCAGCTGCTATGTATTCAGCTTCTGTGGATGATTGAGATACACAATTCTGTTTCTTACTGTGCCATGAGACCAGATTATTTCCCAGATAGAAACAACCACCGGAAGTGCTTTTCCGATCATCTGGACTCCCTGCCCAATCGGCATCAGTAAATCCAACCAAGGAAGTAGTACTGTCCTTAGTAAACCATAAACCCAAGTTACTTGTGCCCTTGACATACTTGATGATGTTTTTCACGGCAGTCAAGTGACTTTCCTTAGGACAAGCCTGGTAGCGAGCACAAACTCCGACACTAAAACTAATGTCAGGCCGACTAGCTGTGAGATAGAGTAAACTGCCAATCATGCTTCGATACATCTTCTGATCAACATTCTTCCCTCCTTCGTCTTTGGATATCTTTGTGCTGGTACTCATCGGAGTGCGTCGAGGTTTAGAGGTCTCCATACCAAATTTCTTAACCAAATTCTCAGCATAAGTAGATTGGCTGACAAAAATCCCATCTTCACTTTGTTTGACCTGAAGTCCCAGAAAAAAACGAAGCTCGTCGAAAAGGCTCATGTCATATTCACTGGTCATGTCATCCACAAACTCCTTAACAAGTTCTTGAGATCGTGATCCGAAGACAATATCATCTACATAGATTTGAATGATTATCATATCCTTGCCATTGTGTTTGACAAATAAGGTCTTGTCTGATCCACCTCTCTTGTATCCTTTAGATATGAGAAAAACTGATAGAGTCTCATACCAAGCTCTCGGAGCCTGTTTCAAACCGTAGAGAGCTTTCCTCAATCGATACACATGATTTGGGAACTTGGGATCTTCAAATCCTTTTGGTTGTTCCACATAAACTTCCTCCTCAAGATCGCCATTGAGAAAGGCGCTTTTGACATCCATTTGATATAATTTGAAATTCATGGAACAAGCAAGGGCAAGGAGAAGACGTACAGATTCGAGACGAGTAACGGGGGCGAAGATTTCTTCGAAGTCAACTCCTTCCATATGAGAATAACCCTGAGCAACAAGGCGTGCCTTGTTTCTTATAATAAATCCAGCAAGATCGTATTTGTTGCGAAAAATCCACTTCGTTCCAATGATATTAGCTGAGAGAGCCCGTGGAACAAGATACCACACATTGCATCTTTCGAATTGGAGGAGCTCTTCCTGCATAGCTGCGATCCAAAATTCATCTTGAAGAGCTTCTTTGATGCTTTTGGGTTCCAGTTTAGAGAGATAACACACGTGAGCAATATGTGCAACCATCTTCTTAAAATCAATCTTGATGCCCCGAGTTTTTATCCCTTCATTTACCTCTCCAATGATATCAGCTTGAGAATGATTTTTTTCAACTCTACTGACCCTGGTAGTCGTATCAACGTGTTCTTCATCTCCACTCTCTGTATCACTGTCAATTTTGACATTAGTGGGTTCTGCAGTTTTGACCGGTGAAGAAACTTCAGGAGAGACATTCTGAACAACTTCTTCATCTGAGAGATTCCTATCTGCAACATCAAAAATGACATTCGTAGACTCTTGAATAGTTTCAGTCTTCTTGTTGAACACCCTATAGCCATGACCATCAGAATAACCCAAGAATATACCTTCCGAACTTCTGTCATCCAACTTCTTTTTCTGTTCACGATCATTTAGAATGTAGCAGATGCACCCAAAAGTATGAAAATGCTTTACACTTGGTTTTCTTCCCTTCCAGATTTCATAAGGTGTGGATGAGGTCTTGGGTCGCAAATACACACGATTGATGATATAGCAAGCCGTATTCATAGCTTCAGCCCAGAAATTTATTGCTATGTTTTTGGCTTTCATCATAGTTCGAACCATGTCCTGAAGAGGTACGATTCTTCCATTCCACGACTCCATTTTGCTGAGGAGTTTTCGGAGCAGAAAACTCATGAGTGATTCCCTTTCCTTCACAGAATTTGTCAAACTCAGAATTTTCAAATTCTCTTCCGCGATCACTTCTGATACGTTTCACAGATACTTCTTTATCCTTTTCAAGCTTGAGACATAAAATCTTGAACTTTTCAAAGGCTTCTGATTTATCTCTTAGAAAGAGCACCCAGGTAAACCGAGAGAAGTCATCGACACATACTAGCACATATTTCTTTCTCCCTATGCTTTCAACCTGCATTGGCCCCATGAGATCCATATGTATCAGTTCAAGAATGCGAGTAGTTGTGATTTTGGAGACTCTCTTGTGACTTGAATGAGTTTGCTTCCCGATCTGACACGCACCGCAAACACCTTTAGTATTAATCACCAGCTTGGGAAGACCTCTGATAGCATCTGTCTTCACGAGCTTTTTCATGTTTCTCAGGCTGGTATGTCCAAGTTTTTGATGCCATGTATCAGTATCATCTCCAAGAACCTGAAAACATGAATTATCAGGAGATACAATGTAGCAATTATCACTTGATCGCTTGCCCGAGATATACTCCTTATCTCCATCTTTAACAATGCACTTATCTTTGTCGAAAATGACCGTCATTTGTTCATCGCAGAGCTGACTGATACTGATCAGATTGGCCTTCAAACCTTCAACTAGCATGACATTTTTTAGTTTAGGCATACCTGGAACATTCAAAGTACCTGTTCCTACGACCTTTGCCTGGACACCATCACCAAAAGTTACTCTTTCTTCAGAAATTATATTAATATCTTCCAGATGCTTCTCTTCTCCCGTCATGTGTTTGGAGCAACCACTATCCAAATACCATGATTTATGAAAGCCAGACCAAAGAGAGTTATGAACAACATAACCTCTGTTCATCCTTGGCCGATAATTTTGAGAATTTCTCATATTTTGGATGTCGCGTAGAAGAAATCGGCATCTAGGTCTGATATGACCTCTCCTTCCACAGTAGTGACAGGTTGGAACAAAAGTTTGATTATAATTCTTCTTTGGAGGAAGATTTCTATAAGCAACAGGACGACGAACATGTTGTTGAGGAAGATGATTATTCTCTTTGAGGGGTGCAGCTTTAGCTTTAGATCCATCATCTTTGGGAATCCATCTTTTTCCTTGAAATCCCAATCCTGCTTTGTTCTCAGCACCTTGACCGTTTTCCAGAATTTCATCTAGCTTTTCAGTCCCGGTATTCATCATTTTGACAAGTTTTTGTTGATGCTCAAGTTCCCTTGTCTTCAATTTCATGGTCTGATGAAGAACTGTCAGTTCAGCCTTTTGTTTTTCACAGAGATCCACAAGCTCATCACGTTCCTTCGAGACATTGCTAAGTTGAGTGGAAAGAGATTTATTCAGCTCAAGCACAGCCATACACTTCTTGTACATCAGTTCATAATTCTCTGTCAAAAAGCTTTCATCAATATCCTCATTATCACTCTCAGTGTCTTCCACAGTAACAACATCTGAAGAGACTTTGGCTGGGACTTCCTCCATTTTAGCAGCATATGCGACATTGTTATCTTGAATGTCTGAATCTATTTCAAGTTTCAGGGGATCATCATCAACCTCCTCCTCTTTGGTAAGCTTAATAGAGCTTATAAGAGCAATCGGTTCATCCTCTGACTCGCTCCCACTGTCATCCGTTTCATCATCACTCAATGAGACATTGTAGGATTTGTTTTCCTTTTTCAGTTTCTTCAAAGTATTCGCACATTCAGCTTGAATGTGTCCATAACCATGACATTCATAGCATTGAATTCCAGATTTTGAAGCAGATCCTCGTTCCTTCTTGCCTTGAGACGGTTGGAAACCCTCAGCATTCTGTAATCCTTTGTTGCCCATATTATTCTTCATGTACTTCTTGAAGGCTTTACCAAAGTTCTTGGTGAATAGAGCAAGAGATTCAACCAAGTCATCAGAGTCGAATTTTATGGAGTCCTTCTTGTTATTCCCAGAATCGGCGACAAAGGCGATACTCTTCTTTTTCTCAGATCTCTCTGGCCGAAGATTCATTTCAAACGTTCTTAAAGAACCTATTAGTTCTTCAAGCTTCATATCACTGACGTCTCTTGCTTCATCTATAGCAGTGAGTTTGTAGTCAAATCTTTCAGGTAGAGCACGCATCACTTTTCGCACAAGCTTTTCCTCAGGAATTCTTTCTCCAAGAGAGAAACTTTCATTAGCAAGAGCAAGGAGTTTGCCATGAAAGGTGCTAATATCCTCATTCTCGTCCATCCTCAGCTCTTCAAATTTCGTAGCAAGTTGTTGGAGACGCTGTTTTTTAACTTTAGAATTCCCCTCATAAGTACTCATCAGAACATCCCACGCCTCTTTTGCGTTAGCACACATGGATATGAGAGCAAACACCTCCATAGTAACAGCATTTTGAATGGAGTTCAAAGCTTTCTGATTGGCATTTGAGGCGGCCAATTCAGTGAGCGTCCATTTATTTCTGGGCGTAAGTTTTCCTTCCACATCACAAGGAGCAGTCCACCCTTCTTCCACAGCGGTCCAGGCATTCTCATCAACGGCACGAATAAAAGATGTCATACGCATCTTCCAGTAGATGTAGTTGCTCCCATCCAGTAAAGGTGGTCTAGAGACTGAACCACCTTCTCTTTGTGTTGCCATAGAGAAGAACAACGCAGCAGCAGCGGAATAGAACGGATAGATACACCAGGAACTACCATCGATAACTTGGGTGATCCCGCTCTGGTACCAATTGAAATTGTACCTATCCAACAATCAATTGTCTCGGCAACACACAAAGAGAGTAAGCAGCGAAACTTAAAGCAAAACGTGCGGAAAGTAAATAACACAAGACACCAACAATGGTAACCCAGTTCGGTGATAAAACACCTACGTCTGGGGTCCTCACCCAGTTCAAACAGTTCACTAGTGAGGATAAGAAATACAAAGGACTTACATGCGAAGACTCGATCTTCCTAGCCTCTATTTCTTCCCAAATCGTCACCTATGTGAACTACCGAGAGCAAGATAAGACTTACTGTCACAAACATGATTGCCTCTCAATCCACGTTCAAACCAACACCACGAAGCACTCCAACAAGCTGGAGTACAGATCACTAAACTTGAAACCAACTCACGCTCTCAATGAAATAAACTGTAAAGCAACAGCACACACTCCCCAATTGTATGCTCGCTGGATGCACGAAAAATATTCTCACAAAGTAAAGAGAATAAACAAAAAAACAGCCACCACCCTATCGACAATCACTCCTTAAATATAAAAACCCTTGCCAAGAAGTAGAGAGCCCATGAACTGCTCGACCCAACCAACGCAGGGCCCATGTAGGGTTTTTATAAGGCGGCGAGTCCTAGGGTACGAAGACACCCTAAAGAAACGGACTCTTCATGCAAAAGCAATATCTTAAAGATATCTTTCCAAAAAAGCTTCAAAAACCCGCAAGGAAACAAACCAGCAGAACCTTGCAACCGAACAAGCAACCCAACAAGAGACATCCGAAGAAACATGTTTTGAGTTACACAATGACAATATCACCTTAGAGTATGTAGAAATAATACTCTAACAGCTGTATTAATTGTGAATTTGTCAATTAATAGTTAGCTTAAATTGAATACTCATTCAACCGTTTGAGATAAATCTTTATTTTTCTTTGCATAGGAAAACAATCAAACCACTACCCATCTTTCTAAACTATGCCAAAGTCATTTTACTATACTATATCAAGTAATTTCCCTTTAAATGTAGGAATGTAGGATATTGTAACTTTTAAGAGCACGTTTATTGTTTTGTGATTGACAGAACAGAATGTATATATATATATATATATATATATATATATATATATATATATATATATATATATATATATATATTTTAGTGATAATATATAATAAGGATTTCAATCCCATCCATTGAATCTAGCAAGATTACCTCACGTAATAGATACTATTAACGGCTTTAAAATATTCTAAAATTATAATTCATTTAATAAACAAAAAATTAACCTTACTATTTTCATCTATCAAGATTAATCTATAAAAATAAATGCCCTATAACGAGATTGAAATTATCTCGTCCACTGTGGTATCAGGATAAAATTTTCTTTATTTTTTATTATTTGAGGGGGATTTTTTTTTTTCCTTCCTTCCTATATTGAAAATTGTAGATGGTAAAACAGAAAAATATAAACGACCGTCGGTTTGGAAAAAAAATAGAAAAATATAAATTTGCACTAGATACTTTTTTACATTTAGCACTAGCTACTTTTTTACATTTAGTTATAATTTGTCTAAACTTTCAATAAATTTTACTAGCTTGTAGTTTCAATCACATTCAAACTCTGATTGTAGTTGTTCTTGGTCGAAATTACATTTGAAATGATGATTAATTATCACGACCAGAGCCCATTATATTATATAGTACTAAATGAGATTTCCAACAATAGGTAGCTCATTGTCATCGAACCAACGATGTGTCAGAAAATCGCGCTTGAAAATTAGTGCAACATCGCCAAATTTCAAGAACAATTACGACCTCCAGTATGATCCGATGATAATAGGCTACCTACTAATAGAAATCTTCTTTAGTGTAAAATTCATTGCAATCTGGTTTCGTGATAATTGACCATCATTTTAAATGTAATATCGGCTAAGAACAACTACCTCCATAGTTTCTACGTGATTGTGACCATAATTAAAAAATTTATTAAAGTTCAAGACATACAAAAAAATGATGAAATTGCGATCGATATATAAAAGAAAGAAAAAAGTAACCAACCCTTGAGAGCACAAAGAAGCAAACTAAGGGCCGAGCCTCATTAAAACCTTATCAAAGTAAACCCAAAGGGACAAACCTTTGATAAGGAAAAAGAGTGCCCGTTAAAACAACAACGACAAGAAAGGCCGGAGATCGGAAAGGACACTTCAGAGACGCCGGCCTAACCATTGTCTCCAAGCATCCCGGTTTCTCCCACGCCCAAAAAACAAAAGAGAAACGGCACCAACTAGCCGAAGTGAGCTCAACCTTACTGCTCACCCAGCGACCACAACCCAACACGCCCAAGAACAGCCCGGCACGCGCTGCTCCGTGCGCTCTCAGCTTGCGCCCACACTGCCAAAACTTGGCCTCACTACCGTGATTGTGACCATAATTAAATAATTTATTAAAGTTCAAGACATACAAAAAAATAAATTAAAATTAATATTATAAATTGAAATTCAATGTTAATTCAGACAATAAACTATAATTAATTCTAATTTTTTTACATTAAGTCAAAGTACATGAAGAGAGAAGCTATAGGCTATCTATAAGTTTGACTATTCAAACGTGTGTTTGATTTAAGATGTCTCAAAAAAATAAGACCTAGCAATTTTCTGCTTGATCTTTCAACCTTCTTTGGTCCATGCCAAATAAATTAAACAACATTTTTTTTGGAGCAGTCTAGTTGTATACTCAGTACTAGTCAGTAGGGAGAAAATGCATTGCTATTTTAATTGTGGTCATTTTTCAATTTTTTAAAATTCTTTTGGGCCACCATTTAACACTTCAAGTTTATTAAAATAACACTTTCCAACCTAATCTTACATTTGTGACAAACAATTTGCACCGAAACATTGATCCTTGAATTTAAAGTATATATTTTGTCATTTTCGGATAAATATATACTAATTGATTCCAACATGAAAAATTAGAGACGCACAAGTAATTGATTTCACCAAATGTTTTAAGCAAATACGTATATATAAAAAAATGAAACGACAAATATAACCTTGGATTGTTCGATGTTTCAAGCAAATATTGGCTGGAAATAAAAGGTTAAGCTGTAAAGCATAACATTCGACAAAATCCAAATCTCAAGTGACAAAAAATACAAAACTTAAGGAACCAAATGCAAACAATATTAATATAATTACGGTGACAAATTAAGAAAGTTCATGCATATCGATAAACCCTATTAATATTAGTTTTTTCGATTATTTCCAGCATGTTAATTATTTTCAATGTATTATTAGAGTTAAGCTAAGAGAGCCCCAACTCACGTTAAGACTCGATCTATAAATTAGATTTGAAGGCCTAATTTTAAGCTTTTAAGCTATCAATGTAAAATAGAAATTGGGCCTAGTTATATTTTTGGGCAAACAAGTATTTTGGGGCAAGAACTAGTTTAATTTGTAGACCCACAGGCCACGACCACTTTGAGAAGGGTAAATTTCTTAATCCTCAATTTTCTCGTTATAAACCCAGCCACATTAACCTTGTTTACATGGTTGGCTAACAAATATATTAATCGTGCTAAAGAACTAAATCTGATTGTATTGGTCGTAGAGTTTGTATGATTTTTTTTGGATTGTATTGGTTGGGGGTATTCAATCCAAACTTTTAAAAGTCTTTAAAAATCTAGAGATAATATTCAATACGAATTTTAAAGAGTTTTAAAAAAGGGACGAAAATAAAACTACCCACTTTGAAGAAATGTCTATGGAAACTACCCACTTTGAAAAAAGTGGCTTTGATGTTGATAGGTAGACATTGAAAATTGAAAAAGTTCTTTTTTTTTTTTTTGATAAGGAAAGTAAATATTATAGAACGATAAGGCACCAGTAGTACCAAGAAGATTACAAAATCATCGGGGATTCATCATTCGACATCCACCTATGAAACCCAACTCCATCATTGAAAAAGTTCTTACACTTTCTTACACAAGTACAATTGGTGTAAGAAAGGTGTAAGATAGGTAGTTAAGAAGGGTTCAAAATCTGAGAAAGTGACATTAATTGCTAACTCACGTCAGTTTCAAGCA
This sequence comes from Salvia miltiorrhiza, assembly GCF_028751815.1. Lineage (NCBI taxonomy): Eukaryota > Viridiplantae > Streptophyta > Magnoliopsida > Lamiales > Lamiaceae > Salvia > Salvia miltiorrhiza. Next base: position 47,165,106 of record NC_080389.1, read on the forward strand.
CTGTAGGTTTAAAATTTTTGATAAAATAGGCTACGTTTGTGCGTTATAAAATATCAATACGCAGGAAAAAAGTTTCAAATTTAGGTATATTGTGAACAAACAATATTCTAAAGCCAATGGAGTAACAAGCCTCCCATAAACCCAAGCCGTCTGCATAAGCCTCGAGCTATTTTCACGCGCGGCTTTTGCAGGAGGCTAGGGTTTATGGGAGGCTTGTTACTCTGTTGCCTTTGTAATTTTGTTTTCTTCACAATATACATCAATATTATTTTTTTTGCCTTCGTATTGATATTTTATAACATATGTATCGTTATTTTTATAAATTTTAAGTTTCATTTTTTTTAAGTATAAAAAGTACACATAGATGTGAAACATGAGAGAGAGTGAATCTGTCAAAATTTGTATTATAGTGGAGGTAATAATAGTCACTTTATCTATGATTTGATTGCACATAAAATAATAGAATTACACATAAAATTATAGAATTGCACATAAAATAATAGGAAATTATCAATTAAAAATATCCAACCTCATATATTCTGAACCAATATAATGTTATCTAGCTAAACATGTGATAAGCCTCCCATAAAGTATTAGTCGGCGTCACTAGCCTCGTGTTAATTCACCGAAGGCTAGTGATTCCCGCGAACGATTTTTGGGAGGCTTGTTGGTCTGCTAGGTAGAAAATACTTTTTAGTTTCACAATATATATTATTTTGTAATTTTTCGCATTTTCATGAATGTTTCAACGTAACATACATATCCTTATTTTGTATTTGTATTTTTTTTGTTAATTTTTCAGAAAAAAAGTACATGCTGACATGAAATGTAAGAGAAGGTGACTCTGCAAAAGGTTGGATGGTAGTGAGGCTTTAATGCTCACTTTATGCATGCATTCCATTGCACATGAAATAATAGGTTGAATTGTACTAAATGAACAATAAATTTCACGTGGATTTGTAAGGAATCTAATATTAGTCCTTATAAAGGCTGCATGTTTGAATGAGAAAACACAAATTCAAATACTCATAGATTTTCGTGAGTTTAGAGAAGAAATTGAAGAATATATCCCTAAAGATTTGAGAAGTGGTTTTTTGCGAGAGGTGGTGCAATTTGTGTTGAATTTCTGCCTCAAAAGGTGATTATCTCATATTCTTCATATAAATTATCGTTTTCATGTTTGATTGTATGTTGGTTTTAATTAAAAGAGCATGTTTTACATTATATTCATGGTGATTATCTCATATTCTTCCTATTTATGTATATTGTGAAAAAAATATATTCTAAAGCCAAATGAGTAACAAGCCTCCCATAAACCCTAGCCTCCTACATAAGCCGCGGGTTATTTTTACGTGCGGCTTTTGCAAGAGGCTAGAGTTTATGGGAGACTTGTTACTCTGTTGTCTTTGTAATTTTATGTTTGTTCACAATATACATAAATATTATTTTTTTGCCTTCGTATTGATATTTTATAACAAATGTATCGTTATTTTTACATTATATTTATGAAATAAGTTATTATTTTAATAATAAAGTATTTTATGAAGATATTAAACTTGTTTCTAGCTTAATAGAACGTACTTAACACGAAAACGAAACAAGCCTCCCAAAACTGATTAGCCGGCGACACTAGCCACCGACCACACAAGGTCAGAGGCTAGTGCCGGCGGGTAGTGATGTTTGGGAGGCTTGTTTCGTTTTCGTGCTTATTGTGATGTGTTTAGGTTGTTAGGCATATTTTAATACTATATTTATGTGGTTTTATAGATGGAATTCGTGAGATACGTATATATGAGATACAATGGAGCCGTCGATGGTATATACTGCGCTGGCGGGGATACAGAGGTTCTTCCCCTCTTCAACGAAACTATTGCAAGCCTGATGTACAGCATCAACAATATTATGATGACGCATTCGATGAGCCCGAACTACCAATTGTATTATTTGGCGACCAATCGATTTGGCCGAGAGACGAAATGTGGCTTGACCACCGACGATGACGTGGAAGGCTTGTTGGAAACTGCCGAATATCCCATGGTGTACGTTGAGCACATAAACGGTTCGGTTGAAGAAGCGTACATTCCTTCTGTTGATTTTGCCCATCCTTCGGGACACGAATATGAAGCACAATCAAGTCAATATGAGACGTCATATCATGATACGCCGTATCATGGTGGCCAGAGCTCGCTTCCAACACAATACTTTTCATGGGATGGGCAACCGTTGGACGAATCCGCATGGAATCAAACGGAAAGCCTTAATGAAATGTGCGGAAGATTCAAGCAGGTGCGGACAGATGAAGATCCTAACGACGAAGATGAAGAACTTGAAGACGACGCCGAAGATCCTGATGACGATTCTGACAAAGATGATGAAGAATACGATCCTGCGAACGAGTCGGGCACAGATTCCAATGCCTCTGAGGATTTATTAGACGATGATCTGATAGAGTTCACGGCAGCTGAGCGAGCAGGTTGGATCCGACAAAGTAGAACCCGTCATGGAAATTCGACGGATGACACCGATGATCTAACTAATTGGATAGTTCCGTTGATTCCAGTGGACGCCACGGCTTCGCTCGTTGCTCGCGAGAGTGACCTGGCCAGAGTTGATGAATTGGGGAAGAATTCTTTTTACAACAGTAAAGAAGAACTGGTCCTTGCTGTTGGCTTGTGGAATATGAAGCAAGGCACTGAGGCAAAAGTTGACCGCTCAGATCAGGGACGCCTCTATTTCAAGTGCAAGCCCTCTGAGAAGTGCAAGTTCGATTTGCGTGCATCTTGTCACGGCGGAGGGATGTGGGGAGTGCATAAGTTCAAAAAGCATTCATGTGAAGGAGAACTGGGCATATTGAAACCAATCAAGGCACACTCGAATGTAGTTGCTGCTTATGTTGCAAAAAGAATACGTGATGATGGAGAGATCATTAAGCCGAAATCTATTGTGGCAGAGTTGATACGTGAATTCGGCGTCAGAATCAAATATGGTGTCGCGCTGCGTGCAAGAAATCTCGGGCTCGAGATGATATACGGTCGAATTGATGATTCGTTCCTTCTGCTGCCAAAATATCTTCATGCCCTAAAGCAAGCGAATCCAGGCACCTTGTATGATTTGGAAGTGGACGAAAACTGCCGGTTCAAACATCTGTTTGTTGCTCTTGGGGCTTCCATCTCACCTTTCTACTTTCATCTTCGACCAGTGATTGTGGTCGACGGTACACACCTGAAGGGGAAGAACAATGGTATTTTGTTCGTCGCCGTGGCAAAAGATGGAAACGAGCAAGTCTTCCCCTTGGCATTTGGTGTCGGTCCGATCGAGAATGATGAGTCCTGGAAGTGGTTCCTGTCACATGTGAGGCAAGCTTGCGGCCAGCCCGACAACTTACTCGTTGTCTCTGATGCGCATATCTCCATTGCTAATGCTGTGAAGAGTGAGTTACCGAATGCTACCCATGGTATTTGCTACTATCACTTGTTGAACAAGATCAAGGGTTACAGGCAAGCTGTTGTTGAGCTTTTCCGCCAGGCTGCATACGCCTACGAGCACTCAGATTTTACACGTGCAATGTCTTCTATGGCTCAGTTGACGCCGAGGGCGTACGAGAAGTTGATGCGTGTAGGCCCTGAGAAGTGGGTGCGATCACAATGTCCGGTGAACCGCTATAGTTTTCTTACATCCAATGCTGCCGAGTCTTTGAATGCACGCTTGTTGTGGGCCAGACGTCTTCCCATATGCTCCATGTTAGAGGCAATCAGGATGGTTCTGGAGCACTGGTTCAATGACAGACTTGCAGCCGCACAAGTGAACGACCCCGCCGTCGGGGTCGTTCACCTGTTGGGCCATAAATTTATCGTGCAACGCCCCGACTGACATATGCTGCCCGTTGCAAAAATGTCTGAATGTCTGTGCCTTCCTCAAATCGTGATTTTCCTCAGGATCAAAATGCGACGCCCCGAACGACAATCCTGTGATGAGGGCAAAATCTCCCGGTGACAAGCAACCCTCCTCCCATTGATGTAGAACCAGATGGTTTCATCCTCGCTGCCGTCGCCTTGTATCTTAATCTGACGAGAGACAACATGATGCAATGCCGTGTTGCACTGGGGGCCCGGGGCCCAATCCAAGAAGTGACCAAAGCAACCCTGTCGAAATGTGTTCTCCAGTACCTCACCCCCAATGTCATTTAGTTTCAGCACTATGCTCTTCAGGTACTTGGTCTTGTAGTACGTACTAATTGCTGTCTTAGGACGATTGATTGTCCCGGGTCTCCAATAAGAGATAATCTCCTATTCCAAAGCCAAAAATTCATAGTGATATATTAAATCACTCTAAAAATAATTAAAAATTCATAAAATCCTAAATAACCAACAAGCCTCCCATAATTATGTTTTTAAGGCACAAGCCTTCGGCATTTCTACAAATCGAGGCTTGTGCGTAAAAAGCATAATTATGAGAGGCTTGTTGGTTAAATTAAATTGTTTAAATTTCATTAATATGTATTTAATTTTATAATTATGAAAAACCTAAAAAATGTTATTATTTTATGCGTAATTAACACTAAACCCATATTGCAAAATGTGAATCACAAATCATGTAACCTTCATTAAACAGAACCAGATTTTCAGCCACCGACGGAACCTCAAAATTCGATAAAATCTCTAGATCTCTAATTCATAATCCTAATAACCCGTTTCTCAACAAAAAAAATGTGTACGAATAATAAAATCACCAACTATTTGGAGATGCTTTTAGAAATGCATACAGATCAAATAACCAATCTACGTTTGAATATAAACACGATGAATAATATTCACGAGTCAATCCCTCAAGAATCCAAGTATATTAGAAATTTGTGTTATTAGCACTCTATTCTTGCAGCAATTGGGATAATTGGATAATTGTTGCAAGAAATAGAGAGACAAAGATAGAGTGAGTTCTATATATAAAAGAGAGTTTGCTGCAAACTCAGAAATTGTGAATATATATATATATACAGCTTCGAACACAGATAAATACATACACATATATAGGGGCGAAAGTATGATTGACAGAAATGCGTTGGTTTGAGGAGATTCGATGCTTACTTGGTTTGAGGAAGAAGCCATGGAGTATGCCTTGAAGCCTTGTATTCTTGAAGCCGCGAATGAATTCTTGAAGGAGCACAAAATTTGCAAAGGGGCGGCTTTGGTTTGAATGAGTGGGGCGGCTTGGGTATATTTAACCTAAGGGTGAGATTCTCTTGAATTACAAAAGCCTTGAATTCATTCTTCAAACCCGTGATATATATTATCTTTCAAGCCTGGACGTGAGATTCTCAATGTTTTATAAACCCGTGAGCCTTACAATAACAAAAGCCTTGAATTCCTCTTGTACTCATTGGGTCAAATTCCCCTTTGATCACCCGTGAGCTTGCCGTCCAATCTATCTCAAAAGGCGCATTTATCTTTTTTTGGTTCCAATGTGGATTACTACAAATCAATGTGGATTCCTATTGTTTATTTGTTGTGAATTATTTCCAGTATATATATCCGTGAATATCATCATTTTGGGTCTTTCATATGTATTTTTTCAGAATATATATATATAAAATAAATAAATACGAAATGAGGGCACGTTTGTGGGTTATAAAACATTAATAAAAATGCTTAAAAATTCAAATTTAGGTATATTGTGAACAAATTATTTTTTCTAAAGCCAATGGAGTAACAAGCCTCCCATAAACCCTAGCCTCATGCATAAGCCTTGGGGTATTTTAACACGCGGCTTTTGCCGGAGGCTTGGGTTTATGGGAGGCTTGTTACTCCGTTGGCTTTAAAATATTTATTTGTTCACAATATACCTAAATTTGAATTTTTTTAGCATTTGTATTAATGTTTTATAACCCACAAACGTGCCCTAATTTCGTATTTGTTTATATATATACGTTTGTGGGTTATAAAACATTAATAAAATGCTAAAAAATTCAAATTTAGGTATATTGTGAACAAATTATTTTTTCTAAAGCCAATGGAGTAACAAGCCTCCCATAAACCCTAGCCTCCTGCATAAGCCTTGGGGTATTTTAACGCGCGGCTTTTTCAGTAGGCTTGGGTTTATGGGAGGCTTGTTACTCCGTTGGCTTTAAAATATTTGTTTGTTCACAATATACCTAAATTTGAATTTTTTTAGCTTTTTTATTAATGTTTTATAACCCACAAACGTGCCCTAATTTCGTATTTGTTTATATATATATATATTTTCGATTATATCTATTTAATTATTTATATAAATATCATCATTTTGGATCACTCATATGTATTTTTTTAGAAAATATATATATATAAAATACGAAATGAGGGCACGTTTGTGGGTTATAAAACATTAATAAAAAATCTAAAAAATTCAAATTTAGATTTATTGTCAACTAAAAAATATTATAAAGCCAATGGAGTAACAAGCCTCCCATAAACCCTAGCCTTCTGCAAAAGCCGCGCGTGAAAATACCTCGAGGCTTATGCAGGAGGCTTGGGTTTATGGGAGGCTTGTTACTCCATTGGCTTTAGAATATTTTTTGTTCACAATATACCTAAATTTGAAACTTTTTTTCCTGCGTATTGATATTTTATAACGCACAAACGTAGCCTATTTTATCAAAAATTTTAAACCTACAGTGCTTGAAACTGACGTGAGTTAGCAATTAATGTCATTTTCTCAGATTTTGAACCCTTCTTAACTACCTATCTTACACCTTTCTTACACCAATTGTACTTGTGTAAGAAAGTGTAAGAACTTTTTCAATTTTCAATGTCTACCTATCAACATCAAAGCCACTTTTTTCAAAGTGGGTAGTTTCCATAGACGTTTCTTCAAAGTGGGTAGTTTCATATATTTATACTTTTGGTGAGGAGCAATATGTGCAGAATAGGGAGAGAGTACAAATCAGAGGAATCATTTTCGCCAGAGGAGCCGTATGGGTCAGAAGAATCATTCTTACCAGAGGGATTTCATCCATCAGAGGAATGGCTCTTGCCAGAGGAATCGCGTTCTTCAGAGAAGTCACCCTCACTAGGGGAACCACCTTCGTCAGAGGAGTCATCCGCGCCAGAGAAGACACCATGGCCAGAGGAGACGCCTTTGCCAGAGACGACGTGTTTGCCAGAAGAGTCATCTCCACCAGAGAATACATCGACAGAGAAGACGCTTTTGCCAGAAGAGACATTTTTTATCAGAGGAGTTGTTAAATGCGCGGGAAGGTCTCCCGCGTATTATCGAAATTACCAGCGTACCCTTCCACCACGCAAGACGCATGCACCGAAGATGTTTTTACTATTTTGCCCCTCCGCTTGTAAATCTATAAATAGGGCCCGAGCTCGTGTACTGTGACTTACGCTATCTCATATTTTCAAATACGACTGCTATTTTCTCTTTGGGTCAAGGTTTCCGATCATTTTTACTTCGTCTTCTTCAAGTCATCACACTAGGTATAATTCGCGGTTTCTCTCTATAGTTTTAGGTGTTGGTTTCGTAAACACCAACTGGCGCTGTCTGTGGGAAAGCTACTGAATTAAGACGTGAGGTTACGGTCGCCGATGTACGCAGATCTGTGAATCCAATCGGATTTGCGGGCGTTGGCACCGATTGGTCCGATAATCCGGCCACCCAGCTGTGTTTAATCGGTTAATTGCGTTGTCTGGTTTAAAATGTTGTTAATCTGCTGAGCTCTGCGTTGATTTGTGTTTTGGGTGCATGGGGAAAGGTGGCAACGGGCGTAAAACATGAATCAGGGGAAATTTACGTTTATTTACCGCTTGTTTGGGGTAGTTATCTGCGAATAAGGGGTTCTCTTGTAGAATTGAGGTTTTCTTCACCGATCTAATGTTTTGCATGAGGAAACTATAATTGGGTGCTCTGTTCCGATTGTGTTCGTCGTTTCCTTACGGATCCCCTATATTTTGGGTTTATGTTGCTTGTATGTGGTTGTTTTGCGTGTTCATACGATAATTGTGGGTGATCTTCGTGTTTTATCTTGTTTTCGGTGAAGCGTGTGGTTATTACTGTTAATTCATGGGTTTGCATCGATAATACGCCGATCAGTACTTTGCTTCTGTTGTGCTCGGGTTCGCGTTGCTAATCCGTGGGTATTCTTTGTTTGCAATTGATAATTACCGTTACTTCCTATGTTTTGGTGACTAATCCCCGCTTTGTATCGCTGAATCGGGGGTGATAATCTGTTTCTGGTATGTTGGTTCTGTGCCGTGAGTTTACAGATGATTTTCGTTTAAGGAAGGGTATTTAGAGGTGTTTCTCATGTTTTTCGTGGCTAATCTTCGATTTCGATGGTTGAATTGGGAAGTTATGCTCTGTTCCTGATATATTGGGGTTTTTTGCTATGGATATGTGGGTTTTTGTGGCTCATCTTCGATTTCAAGGGTATTTATTGTCGTTGATGCGAGGGCTTTACCTCAATAATATGATAATTAAACACTTTGTCTTAGTTGTGGTGAGATTCATATTGTTGTTTTGTGGACGATCTTCACTTATGGGAAACTATTATTCATGTTCTCCATGTTTTCCTTGACTAATCTTCGTATTATGGTAGTATTTTACATAATTCTTTTTGTTATCATGTTTAATGAATCGTGCTAACATGTCTTCTGGTGGTTGCTCTGTTTGTACTTATCTCTGGGTATCTCGCGTCTGCTGGATTTTACTGAGGGCTCTGTTTTTCTCAATCTATACTCTGGGTTTATTTTCCAGAGTGTAGAATTACTCGGAACTTTTTAACGGTCTTTGTACCGGTGCTCGGGATTCTTTATTGGATTTCTTATATTGGGACTCCCATCGGTAACGGAGGGTTTGTTCTTTTGTCCTTGGGACTTTTCTCACTTTGCTTACATGTAGGTACCATGGGATCATCAGATGCTCACCGCAACCTGGAGAAGGAGTTCGACTCCGCTGCTCTCACCACTGAGGTGCCTCCTTCATTGTTCACCGGCCTACAGGGCAATGCTACCTTCACTGCCCCACCAGGGTTTCAGGCTATCTCCGCCACTCCGTTGACAGGGTTGAATGCAAGCCTCCAGAGATCTGCTCTGGTGACTCCAGGATCTGACATGCCAGGCTTAACTCCCGCGTCTGGAGCGGGACAACTCACGTTTGGGTCGATGGAACAGATGATGGCGCTGCTTCACTACTCCGCTGTGCGTCAGGCACTAGGAACTCCCATGTTGTCCACTATTCCCACTGTAGCTCCACTGGTGGGAACGGCTACTTTGCAGGGCACTGAGGCCCCACCTCCCGCTGCTCAGGAGGTAAACACTTTGGCAATCAACAAACAGGCGGTGATGCCCTTGGAAGTGCAAGGGGACCCGGCTGACAGGGAAGTGGAAAGAAGACCAGAGGGGAGTCGGGTCAGACTCAACAGTGTTGTGAGAAAGGAGAGGGTTGACGAGTCTGATAGTCAATCCGTCTCCCTGGTGTTCGAGGAAGAGAGACCGAGGGAGAAGGCTCGGTTAAAAAACCAAGTGTCTCAGCTGAAACATCAACTCCAGGATCTGGAGGAATCTCTGAGGGAGAAATCCCGGAGAGACGACAGAGGTCAGAGATCAGAGAGGTCGAACAGAGGGGAGCGTTCGTACAGGGTAGAGAAGTCCCACCGTCAAGAGAAATCCCGATATACGGAGAGGTCAGAGGAAAGGGAGCTGGAGTATTCCTCTGGCAGACATGAATATAGAATCCACAAGCGCCACGCTCGTGATGCGCCCAGAGACAGAAGGGAGCAGGGGAGGCATAAGGGGGACAAGAGAGCTAAGACATCAAGGCTCCACCCGATCAACAACCGCAGTCCTTTCTCGGACGATATCTTGGCAGATACCTTACCTAGAAGCTACAAGCCCATCTCACTGGATTACGACGGCACTACCGATCCGGAGGTACACCTCAATCGGTTTGAAGGGTTGGTTACGCTGCACATGTACACGGAGGGCATTAAGTGCCGAATCTTCTCCACTACTCTTACTGGACCAGCTCAGTTATGGTTTGGAACGCTGCCCCCAAATTCCATTCACTCTTTCGAAGAATTACAGACTCGTTTTTTGCGGCAGTTCGCGAGTTCACGAAGGGTAGGGAAGTCATCCCTTTCGCTGATGGATATTAAGCAGGAGCAGGGAGAAACGCTACGGGAGTACACAGCGAGGTTTAACCTTGCCGCTCTGGAGGTGCCAGAGGCAGAATCGCAAATTAAAAACTACGCCTATGTCAGAGGACTCAGGCCGGGGATCTTTTTTGACGAATTACAAATTCGACCAGCAAGGGATTTTGATGACATTATGGCAAGGTTGCCAGGTTACCTGCAGTTGGAGGACGCCAAAATGGCAAGAAAAGTGGAGAACGATAAGCATAGGGTCAAGAAAGCTGAGGAAGCGCCGGAGAGGCAGAGGCAGCAAGATAGGGCCCCATTCAGAGGGTTGCCTCCCAGGGTACTCCCACCCCAGGGAGGAATGCCATCTAATCAGCAGCGCACAGTGAATGAAGTAACGCGGTTTACCGAATACACGCCCTTGAATAAACCACAAGAAGAAATTTTTCATCTGATAAAGGATCAGCCGTTCTTTAGGGCACCGGGGACCTACCGGACTGGGCCGCCGCAGGAAGGGCCTAACAATAAGTTATGTGAATATCACAATTCCTTCGGGCATTACACGAAATATTGTGGACACCTTAAGCACCAATTGGAATTACTGGTGCGTCAGGGATATCTCGACCATCTCATTGACAGGGGAAATGAAGGTCAGAGGAGGACTGATCAGAGAGATCAGCGAGATCAGAGGGATCAGAGAGATCAGCGAGATCAGAGGGATCAAAGAAATAACCGGGATCAGCGGCGAGAACAGGGGAACAACAACAGAGATCGCAGGCTTGATGACAACCAGGATAATCGCAGAGAGGGGGCAGACAGGCAAGCTCTTCCTCCCCCCCCCGTATAGAAGGGAAGTTCACATGATTTGCGGAGAGAACGGGATGCCCACATCAAATCGGGCTAAAAAACAAGTCGTCAGAGCAGTAAAAACAGGGTACTATCCTAAAAGGGTCATGGAAATTACGAATGCAGCAGAAGAGCCTGCAATCACCTTTGGAGCAGAGGATACACGCACACTAATGTATCCGCATGATGATGCGCTGGTCATCACGGCGGACATTGCCGGCTGCATTATTCACCGTATTTTCGTGGATTCGGGCAGCGCTGTAAACATCTTGTATAAGGAATGTCTCCAAAATATGGGAATTAACGCTCATGTTGAGCCGACAAATGCTCCTCTGTTTGGGTTTGGAGGAGAGATGGTCATGCCTCTGGGGTATGTAGAGCTGCCGTTGATTCTTGGCAGTACAGTTGCGGGCAACAAAACAAGGATGGTACGTTTCTTAGTGGTGGATATGCCTAAACCCTCGTACAATGTCATACTCGGCCGGCCTGCCTTGACGGCGTTCAGAGCAGTTATTTCTTTGTTTCACCTAAAAATGAAATTTCCCATCGAGGGAGGGAGAGTGGGAGAAGTTTGTGGCGATCAAACGGCATCAAAAGCATGCCATGTACAAATGCTGACACAGTCAGCGGGGCAGAAAAGGGAAAGACTGACAGAGGGGGCGGATAGTCGGAAGAAGGGGAAGGTAGGCGAAGTGCATGCCCCAGCCGAGGAGCGCCAAGAATTGACAGATTTACTGTAAAACAGAGACTCCACAGGAAAAACCGCGCTGGTGTCCACCAGTGATATGTGCAACATGATTGAGTTATTTCCAGGGAAAGAGGGTTTCCAGACTAAGATTGGATCGGCCATGAGTGATCAGGTCAGAGAGGAGCTCATTGGTTGCCTTCGGCGAAATGCGGATGTGTTCGCTTTCAGCACCGCAGATTTGAAGGGAATCGATAGAGGGTTGGCGGAGCATTGCCTCAACGTGGACCCTAAGGTCAAGCCGGTAAAGCAACGGACAAGGAATTTTGGGGCTGAAAAGGACGCTGCCATCAGAGAGCAGGTCTATGAACTATTGAAAGCTGGACATATTGTGGAGGTGCAATATCCGGAGTGGATTTCAAACGCGGTAATGGTACCTAAGAAAACAAACACCTGGAGGATGTGTGTGGATTTTAGAGATCTAAATGCTGCCTGCCCAAAGGACCACTATCCTCTGCCGAGGATCGATCAGCTAGTGGATACCACTTCAGGGTGTGCTTTATTGTCCATGATGGACGCATATCAGGGATACCATCAGGTCAAGATGAATAAGGGAGACATCGCCAAAACAGCATTTGCCGTCTGTTGCGGAGTATATGGATGGAGAAGTATGCCTTTCGGCTTAAAAAATGCGGGAGCTACATATCAGCGGATGATGGAGAAAATTTTCAAAGAACAATTGTCAAAGAACATTTCAGTTTACGTGGATGACATGCTTGTGCGAAGTGTCAGGGCAGAGGATCATGTGTCTGATCTGGAAGAGATCTTCACAGTAGTCAGAGATCACAGACTCATGTTGAACCCAGCCAAGTGCACTTTTGGGGTTACAACAGGGAAATTCTTGGGGTATAAAGTCACGCCAGCAGGGATTGAGGTCAACGCTGACAAGGTCAAAGCTATTTTGGAAATGACACCGCCCAGAGGAATCAAGGAGGTACAGACTCTGAATGGACGCATCACTGCCCTGAGCAGATTCATATCACGCTCGGCAGACCGTAGCATGCCGTTTTTCAAAGTTCTAAGGAAGGGAACTAAATTTTTGTGGACAGAGGAATGCCGAGCGGCATTTGAAGATCTTAAGGTATATCTGGCAAAGCTACCGACTCTGACCAAGCCTGTCCCGGGAGAAACGTTGTATCTGTATATAGCGGTAGGGGAGGATGCGATCAGCTCTGTGCTTATCAGGGAAGAGGGGAGTCATCAGAAGCCCATCTATTTCGTCAGCCGAATTATTCAAGGTTCTGAATTGAATTATACAGAGATTGAGAAGGCTGCTCTGGTAGTCATAGTCACAGCGAGAAAGTTGAGGCCTTACTTTCTGTCACATCGGGTGGTGGTGCGCACTGCTCTACCTTTCAAGCAAGTTTTGGGACGCCCGGATTTGTCGGGGAGAATGGTTAAATGGGTTGTGGAGTTGGGAGAGTATGATGTGGACTATGAGCCGAGAACGGCGATCAAAGCGCAAGCATTGGCAGACTTCATACAAGAAACGACCCGTCGTCCTGTACCGGAATTTTGGGTGGCTTTCGTGGATGGATCCGTAACGAAAGAAGGGTGCGGGATCGGGGTTTATATCACTTCACCAGGTTATGGGACATACCAGTTCGCCATCAAGTTCACTTGTCGGTTATCCAACAATGAAGCGGAATATGAGGTCGTGGTCAGAGGGGCTCACATCTTGTCAGAGCTTAAAGCCGAGTGTGTCATCATAAAGACAGACTCCCAGTTGGTTGCACAACAATTCTCGGGAAGTTATAATGTCAGGGATCAGAGGATGAAAGCGTATCATATCAAAATCAACGAAATAAAAGAAAAATTCATGGAATTCAAGCTCGAGCAGATTTCACGGGAGGAGAATACAAAAGCGGATCTACTGGCGCGAATGGCTAGCGCGGTGGAGCAAACTTGGAGTGATGAGATTATTCTACTCTGTGATACCAGAGAGATGGAGACTTCGCAGGTGTTCTCGGTAGAGATCAGGGATGATTGGCGGGCTCCGATCATACACTTCCTAAAGACAGGGGAGCGGCTAAGCAGAGAGTCCAACCAGAGGGCCCGTTATGAGAATTACTGTCTAATCAACGATCAACTCTTCAAACGATCTTTCACCCAACCTCTGTTAAAATGCTTGTCACCAGATGAAGCTAACTTTGCTCTTGAAGAAATTCATGCAGGTTGCTGCGGTGGGCACACGGGATTTCGGGACCTTGTACGCAAGATCATTCGGGCAGGGTTCTATTGGCCTCATATCAACCAGGAAGCCAGAGAGTTCGTCCGCAAGTGTGAAGCTTGTCAGAGGCATGCCGGGAGAATCAACATACCAGGGGAGCCCATGGGGGTCATGTATGCTGCTTGTCCGTTCGACAAATGGGGCATTGATATAGTCGGCAAGCTGCCTACAGCACCTGGAGGGAAATGCTTTCTCATTGTGGCAGTAGACTATTTTTCTAAATGGGTCGAGGCTGAGGCTGTGAGCAAGATCGATGAAGTTACAGTGGAACGCTTTATCTGGAGGAATATCTGTTGCAGATTCGGAGTACCACGAATCATTGTGTCTGATAATGGGACTCAATTTACAGGGCAGAGGATCGCGGATTTCTGTGATCGAATGGATATTACACAGAGGTTTGTCTCAGTGGCTCATCCACAGGCAAATGGACAAGTGGAATTAGCTAACAGGACCATATGTGAGGGAATCAAGAAGAGGCTAACTCAGAGCAGAGGGAAGTGGGTGGAAGAACTGGACACTGTTCTCTGGGCTTACCGAACTAGTCCAAAAACGGCAACAGGGGAGGCACCATTCACGCTGGTGTACGGATCTAACGCGGTGATACCAGCAGAGGCACGACTAGAATCATATCGGATTACCACGTATAACACTGAGCACAATGAGGAGCTCCGCCGAGCAGAGCTGGACTTGGTGGAAGCACAGCGGGAGGAAGCCCATATCAGAGCGGCCAAGTACAAAGGCATCATCAAAGCGGGATATGACAAACGGGTCAGAGTGAGGAAATTGTCAAAGGGCGATTTGGTTCTCAAGCGAGCTGATGCGTTAAAGGCGGTGGGCAAGTTCGAGGCCAATTGGGAAGGGCCATACATCGTCACAGAGGTCTTGGGAGGCGGTGCGTACATATTGTCGGATTCAGACGGCAGAGCTCTCCCCAGACCATGGAATATAAACACACTCAAAAAGTTCTATGTATAACTGCTTCTTAGCAGGAGTAATCACTTGTAGACCGGATACTCTTTTTCCCCACAGGGGTTTTAACGAGGTCCGGGGCCATAATATCAATAAAACAGATATGTGGTTCTAGGGAATTCCCTGGTGTTGTGTTTGTTTATTTCAATTCTCGTTTTCTTACATTACATATGCTACTTAACATGTTCGTGCAGAGCACTGCACATGTCACCAGAGGGGGGAGTAGGGTGTATACCCATAATCCTCAATTTTTAAATTCAAAATGCAAACTGCTTCTTAGCAGGACAAGGGAGAAACAAATACAAAAACTGCTTCTTAGCAGGTCAAAGGGAAAGCAAGCATCAGGGATGGACGTCTCTTC
The DNA here is from genome assembly GCF_028751815.1 of Salvia miltiorrhiza. Classification (NCBI taxonomy): domain Eukaryota; kingdom Viridiplantae; phylum Streptophyta; class Magnoliopsida; order Lamiales; family Lamiaceae; genus Salvia; species Salvia miltiorrhiza. The sequence continues at coordinate 47,180,374 of NC_080389.1, forward strand.
TTCCATGATCCAACACTTCGAGTTCTCTTTCGCTGCCGGGACATGCTCATTTCTCAGATCTGCTTCAGCTCCACCACACGCCTGCAGAATATCCAGAAAAATAACACGTCAAAATGCTACAGAGAAGGAATACAGAAAAGGGGCAAACCAATGACTAGATCCGGGGAATCAACGCCCAGATCCGAGGAATCAACGCTCAGATCCGGAGGACCAACGTCTAGATCTGGGAAACCTGGTAATAACGCTCTCAAACAAGGGAAGTCCGCTCATTACAACCACAAAGTTAGGGATCTGCACCAGAAGTACAGAGGAAAAGGCGGAGCCCTCAGGGATGTGAGTGTTCAGAGGGGAACTTCCCTTACTTGAGTGCTTTACAACCGATCTAGGGAGGCAAAATGTCGGCAGATCTAGGGTTTGAGAGATCAGAAAGGACAACGAGAAAATTTTCTTCAGGAATCCTGGAGATAAAACCCTCAGGCGGAGGAGAGTCCTGTTTTCTCAGCCACCAACGGGAGCCGGTGTACTTTCTCAAAAGGACTGACTCCCCCGACTGAGGGCGTTACAACCAGGATAAAGAGGCAGCTGGTGCCAAAGGAGTAGGAGATCTAGGGTTGGAAAAGAGAGCAGTTTGGGGCGACGGAAAAGAAATAAGGGAATTATAACCTAAATCGCGAAGGGTGAAGGATATATATAGAAGCAATACTGGGCTTAGGAAATGGGCTAAGAGATAATGGGCCTACGCGAGTGTATGGGCCGAGGAAGGAGTAGGAAATAATGGAACCAACATGTTCATAACGGAGTATTGCACATGTCACCAGAGGGGGGAGTAGGGTGTATACCCGTAGGTCCCAATTTTTAAATTCAAAAATTGCTTCTCAGCAAGCCAAGGGAAAAACAGAGGGATCATGCTTCACCAGAGCAGAGGGGTTACACCCAACCAGAACAGAGAATGTCCCTGACAATCGTAAGCCGCGAAAGTTGGTTGTGCCACCCGGGCCCTCCATGCTCCGCGCAGAGGTTCCTGACAATCGTAAGCCGCGAAAGTTGGTCGTGCCATCCGGGCCTTCCATGCTCCGCGCAGAGATAGCACTTAATCGTAAGCCGCGAAAGTTGGTTGCACCCCCCGGGTTTTCCATGCTCCGCGCAGAGGTTGCTTTAACCGTAAGTCACGAAAGCTGGTTACACCCCCTGGGTTTTCCACGCTCCGTGCAGGGTGTTCCTGACAATCGTAAGCCGCGAAAGTTGGTTGTGCCACCCGGGCCCTCCATGCTCCGCGCAGAGGTCCCTGACAATCGTAAGCCGCGAAAGTTGGTCGTGCCATCCGGGCCTTCCATGCTCCGCGCAGAGATAGCACTTAATCGTAAGCCGCGAAAGTTGGTTGCACCCCCCGGGTTTTCCATGCTCCGCGCAGAGGTTGCTTTAACCGTAAGTCACGAAAGCTGGTTACACCCCCTGGGTTTTCCACGCTCCGTGCAGGGTGTTCCTGACAATCGTAAGCCGCGAAAGTTGGTTGTACCACCCGGGCCCTCCATGCTCCGCGCAGAGGTCCCTGACAATCGTAAGCCGTGAAAGTTGGTCGTGCCATCCGGGCCTTCCATGCTCCGCGCAGAGATAGCACTTAATCGTAAGCCGCGAAAGTTGGTTGCACCCCCCGGGTTTTCCATGCTCCGCGCAGAGGTTGCTTTAACCGTAAGTCATGAAAGCTGGTTACACCCCCTGGGTTTTCCATGCTCCGTGCGGGGTGTTCCTAACAATCGTAAGCCGCGAAAGTTGGTCGTGCCATCCGGGCCTTCCATGCTCCGCGCAGAGATAGCACTTAATCGTAAGCCGCGAAAGTTGGTTGCACCCCCCGGGTTTTCCATGCTCCGCGCAGAGGTTGCTTTAACCGTAAGTCACGAAAGCTGGTTACACCCCCTGGGTTTTCCATGCTCCGTGCAGGGCGTTCCTGACAATCGTAAGCCGCGAAAGTTGGTTGCACCCCCTCTGGGTCTTCCATGCTCCGCGCAGAGTGCTCAAGCTCGGATGGGAAGCAGCTTGGATGGGAAGCGCAAAATCATTGATAGAGAAATTAACCAAACCCTCGTAAGAGGAGGCGGTGAAATCCCTATCATAAAGGTCAACCAAATTCTCGTAAGAGGAGGCGGTGAATCCTCTACCAGCAGGGTCAACAAAATCCTCGCCAGAGGAGTCATCAGAATCCTCTACCAGCAGGGTCAACAAAATCCTCGCCAGAGGAGTCATCAAAATCCTCTACCAGCAGGGTCAACAAAATCCTCGCCAGATGAGTCATCAAAATCCTCGCCAGAGGAGTCAACAAAATCCTCGCCAGAGGAGTCATCAAAATCCTCTACCAGCAGGGTCAACAAAATCCTCGCCAGAGGAGTCATCAAAATCCTCTACCAGCAGGGTCAACAAAATCCTCGCCAGAGGAGTCATCAAAATCCTCGCCAGAGGAATCATCAAAATCCTCGCCAGAGGAGTCATCAAGATCCTCGCCAGAGGAGTCATCAAAATCCTCGCCAGAAGAGTCGTCAGAATCTTCGCTAGAGGAGTCATCAGAATCCTCACCAGAGGAGTCATCGAAATCCTCGTCAGAGGAGTCGTCCGAATCCTCGACAGAGGAGTCAACGGAATCCTCATAGCAGAAATTAAAGAAACTCCAAGGGAGGGGATCAGAGAAGCATCAAAAAACAAGCATAACAAGTCAACTCAAATCAACAGGGGAAAGACGGAAATATAAATCCCACCTCAGCAAGCAGCGAAAACAACACAAATAACAGAGATAAAAGAAGCAAGGATGGGAAAGAAATTTCATTAAAGCATGCCCAAGAAGCAAAGATGTACATCAAAAACCGGCGGTAAGCGTTCAGTTGGTACAAATTAAAGAGTTACAAAATTTTCTTTTGATAAAGTCAGGAGAGAAAGGGGGAACATCAAGAGGGAGGGACAGAAGCAGCTTGAGCAATAGCAGAGGAGACAGGAGCAGAGGCAGATGAAACTGGGGGAGGAACACCACTGGCAGAAGCATGGCCAGAAACGGCTTTCTCTGTGAACACGGGCAACATGCCTGCTTCCTTCACTGGGGGAAGACGAGTCCCCAAATCCAACAGCTTCACAGTCTCCTGCACATATAGGTTCTCATCTCGATACAGCTCAAACAGCTGGTCCACCGCGGCAGGGGAGGAGGCAGAGTCAGAGAAAGCTGAGGGTGCCAAGTCAGAAGGCAGGGGAGGCTCCATGCTGAATTGAGAAAATATCCGGGTGCTCTTGCCAGTAGGATCCCGCAGTCGGTTCACAAAGCGTACTAGGGAAGCAGAGAAAGCAGGCATGTACATGGGCGCGGAGGGCAATGAGTCAGATCCAATCCCAAAAGTAAAATAGGGAATGGCCTTCTCCAGCACTGGGTACCACCATTCCGGTTTCCTCAGAGAATTCGCAGGGATCCCCATCAATGCATTGATCTCCTCATCCTTGAGGTTATCCATCAAGGCTCGGAAATTCAAGGAAGCAAGTTGCTCCGGGGTAGCTTTCGCTATCTCCAAGGTTTTTGAGGCCGTATGTTCTATCACGTAAGCAAAGAGGGGCCCAAAATCCTCCAGGTATTCGGGAGTCTTTTTGAAAGCCCCCAGAGTGCCTTCCAGCATTAACCCTAGGAAGTGTTGACCTTGCGGAGACAGGAAATACTCCAGGCGTTGATCTCGTACCCCCAGGATATAAGCGCGATTCTGAGCTTCTGCAGATGTCTTCTTCCAGTCGCGCCTGGCTCCTTTGTAGGCCTGCTCATACTCCGCCTTGAACCTGGCAAGGCTCGCATGGCTTTCTTTAGTTGTTCTGGTCAATTCAGAAACCAGAGAGGACTTCTCTACTTCTGCTTGAGCTAGCCGGGCCTTCAAATCAGTAATCTCCGCTTCAGCTTTACTCAGGCGTTCCACCACCCCAGCGACAGCATCATCACGCTTGGCAACGTCCGCTTGTTCCTTCTCTCTCTCCTTCTCTGCCACCTCGTAGTCATGGATGCATTTAACAGCCCCCCACATCCCCGACTCCACCTGCAAGAAAATAAAATGGGTTCCAACAAAACAATAAAAGGTTAGTAATTTAAAATTTTTAACAAAGAGTATAAGATGCAGGATACCTGAAGAGCCAACCGGCAGAGCTGAGTAGCTAAAGCCGGTCGGGACAACTTCTCCATTTTCTCTTGGTCCTTTGAGTGGACACGAGCTATCAAGGCATCAATCAATTCCTGCCCCGATAAACTCGAAATCGGCCCAGGAACAAGATCCTCTGGTTCATCAACCGAGGGCACCACAGCTTTGCCCTTACCCTTTCCACCGGCCGAGGGGAGAACCTTAGAACCACCAGCTGACTTCTTAGCTGGCCCCTTGCCCTTGTCCCCAGCAGAGGGGAGAATCTTTACACCACCAGCAGACTTCCTTGCTGGCTCTGAGGATTTGCCGGCCTTTTTCAGGCCCTCTTGTTTCTCCTTCTCACCTACAGAGATTAGGGAGCCCCTCTTCCTTTTCTTCGAAAGCTCAGCAAGGGGGGCACCGGGAACTGAATCGGGCGAAGGAACCTCATCAGTAATATCCACGATTTGGATATCTTCTTCACAGGTGCCAGCGGCATCACCAGCGCTGGAGCGTCTACCCCTATGAACAAGGGCTCCCGCATCAACTTCCTCCGCGTCAAATGGACGCGAGGCTTCCACATTCCCCTCTGGGATTTCAATTACAGGAGGAATAGGGGTCAGCTTGGCCCCAGTAGGCTGCTCCGAGGGATTTGTCCCGGAAGCAGAACCACCTGTGCCATGTTCCCCGCTGCCAGCAAGAGTGGGAATGTCGGGCAAATTGTCCCCACACTTGTGCCTCCAAGACATATCTGCAAACCAAAATTTCACAACATTAAAATCAGGGTAACAAAAGCTAATGTGTTTTTTAATGTATATTTTTTACCTATTGATTTCTCTGGGTACAGGGGAAATAGACCATTGTATGCCAGAGATGAATTATTCTCAGCAAGGTACCTACAGTCTAGGGGCTGGGCCTTGTTCATAGCGTTAAGGTGGGCTATAATACTCTGGTCACGGGTATAAGGGACCTCGGGAGAGGCCGGTTTATAAGTAGTGCGAAGCTTATGCCATTCCAGCTCCAAAACGTGATAATCGCGCCAGGTGCCGAAAAGGGTGCGCACATAACAATAATGCTTCAGGAAGCCCTTATCGAAAGAATTCAAAGAGGAGAGAAAGGTAGTAGGATGTTTTGGATGAGCTGCAAAGCTATACAGGGGACTGCCCTGCATGCGAAGGGTCTGGGTCTGACATAACAGTTTTGCGGTGTCCCCAACACCGTGAGCCCGGCACAAAACATGGAAGGCATATAGCCTTCGGATAGCAGAAGGGGCGACTTGAAAGAAAGGGATGTGAAAATAATTACAAACATCGACCAGCAAGGTAGGAGGAGGGAGCCTTAAACCAGCATCTATCTGGGCTTTCCAAACAACTATCACCTTGGGATGGCGAAGGTTCTCGAGAGGCGTTGAATCCTTAGAGAAGGCCTCGAACTTTAAACCTTCAGGACGCCTACATTTGCTTCTCAATTTTTCCACCTCCGCGACACTAAGATGGGATGGAGGAACACTTTTGGGGGGTTGGGGGGTCTTCTTCCCCTTTTTCTTAGGTGGAGGGGAAGGGGGCGCAGTTTGAGATTCGTCAGAAACAGAGGGGGAAGGAAGATTTTCGAGATCTTGCTGCGAGGGGGAGGAAGATGAAGGGTCTCGGGCAGAAGGAGAAGGCGAGCGAGAGGGTTGAGGGGTGGAGGTGCAGGCCATGATGGGAAATGCCAATCCTAGGGTTTCTAACACGCTCAATCAGAGCACCAACAGTTATACCACTACGCTACGATTAAACACAAAATTGCAGTGAAGAGGATGCGCGAGTTACCTAGGCCAGAGAAAGATGGACGGTAAAACCTGGAGCGGAAGGGTCGCGGGAGGATGCCGGAACAGTGAGGAAATCGCCGGGAAATGCAGAAAAATCGTTCGGAAAGCTTGGAGAAGAAGAATAGTGAAAAGTGGGAGTTCGAATCGACTAAGTAAAATTGTACGCGGGTAACCACCAGCACGCGGGATGAACGGCACGTGGCATACGGAAAAAATCAACGGATGAGGATTTCTACGGAGAGGCGAAAAGACGCGAAGATTAAAAAGTGACCTCGGGGTACGGGGAAAATACTGTAGACTGGGCAGGCATTTAATACGGATGACGTCATCCACGCGGACGAGTCCTCTGACTAGTTGTACCACTCCAAAGTGAACTAGCCAGACCAGGGGGTGGGAGTAACAAAAACGCCAGAGAACAATTCACAGGGCTTATCTTTATTTTCTCATAAAATCAAAATGCTTATGTCTTTATGATTTACAGGGGTCAAGGAAAACAACAAAGCGTTGATGCTAATAATACACCACTGGTTGAACATGAAGAATACTCGGTTCAACCAGACTAGAGGGGGGAGTGGTTGGTGAGGAGCAATATGTGCAGAATAGGGAGAGAGTACAAATCAGAGGAATCATTTTCGCCAGAGGAGCCGTATGGGTCAGAAGAATCATTCTTACCAGAGGGATTTCATCCATCAGAGGAATGGCTCTTGCCAGAGGAATCGCGTTCTTCAGAGAAGTCACCCTCACTAGGGGAACCACCTTCGTCAGAGGAGTCATCCGCGCCAGAGAAGACACCATGGCCAGAGGAGACGCCTTTGCCAGAGACGACGTGTTTGCCAGAAGAGTCATCTCCACCAGAGAATACATCGACAGAGAAGACGCTTTTGCCAGAAGAGACATTTTTTATCAGATGAGTTGTTAAATGCGCGGGAAGGTCTCCCGCGTATTATCGAAATTACCAGCGTACCCTTCCACCACGCAAGACGCATGCACCGAAGATGTTTTTACTATTTTACCCCTCCGCTTGTAAATCTATAAATAGGGCCCGAGCTCGTGTACTGTGACTTACGCTATCTCATATTTTCAAATACAACCGATATTTTCTCTTTGGGTCAAGGTTTCCGATCATTTTTACTTCGTCTTCTTCAAGTCATCACACTAGGTATAATTCGCGGTTTCTCTCTATAGTTTTAGGTGTTGGTTTCGTAAACACCAACTTTAAAAAATCCTTAGGTATTCAAAAGTATGCGAATTTTAAAACTCTATGAATTTTGATGGATTCTCATTCAAAAATACAAAGAGAGAAATCTCACCGATATTGTGCCATCCGGATTGGGTTCAGCGCCCCAAAATTTTCTTATTAGTTGTAGCGCTTAATTTCTGTATGAAAATAATAATGACAGTTGGACGCTGCAAGAGAATGGAACGTATTTGTGGCTTGATTGCTTTAATTGTTGAAACTATGCTTTTTTAAAAAAAAAAAAATATTAATTTGCAACACCTATATAATTGTTAAAACCTATGAAACAATAAGCTTTATCATTCTCTTGTTTATATTTCAAATATAATCATTTTATCTACGATAAATGTGGTGCATATGGATGGTACATATTTTAATACTCCCTCCGTCCCAAACGAAATGTCCTGTTTTCCTTTTTGGGCTGTCCCAAACAAAATGTCACGTTTCCTTTTTTGGCAATACACTATCTCTCTATACTTAATATTTAAATAATTTCCACTAACCCACTTTATCTACTTTATACACATTTCTTAATCTCCGTGCCAAAAAAAATAGGACATTTCGTTTGGGACGGAGGGAGTATTTGATTGATAGATGTATTTTGAGTGAAGACCTATTAAAAACTGAATATTTTTTCCATGAGAACTAATATATGGATCCATTTTTTATTTAGATTTCAAAATATTTTCTAAAATTGTAGTTATCAAAATCAATTTATTGTTAATTAAATAGTTAATATCACAATTTATTTTAGTTTTTGGTATACCAATAATTAGTTTGAAAATATCCCTTAAAATATTTACAGAAGATTCATAAGTGAGCATCAAGGTCGAAAATATTCAATTTTTAATTTCAGCAGTCGCCGGGAACCGGCCGGCACTGGGTTGCTCTGGTTCCAGATATAGCTGGGCACCGGCCGACGCTGGGTTACTCTGGTTCCAGATGTGGCTGGGCTCCAGCCGGCGCTGGGTTGCTGCCTTCCTAATTCCTATCAAGTCGATGAAAATCCATGAAAATCAATAATAATAATAATAAAAAGTCAGCCAAACTCTGCATAGGGTCTATGGATTTCATAAATCCACGAAAATCTATGGACTTTCTAATGTCCAAAAAAATTCAACAGAATCTCAAACCAATACACCCCCCTTAATCTAACTACAATAAAGAATTGAAAAATGCGTCGAGGCCCTGGATGATCTGGTGTTTATTATTATTATTATTATTATTATTATTATTATTATTATTATTATTATTACAATATTTAAATTTGAAAATAAACTATTACGGCCAGATCCCAGATATTATACTTGGGTTCGTCCATAAAAATTGTAGTGTTTCATTTTTTTGAAAACTATCTCTTGTAGTTTAAACCGCATTCACACACAATATTTAGAAAAATCCAACCATTTAGCACATAAATTTTGGTGGGTCCCTTTTTTCACTCAACTTTGGTGGCTCATTTTCTCCACTCTATACATATCTTCCAACCATTTATTAAAATACATGCCCCTTGAGTCATACTACAATTTTTCTAAAAAGAGTAGTAAAAGATACTCCTCCCATCCCAATATTTATGGTTCATTTCTTTTGGACACGTGTATTTAGGATACTAAAATTAAGGGATAAATTGTGTGACCCTCATGCTTAATACTATTTTTAATCTATCCTAAATCATTATTAGTAGAACCCTTTTCTTCATCTCAAATGTTATGCATGCGTCGGTGGCAGGCACCGATAAACGAGGCGTTACCGCCATCCCTTTGCCTCGAACTCTCTGTCTGCCTATCATCTCTCTCGTAGAACACATACAAAACCTTAAAATTATCCCCTTTCAAAAATCGTCGCATCTAAAGATCACCTTCTCCGTCGTCGCGCCGCAAAATTTGAAGGTCGTCACAACACTGCATAGTTTGCATGCAGCCGCTGCTACTACGCATTTGGCGAGCGATCGTTGTCCCCTTCACCCAATCTCTATTTCTCACATCTAGCAACGACGAGGAAAGAGTCGTGTTGGCGTTCCACCGCATCTTCGCCTCTTCCACTCGCCAAAGCTCCTCATCGGAGGTGTTGCAAATGGAGAGATCTGAGGCTGTGTGACACGAAGCACGCGAACCGTGGGCACCATCGTCGAGAAAAAAAGGGAACAAGGATAGAGCAGCTAAGTCCGGTGAATGACGTCTATTTCGACTTAACTGACACCTAAGGTCTCCCGTAATAGTACAAGGGCATCCTTGTGTGGCAAGTAAACCTAAGTCGTATTCACAAGGAAGGCTAAACATGCTACACATAAAAAATAATAAAATCCTAAACACTCTAAACTCGATTTGCATCTGTCATTTATCCACCAATTAATTAAAACGTAATTAAAAGAAATAAGACAAAATTACCTAGGCTATAATTCAAGCAAATAAACTAGAGCAATGAATAAAAGCATATAAATTAAGTTTCTAAATGACAATAACTCAATAAAATAATCCAACGATAAGATGTCAATTACATAGGCAATAAACTAAATCATGAGTGAGAATTAATTTAACACGAACATTCACAAAGACTACAGAATAATTTTTCAACAAAGTTGTAAAATCAAATATTAATCTAGAGCACAAAGAAATAAACATATAGAATAATCCATGTGATAAATCCAAAGCATGAAGTGTGAAGTGAGAAATCTCTATCTATCTAATCTAATGCGTTCCAAGTGTAAAAAAAGAATATTGAAGAAATTATTCTAAAGTCTGGAATTGAGAAGTGCCGTTGAAACCGCTTTTGCATCCTTTATATAGGGCTTTGAACATCAGCATAAAAAAATGCCTAAGCAACGCGATCGACAGGCCGCCGGCTGCCGAGTAGGGTGGTGGCAGCCTCGCTGTCATACCCTTTCACATAATCTCGCGGTGAACGCCGAGAATGGGTGGACATTGACTTCTTTTTTAACTCTGCAATATTTTTCTTTTAGGTCTTTTTTTTTCGTTTCAACTCTAATTTTCAATCCGTTTTCGCATGTGAACTCTTATCGAGATGAACTTCAATTCTTTTTCAAATCGTTCAGCCCTGACTCTGTTTTCGTCAAATTCTTTATCAATTGGAGCACAAATCCCCCAACACCAAAATTAACGAAGCTCAAATCGATCAACTCTCAAGTGAAAAGGTCAATATACAAACAATTAGCACACAAATGCCTAGAATATCATAGCAAAATACGATCAAACAACGCCATCACGCTTGGTGTCTTCGTCATCTTCCTCCAGTAGCAAAAGAATTAAAGTGGAAAGATGAGAGGCGACAAAGAATAGGAGTAGAAAGAGAGACGAGACAAAAAAAAGAGACAATACATGAATTGGGAGAAGATAAAATATTTATGGTTAGTTGGCTTAATTAGAAACTGCAATTAATCTTAATATTAGCTCTAAAAAAAATACATAATTATTATTGAAACAACCCCATAAAAAAAAGCATGCTATTATTATTAGAACAGGAAAGTATATTTTAACTAATCGTGTTCAATTGTGCTCATTCATACTCCACTGTGTTCCTTCGTGCTCAATTTTATAAATTATAACCGTGATATATGATTAAAAAAAGAGAGAAAATTTAAAATGCCATATTGCTATACCAAAAATTAAAAGTGTCCACTTCTTATAAGACTTGATCTTATAAAAAAATTGAGGGAGAGTGGAGAGAGGTGAGGAAGAAAGGGGGTCCCCCGTACACCTACGAGAGTCATCCGGCGAGGCAGAATCACCCCCCAACCCTAGGTTCAATACTTCCTTAGTGCACGAGAGAGCTGATCTTAGGTTTGGCAAGAATCAGTACCGAAAACATGGCTTTTGTGAGAGAGGAAGAAGCTCTCAAGAAGTCGGCAGAGAAACACTGACGACATTTTTCTTTAACAACATACCGGAAGGTTGCAACATTGATTTTCTCAAACGGAAATTTGGCTCGGTTAGGGAGACCAAGGATGTTTTTTGCCCACCAAAAAGAGACCTTAAGGGCAAACCTTTCGGGTTTGTCAGATTCGTTGATGTTTTGGATCCAGATGAACTGCTGGATAAGTTGAATACCCTTTGGATTGGAAGTTTTAAACTGAGGGTGTTCAAACCCAAGTTTGAGAGAGTTGGTTGGGAGACAGAGGGGAAGAGTTCAGGGAGAGAGATCAAGGTGGGGAAGAGTACAGAGAGAGCTATAGTGGTCCAGTCGAGCCGCGACAGGGACTCATCAATACAGACTGGTCGAAGGAAAAAGGGAGTCTCATTTCTCGACGTCCTGACTGGGGATAAGGAAGATAGACAGCGGATTAACAGGGTGCCGGTGTTCGACGAAGAAATACATTTCCAACCTTCGAAGGAGGAGAAACTTTGGCTTGACGGATCTTACACGGGGTACGTCAAAGCAGATCATGCATGGGAGGACATCAAGGAGGAAATTAATTGCGAATGTTCCGGCAGATTCAAAGTCACGTCACTCGGCGGGAACCTCGTGCTGATCCAAAGTTCATGTGACAAAACTGTTAAGGATGCGTTATCGGAAATGGAGGAATGGAGGGAGTTTTGGTTCCAATGGGTGAGACCTTGGAGGAACATCGATGTTAATCAGACATGCGTCGTGTGGACCAAATGGACATGGGTCCCTCTTCATGCATGGAACTCCAGATTTTTTGAGTTGGCGTGTGCAAAATTAGGGTTGGTGTTGAAAATAGAGGAAAAAACAAAGAACAAGGAAAGATTGGATGAAGCCCTCGTCCAAATCTCTATGGGTTTGACGTCGATTGACAGATTGTTAAAGTGCAAAGTTGAAGGAGTCGCCTTTACAATTAGGGTGGAGGAAATCTTTGGACAACTCGAGGCTGCTGTCAAGGAGGACAGGAGTGAGATTGGAACTGAATCTGAGTCAGATTGGTCCTGGGAGGAGATCCCAACGTCGACGGCCGACGCCGTCATTGATCAAGGACTGGACTCCGACGAGGTAGGGGCGGTGGATTCGGATGCTCAGGTGATGATCTCCTCGGTTCCTGAGAAGGAGGCCAAAGGTCTGCATTTTCCCAAGGAGTGCAATGATTTTTCGGCGGCTGGGGTGGAATCTAGATTGGTGAGTTCCAAGGAGCTTTCGAGGAGGGAAAAAGGAGGAGAACAACAGGATGGGCTCCCTTTACTTGGATCAGCTGGGCCGGATCATGAGTCAAATAAAAGGACCGCCTTTCTGAAGGATCGGGCCCAGGTAGATCTCGACCGCCCTGTCTCAAACCCGAAAGCCCAAGTGGAGAGCCCACTTCTTTTACAGAATGGCCCAGATCCTTTGGTGGAGAGAGAAGTCTCACCAATCTCGTCAGAAACTGAGGCTTCTCAACAAAACACCGAATCAATTTTTGGGGGCGAAAATTTTTCTATCTCAGAGGAAGAACCGAGAACTGCTTCAAGCTCCCTTAATCCTCCTTCTCAATCAGACGATCGGAACCCTAGGGGGGCGACCCAGTCTTCCGAAAGGGTGGCGAATTTGAGCGGGGAAGATCTCCAGCGAGGGGAAGGCGAGGAAAAAGAGTCGGAGATCCAGGCCCCCATCCCCGCGGCGATCGGAATTTCTGAAATCCAAAGAGGCCGAAAGAGCGCGATGATTCGAAGCCAGAAGGGGATAACCATGAAAAAATCTCATAAAAACAAGAAAAAATCCCAACTTTGGCAGGCTCGGACCGAAGAGAAGAAGAGGTGGGGGGATTTCATTGCACAAATTGATTCAGAATCTATTCACGAAGGGGAGGAAGGAAGAAAGGGCAACGATGAACAAACAAAGCAGGGTGAAGAGCGAAGGCTGGAGGAGGGTCTCAAAGTGTGGAATTTTGGAAAGCGGTTGGGTTTCTCTAGCGCTCTGACTGATCGTGTGATGGTGGAACAACTTTCGGATCAAACAAAGATGATCGACGAGCTTGGAGAAGGTAACAAGTTTTCATCATGATAATTCTTTCTTATAATATTAGAGGCTTGGGGAGTTCTGTTAAAAAGAGGGATGTTAAAGAAATTGTTGGGAAACAGAAAGTCGATCTGTGTTGCATTCAAGAAACTAAAATGACACGTTGGGATGATGACACTTGCTTTTCATGGTGGGGAAAACACAATTTTGAAACTGCTTACAGGAACTCAGAAGGAAGATCTGGGGGGATCCTCTGTGCATGGAACAAGGAAAGTTTTGCGATGTCAAGTAAGTGGGATTTGTCGGGAGCAGTTATCATCAACGGTAGAAGCAAATCTGGTCCACAAAGGGTCTGTATTGTTAACGTGTATGCACCAGTTGAGGTAGCTGAAAAGGCATTTTTGTGGGACAATTTAAAGTCCATCGCAGAACAGAACAAAGATTCGTGCTTGTGTATTATGGGAGACTTCAATGCAGTCAGAGACACAGGAGAAATGGTGGGAAGCGGTGAGAATTACGGAATCACGGAGATGAGACAATTTGACTCCTTCATCCGAGTAAGTGAATTGGTTGAGATTAGAACACAAGGCAGAAACTTTACGTGGTATCAAACGAACGGTCGATGCAAGAGTAAGTTAGATAGATTTTTGATCAATGATTCTTGGCTTGAAGTCTGGCCCTCATCCTCTGGCCGATGCCTTCAAAGATCTGTCTCTGATCACTGCCCCTTAATCCTCTCGACAAAGATGATTGACTGGGGCCCAAAGCCGTTTCGTTTCATTAACGCTTGGTTGACTCATCCGGAATTCAAATCGCTGATCCAAAAGGTCTGGAATGAGATGACAATTTCAAGATGGGGGTGTTTTATTTTCAAAGAAAAAATGAAAGCGATTAAAGCTGCTTTGAAGGAATGGAACATGTCCTCCTTTGGAAACTTGGATTCCTCGATTAAGGCATGGAAAGAGGAACTCCAACGGCTTGACTTGGTTGACGAGGTTCGGGGACTCGAGGAACAGGAGATCAGCAGGCGTAACGAGGCAAAAGCAAACCTGTATCTGTGCGCCAGGAACAAGAACAGTCTGTTGGAGCAGAAAGCAAAATCTCGCTGGATCAAAGATGGAGATTTGAACTCAAGTTTCTTTCACAAAGTTATTGTTAGCCGGAGAAAGAAGAATGAGATTGCTGGACTGATGATCGACAATAATTGGGTGGAAGAACCGGGGACAATCAAGGTCAAAGCTACAGAGTTCTTTCAAAAAGTCTTCCAAAAAGGGAGAAGATTTTTACCAGAATTTCCCTCAGATTTCGTGAGCCACAAGCTGTCTCAGGTTGATAAAGAGAGCATGATCAAACTGTTCACGGAAGAAGAAATCAAAATGGCCATTTGGAGCTGTGAAGGTAATAAGAGTCCGGGTCCAGATGGCTTCAATCTCAGTTTCTGGAAAGCCTCGTGGAATGTGATCAAAGAGGATTTTATGAGATTGATGAATGAATTTCACGCCAATGGTAAGATCCCTCGAGGATGTAATTCCTCTTTCATCGTGTTGATCCCAAAGAAAGAGGAGAGTGGCTCATTGCAAGACTACAGACCTATCTCTCTGATTAGTAGTCTGTACAAGGTGATTGCAAAGACATTGGCAGGAAGGATGACTTCAGTCCTCAACTCTATCATTTCAGAAAATCAGAGTACGTTCTTAAGTGGACGTTTTATTCTCGATGGAGTTATTGTGTTGCATGAAACTATTGAAGAAGCAAAAAGAACCAGAAAGGGTCGTGTATTCTTCAAAATTGACTTCGCTAAGGCGTATGATTCAGTGGAATGGGATTACTTGGACGTTATGCTCGATCGGTTCAATTTTGATGTAAAGTGGAGGAAGTGGATTCATGGTTGCCTTTCTTCGGCCTCAGCCAATGTTCTCATTAACGGTTCTCCGGCGGGAGAGTTTAATTTGGAACGAGGTCTCCGTCAAGGAGATCCTCTATCTCCGTTTCTGTTCCTTGTGGCTGCCGAAGGCCTTCATGCGCTTGTTCACAGAGCAGTAACTGCAAACCTGGTTCAGCCGGCAAGGGTGGGTTTAGATAAAGTAGAGATCTCTCTTTTACAATACGCCGACGATACCATCTTCGTTTTTTCTGATGATGAGAAGAATGCAGAGGCTGTTAATCACATTTTGAGATTCTTCGAAATGCTTTCAGGGCTTAAAGTTAACTTCCAGAAAAGTTGCCTGATGGGAATGAACATCGAAGACAGTAGAGTGCAGAGGCTGGCAGCCGAACTAAAGTGCTTGGTCGGGACGTTTCCGTTCAACTTCCTGGGTATTAAAGTGGGTGGTAATCTTAAAAGCATCGTCAACTGGAACTACCTCGTGGAAAAGGTCAAGAAGCGGATTGATGGGTGGAAAAATCAGAAGCTGTCCTTCGCCGGCCGGGTTACCTTGGTGAAAGTTGTTTTGCAAGCCATTCCGGTATACCAACTCTCTTTCTTCTTTATCCCTAAAACCATTGTGAAAACCTTGAACTCCATGTTTGGTAAATTTTTGTGGAAAGAAAACTTGGATTCAGCGATGATTTCGTGGGTCAGGTGGTGAGACCTATGTCTTAGCAAAAAAGAGGGAGGGCTGGGTTGACAAACATCGAATGGCTGAACTCAGCTTTGGTTACAAAATGGCTTTGGAGGTATTGGGAGGGAAGGAAATCCTTATGGGCTAAGGTCGTTACATCTGTTTATGGTGAGATCGAATGGGACGACGAGGGCTTCGGTTTGAGAGGATCTCGGAGGAACAAAGCTGGCTAGTGGTCTAAAGTGGTTGCAATGGGCAGGGCAAACTCGGGAAGATGGTTTATGGACAACATAAGAAGAAGGATTGGGAATGGGAGTCAAACAAAATTCTGGGAACACAAATGGGCAGGATCGACACCTCTTAGAATGACTTTTCCTAGACTTTTCCAGCTTGCTACTGATAAAGAGGCAACAGTGGGTGAATGGGGAAAATGGGTAGACGGGGAATGGATTTGGGAGTTCAAATGGCGGAGGGAGATAAGGGCGAGTGAACAGGAGATGGTGGATAGGCTTACTAATTTTATTTCTCAGTGTGTTCCTTGTGCAGATAGAGAAGATTGTTGGACTTGGTTGGCCTCGTCGGACGGAAAATTTTCCACAAAGTCGACATATTCAATACTCAAAGCTTACAGTAATGTTCTGCCAAGACCGAATGCAGATGCAGATTTTCTTAACTTGATTTGGAAGGCAAAAACTCCTCACAAAGCAACAATGACAACGTGGAGAATGTTGAAAAACCGACTTCCGACGTGCGAAAACTTGAGGAAAAGGAAGATTTTGATGACCGATGAAGCGACCAAATGCTGTGAATGCGACATGCAGGAAGAATCGACCAACCATTTCTTTCTTCTTTGCCCGAAGACGGATGAGGTGTGGAATGAATTGCAGAAGTGGCTGGGAATTGTAACTGCACGCCCAAATCACTTCGGAAAACACTTCGGTATGTTCATTTCCTTTGGAAAAGAAAAGAAGATTAGAAACCTTCTCTTGGCTATTTGGGTGGGTTGCATTTGGATCATGTGGAAGAAAAGAAATGAGAGAAGATTTGATGGTAAACTGTGGGATAGCAAAAACTTTGTTTTGGAGATCAAGATTAGACTTTGGTTTTGGAATATGATTTTTGAGATAGTTGAGGATGCGATGGATTTGGATGCGTGGTGCTCCAATGACTTTATTTGTAAACTGCTTTAAGGCTTCTGCCTTGGTACCTCTGGTACCGTTTTAATCTAATTTTATTTTTCTGATAAAAAAAAATAAAACTTGATCTTATGCCCAAAATACCTAAATTAACCTTGATGTCTAAATCACACTTGTACTTGTATGACAAAAGTTTTACACAATATCACATTTTTCAGCAAAAATGACAGAAAAAAATTGAAATCAAACAAAAATCATTATGTTTTTTATGAATTCGAGAAGTCAATGCATCAATTAGAACAAAATATAACAATTTCCCACAGAGCCCGACAAGGTAAGTAAGCTTGCTGCCCCAAATTGAATCGAATTGCGGGCGGCAAGCTTCGAATTGATCGGGAAGCTTCCATTTTTTTAAAAACCATAATAAGTCTGCAATTGGGTTTCGAAAAGCTTCACGGACGACAAGATTCGTTCAATTTATTGATTTTGACCGAATAAGATCACGGATGGCAAGGTCTTGCTATCTTTTGAGACAAATCAGAATCTTTGATCATAATTAAATTTTTGAATTTTATAAAATCGGGCCCACCACAATTGAAACCACAAACCCTAATCTCTCCTAATAAATAACCCAAAATCGGCAAGGTCTTTTTCCCCACTCAAACGGCAAGCTTCAACGAATATTTTGTCTTCCCACTTTCCGGCAGTGGCAAAGCAAATTCCATTGCACTAGGTACGCACGCACAATTCATCGTGAACTTCTTGCAGTACAATTTTGTTCAAATCATCGTTCAGTGGAAACCATCTATCCTCATCATAGGCCTTCTTAAGTTGTCGCAAGAAAATTGTTTCTATCATTCTTGACCATGACTCTCTATAGTAGAGTGTGTCTAGGGGAAAGAAGTTGGAGTCATTATTGGGAAAGATTTAGTGCTTCATAATAATAAATGCTCTATGAATGTGTATGAATGTCATTGTATTAAGATTCAGACTATTTATCAAATTCATGTTATGCATTATTATATTAGATTTACTATAGTAAATGTGACTTGTTAGGTCCCGAGGGTCTCGAATAGGTGTATGGGGGGAATACACCTATGGGCTATTTTTCTTTTCCTCAAAGAAGGAGATCTCAAGATAGAGATCTAAACGAAACTTTACATGCAAACACAGACGCCTGTTAACTGAAAGCAGTTTTGACCGAACAGGGTTGACGACTGATACTGAAAGCTCTTCAGTAAGGAGTTATCAGTTAAGTTGCTGGAACTTAACTGATGCACTTATGGGCTTCAGTCGAGTTTGCCAAAATAGAGATGATAACACTCTTCCTGACTATCAAAAGATAGATCAGTCGGACTGATATCATACGCAGCGGAAATTAAACTTAGTTTCGCAATAGCCTCGGTTGAGCACGTTGTTGGTCTTAGGTTTCTCTTTGCAGTTATTCAGTATTCAGTTTATCAATTGAAACAACACAAGTAAGAAAGTAAAACTGAAAGCTGTAAACAACACAGAGACTTTTACGTGGTTCAGAAAAACCCTTTCCTACATCCACGGTCGATTGATCATACCAACAATCCACTCCGCAAGTGCTTAACAGGTGCACTGCAAACCAAACCGTGTGCTTGCCGGGTGCACACAACCGTACCACTGAAGAAAACCCTTCTTCAGTACCCACACTTCACTCGTGTCGGATTTCTCTTGCTTAGCACAACCCGCGCTAAGACTCTCAGAGTCAGAGAACCTTTCTGAACTCCGAATTACTCAAAACACTCAAATCTTTCTCTTGGAAAGGAGGTTTGAACGAGTGCCAACTATGCTGCAAAGAACAAGTTCTTTGTAGCAAGTTTGACCTTGGCTTCTGGGTAAACAGAGGTTTGCCTAAGGTCTAAGAGAATGTATGTAATCAGCAGTGACTGATTTTGGCTTTGGAATTCTCTTCTTCGATTCAAGCTTTGGGGAGATTGAGCTTTAAGGCTGAGTAGCTATTTTGGCAGAGCTTCAGCTTATGTCGTTGAATCGGTGAAGGTTGAAGTGATCCTCGAGCGTTATTTGTAGGAGAACTCTTGAATAGATCCGTTGGCGTAGAACGTCCTCAAGATTTCTTCCGTTGGAAAGCAATTCGAATTTGGGCTGAGGCTTCAATCTTCGAGGTTCCTTGTCTGGTGGAAACGGCTCTCTTGAGGGACAGGAGATGTGACGTCTCTGATAAAGTAACCACCAAATAGGAATGACCTCTGCAGAGATAAGATCCTGAGATCTCTGCATTTAATGCGGCTGTACTTTTGTGAGTATGTGGCTTCCTTTGAACGTTGGAAGATCAGTCCGATGAAGAATGTTCAACTGATACTTGTCTTTAGTATCAGTCTGTGGCACGCATTAAGTAATCAGTTCCAAACTGATTCTTCAACTGATACTTCAGTTGGTATCTTCAGTCTTCAGTCCTTCGTTCTTCAGTCTTCAGTCTTCAGAACCGCATACTAAACTAGAAACAAACTCTAACACTTGAGTTCAAAACTGTTCTAGTCTATTACAATTAAGCTCTATGAATTTTGGTATCATCAAAACAAGGATTAGGATATTCCACAAGGTTCCCAACATGACTACACATTCACGTGAATTTCAAAGGTAAGAAAGCTGCAGAATGGTGTACTATGAATTTATTGCCTCAATTTTGGGAAATAGGAAGCTTGACGCCCTGCGGCAAGCTCAGCATGCCGGTCGGCATGCTCGAATTGTGGGCGGTAACCTACGTATGTGTGTAGAGGATTTAATTTCAAATTGAACCGTGTATTTTGTTTAATTTTTTTCATAACAAATGAGTTAATTCGAGATTTTACTCTATAGTTTAATAATAAGTTGAAATAAAAAATCACATAATTAATGTAAAGTACTTGGCCGATATAGATTAAAATTAAATTCTACCTATCATTCAACCAAGATTTTCGGTTATTACACAATAATTTGCACCAATTTTTTCACTTTTCTTACACAAATACTTTTCTTACACAATTGTATTTGTGTAAGAAAAGTGTAAGTTTTTTACATAAAATTAATGACACACGGTCAACATCAAAATGTATATTAGATAGTTCACTCAAAATTAGATATAGGATCAAATTTTTATAAGTAATGAACATTTTTAATTTTACACTTAAAAAATGGACAATTTTACCTATTAACATTTAAAAAAATCTAAAGAGTAAGAACCTTTTCCAATTTTTTTATTTCATGCACTCGCATCAAATTAAAAGCATAACCAATTTTTCAATTTTTTTTTGAGGGATTTCAAATTTTATTTTTTAAACCGACATTATTGTCACTTTTCTCATCCAATAATTCTGTTTTCTAGATGTTTTAATCTCGTACTGAACATACCCTTCAATACTTTCTTTTCCTGGATCAATTTGAACATATATAAATATTGTTGTTGCAATTTTCACATGTGCATTCATAATATCATTTCTCTATGCACGTACATTATACTAAACACAAATATAATTAAGATAAAATAGATTAAAAATAAAAACAAATAAAAACTTGGAGGCTTGGACGCTTAATCTTACTCTTTCATGCTATCTCCGATTCATCTCAAACACTCCATGAAACAACACTTAGATTTGCAACAAACAGTTAATTTTAGCTCTAATCAAGATACATTATTGTTGAAACACAAATAATTAATATTAATATTTATATATATAGCGCAATCCAACGATGAATATTAGCACTCTGGTGTGAGTTTGTGGTCCCTTTGCGGATCCCGGCAATAGTCGTAGAGCTTGTAATGATGATGGACATAGGCGAGCGCTGCCCTCTGCTGGCGGCTCAGCCCGTTGGAGCCGGGCGGAGAACCGGAAATGGGGCGGCAAGCGGCGGCGGCATTTGGGGCGGCGCAGGCGTCGATCTTGAAATTGTTGTACTTGCCAATGAAGGGCTGAAACGTGTAATCAGCCTTGTATCTGCCATTGTCGGTTGCCCAAGAGGAGGCATCCCAAATAGATCCGTAGAGCCACATCGGCCTCATTGGAAATGTGGCATCACTTTTCCGAGGGTACCTTCTTATTGGCACATCGTCCACGTAAAATCTGCAATCAATCAATCATTATCATACACCAATTTAATTATTTTGGCCTTTTAGCTACACACCTAACAACAAGCCAATCATGGGATAATGTTTCATTGAATTTGATACATGTGTCTCATATATGTACATAATTATTTTTGTTTTATGCACACACGCATATTTGGTGATTTAAGTATACGGGGGAGGGGTGAAACTATAAACACCTACTAAAATATAAAATACGAACTAAAAAAATTATATGAATTTTAATTCTCTGTGTAAATATTTGAATTACAAAAAATAAAATTTTCGCTACCTATGATATTCGAACTCAGGACAATGAATTCAACCTATGTAAGCATTATTCTAATTTATTTTGTATACATGTTTTGGTTCTAATACTTCATTATTGACACCTCCAATTTTAAATAAGTAATTAAAAAAAATGAAAACAAGCTTCGATTTTTATCAAGAATAAATAAATATATAGAATATATATATAGGGGAGGGCTAAAATAAAAACACTTCTTAAAATATAAAATATAAACAATTTTCAGCCCTTAGATCATCAAGATCTACGGTTGATTCGTAACCTTGTTGGATGAACTTGTGGTCCTGGGTTCGAATCCCAAAGGTAGCAAAAATTTATTTTTCACAATTCGTAACCATGTTGGATGAATTCGTAACCCTGTTGGATAAAATTCGTACATTAAAAAACGTTTATATTTATATTTTAAGAAGTGTTTTCACTGTAGCCCTCCCCTATATATATATATATATTAATATTAAAAGCTAAATGTAAACTATGCTCATAAAAAGTGACTAGCCAGCATATCATTCCTTTTATTTTATATATATTGAAAAACTACTAACGCATACTAAATGCTAGTGGTGGCTCACAAATAATGAGCAACATATTGATCATATACATATATATATATATATATAGGCCAAGGTTCAATGAAGAAGGCCTAAATGTAAGAAATAAGAGAGAAGTAATCTCATCCGTTGATTTTATTTAATCTAACGGACATGATTTGTTCACGCCATGTTCAACGGATTTTTTCGTTGAACATATGGGGGGTCGAAACCCAGAACCCCCAAAAATATTGTATATGTTCACGAATGTTCAACGAAAAAATCCGTTGAACATGGCGTGAATAAATCATGTCCATTAGATTAGATAAGATCAACGGAGGAGATTACTTCTCTCTTCTTTCTTACATTTAGGCCTTTTTCATTAAACCTATGTGAGCTATAATATAGGAAATGGGACAAGTCAATGAATAGTTAATATAACCTGTAATTGTACATTCTTTGATATTACCATGAAGACAAATTAGGTAAGTATTGTCGTATTATGCAAATAAAAGCAGAAAGAAACATTGATGATTTAGCGAAGTGAACTCACATGATTTGGGAAGGATTCCAAAGAATGGCATAATTGTGAAAATCCGTAGTGGGGTCGAACCAAAGATGGAATTTAATCTCTCTCCCAATAATGTGGCCATCGCCACTCCCTCTTATGTATACATTTGTCTGCAACACATACGCCTCTTCCTCTGTCGTTCCTAGAAATTCTATGTCAATCTCATCATGCTTTCCCGGCAGCTCTTCATTGTTTGACAGCTGCACTCACACATCTATCTATTAATATATACATGCATATAATGAGAGTGTATATATATATACATATCAATTCATTCTTACATAGAGAGATGTGATGACTCCTGCAGTATAACCCGGTTGGAGCTTGATGGAGGCTCCAAAGTAACCTGAAGAGTAAGAATCAAGCGATTTGAAGCCGCTTCCTGCACCAACAAAACACATTTTAATTAATGCATGGTAAATACTCCCAAATGAAAGTGTGTCTGTGTTGGTTTAGTGGTAGGTGGTTAATATGTTCAAAACCCGAGGTCCTGAGTTCGAGTCCACCATGAAGTGAAGCGGTTTTTAAATTTCTTATTTACTTGTATAATTTATCAAAAAAAAAAACTCCCAAATGAGTATGTCATGTGTGCATTTCATGCACACCGACATAAAATAAAATACGAGATTGAAGCATGGTTCCACGTACCTGAAGTTTGGTCGAGCCAAATAGTGAGTGAGCCATCCTGATCTAAAGATTGGTGTTGAGGACCCCAAAGATTGGTAAAGGCTTGGTTGAAGGGTATGGAGGCAAGTCTTGAAGTAGGGTAGTAGCCAGGAGAAGGTGGAGCTTCAGCATTGTTGCTTAATGGGAAGATTGAGAGGATGATGATAGAAATAAGGAGAGCCATATGTTTGGGGAGGAGAGACACTACAGATTGCAGTGGTGAGTCAAGTTATTTTGTTTTGAATTTTTGGGGAGAATAGAATGTTATAAATAACGTGATAATGGGGCTCACATCAGAAAATTTGGAGTTATGGGTCTGCCTAGCTACGAGACAAAAATAAAGAGAAACACTTGTGACACTTATATACATACAAGAAATGTTGTTTCCCGTGCACCATCCCTCTTTCTTGTATGACTAGGTCTTTTCCTTTATGTACTTGGTTACCATTTGATAAGTGAAGTGTTAAAATATTTATTTTGGTAAAAATATGTTGAATATATCCATTTTTTTTTGTCTAACTCTCATGATTGATTATAAAAAATTGAATTATTCCGTCACACAGCCCATTATCTTGTTGGACAATAATGCATTATGCTATCAAATGCATTAAATGCATTATCATATGGGTCAATTAGCTGACGGGTATTATCCCGTATGTATCAGGTCTTTTATCAAATATATCATGCATCTATTTTGTATAATTTTATCGGATCTTTGTATAATTCTATCAGATTTGTGAGAGCTACTATGGAGAATCACACAAATCTGTATAATTTTATCGAATCTTTGTATTTATAAAGGACTACGTAACTTATATACATACAAGGTTCCCATCCCCATCACACAAATGGGAAAATTTCCTCTAAATCCTCACCAATATTCAATTATTCTTTTATATATCTTTTATGAATATAAAATAAATAATTATTCAATATTTAGTGTATTACTATATACTCTTGCGAAAAGATCAATTATGGCATGAGATGCAAATGGAGTTCTAACTTCTTATTTCCATGTTATTAATTTATTGCTTTCACGTAGGATTAAGTGCATCGCAATTCTAATTTGAGCTGAATTTCCAAAATATTAAAATTACATATTTATTCAAGAAATAGTGTTATTTAAAAGGGTTAATTACGCCAAAAACCATAAACTTTGGGTCAATTTTCAAACTTGCTATGAACCTTTTTTTTATTTATCAAAATCCCTGAATTTAATGTGTCGAACAATTTTTCCATGACTTTCAAGAATCCCCAAATTGAATAATGACTTGGCACCTTTTTAGTGATCTGAAACGTGACATGGCGTCGCCGGCGATGAGCAGAAACGATGCCGTTAGTTGGGGATAAAACGATGTCGTTTTGAGCCCAAACCTCTCTCTCAATTGGGGGTCGAGCTCGCCGGAAGTCGAGCAGCAGTAGTCGAGCCCAAGCTCTTGCGAGCCCAACCATACCATGGCTGGTGGCGGCGGATCTGCGAGCCCAAGCTCTTGCGAGCCTAAGATAGTTCAGTAGAGAAACTCCAAACCCCATTACTCGATTTGGGAGGCGCCGGATCTGTGGGGGTGGTTGGTGGTGGCGGATTTGGTGATGGCGGTTGGGGAGGGCGATGGAGAGAGAGGGGGCGGCAGAGGGGGTTCGATGCGGCGGATCTACAGGGGTGATTGTGGAAGATCTGGTGATGGTTGTGGGTAAAATGATGACGACGACGAAGCTTTTCGGAGGCGGCGCGAGGCCTAGAACAGCGCGAGCACAGCAGCGGCGGTGGTTCGTCGAGCCCAGAGCCATCGGCCCTTTCGCGCCCCTTTTCCTTTCCCTTCTCGTCCCCGTCGGCGACATCTGCGTAGGAATTCGACGAAATCAACAGACGTTTTGGGTGGTAGGGTTTTGGGGGCTAGGTTTTTGGCGGAAGCGGCAATGGTGAGGCGGGTCTTCGTGTCTGAGATCGAGGGAGGCGGCCGTCGCCAAGGAGGAAGGCGGAGGCGGTGGTCCTCGCCGTCGCTTCGCCGAAGAAAGGCGGAGGCGGCGGCGGCGGCGGTGACCCGGACCTGGAGGAGGGGGAGGGAAAATCATGATTTTTTTGTTTTTTGTTTATTCTTTTTCAAGTAGGCGCCATGTCAGTTCGGTATTACCACGTAGGCGACAGGTCAGCTCAGAGCTTCACCGGAGCAAAAAAAACATGAAAAATTGTTCAATTCCTTAAATTTAGGGAATTTTTTATTAAAAAAAAAAGTTCATGAAAAGTTTAGAAATTGACTCAAAGTTCATGATATTTGGCGTAATTAATCCTATTTAAAAACCAAAATTTGATTGTGTTTATAGGCAATTATGCCTCTTTATGTATGTGTGTGTGTGTGTTTTGGTGGAGGGACTGAAGTACAATAGTTGGAATCAATAATTGGTTTGGTGAAAAATAACTTTGAAATCCTTGTACCGTATCATAATTTGGGTGTATTTGTTCTTTTCACAGGCAATAGATTATGTATATGGGCGGTTATGTCAGACAAACTTCTCTTCAAATATTGGGGATGTTATAAGTGCGAAAAATCTAATAATGACTTTGTCATTGCAACAATATATTTACGGATTATGGTAATCTTTATGTTATTTGCAGCAAGTAAAACTATTAACAATAAGTTCTCAAAAAAGAGAAAAGAAAGAAAAAATCAGAACAACGCATATTATTAAACTTATCAATTGAAATCTATAATCTATGTGTGTGTGTGTGATTACGTGCTTCATCATATAACCGATTACCTAAAAACACTTGCCATTTTATATGGCACCATGTTTTTAGTTTCTTGATTGCACAAAACTAGTAATTGATTCCAACAATTATCCATCATACACGCGTGATTTAACGTTTGACTTAGGCTAAATGTTGAAATCGTGGGGGTTTCGTAAAGTGAGATTTTATAGTTTGCAGATACATAGATGTAAATCTTTTTTTTTGTAAGTCTAATTAAAAGTGCATAAGATATTCATACTCTTTGTCGCCACTAAATAGAAAACAAAATATTTGAGAAAATGGAAGTTTGTAGTCTGGTGTATAGGTATAGTTTATGAAAGGATGAGATCAGGTGGGCTAAGAGGAGAAATCACAAGCCTATATGGGCTCTGGAAATTGGGAATTTCTTTCCAAATATTTGGTATGATTTGGGTTTGGGCTATACCTGGGCCTTTTGTTTCGTAAGTCCACTGGATACAACCATTTGGACTAGGGTTGTCTACGGGCTGGGAATCGTCCATTTCGGCTCTGAACTGACATTTCATGATTCATTGATAGGGTGAATCATAACCGGCCCGCCTGAGCATGGAGAAGGTTCCTGACCGGGCTCGAAACGGGTGGTTCAGGATCCGGTTCGAACCGTTGATTTTCAGGCTCGAACTGGCCTTTTTTATATATATATTTAGTTTGAATGTTGTGTATATTTTTCCTTTGTAATTACATAATTAATTTAGTATATTATATTTAACTTAATTGTTGAAGACTATAATAGAAATAAAATTAGAACACTCAGTTAAAATAAATATTGTATTATTATTATTATTAAATTTAAAGTGAATATGTACAAATTACAAAATTAATAAGTAAACTAAAAATACAATATAAAGTTTACACTTTATATTATTTCTATAATTACACAACTACAAAGTATAAATCTATTTTTAAAATTTTAAGTCTAAATACTTTAAATTGGTGGTTAACCGGCGATTCGGCCTGACAGTTAACCGTCGATTTTCGGTTCAACAAATTCAGGCCCGTAATTAGCCCTTGTTTCGGACGATTCCGAGTCGGTCCGACGATCAACGGTTCTGAATCGAAATTGTTGACCAGTTTGACCGGTTCCAATTAGCGTTAGACAACTAGG
The DNA here is from genome assembly GCF_028751815.1 of Salvia miltiorrhiza. Lineage (NCBI taxonomy): Eukaryota > Viridiplantae > Streptophyta > Magnoliopsida > Lamiales > Lamiaceae > Salvia > Salvia miltiorrhiza. The sequence continues at coordinate 47,207,182 of NC_080389.1, forward strand.
GATGCCAATCGGGTCAACCCACCGGATTTCGGACTAGCCCTATCGGGTTATGAGTTATTTGGGTGCGGATTAATCGGGTTGAAAAAAAATCGGGTTAGAAACTTTCAACTCTAACCCTAAATGCTCGGGTTTCGGGTTAGTCGAGCTCAAAATTTTATATTTCAAAAAATTAACTAATATATTTATCTTGATAATATTATATTTGTAATAAATAAATACATGCATAAATAAGTAAAATTTCAAATTTTAATTAAAATTAAAATAATATTTTAACTAAAACAATATTTAATTAAAATAATCTATTTCAATTAAAATTAAAATTAAAATCAAATTTTAATATTTTTAAAAAAAAAAAATAATAATAAAAGAGCATATGCAATACACACGATTTCCTTTTTGCCGACTCTAAAAATCGAACCCCCATTCGACCCTGGGGGCACGACAATACGGAGGGGCTAGTCGAGGGCGGGCTCAAACCTCTCGATCGAGCCCCACTATACATGCTCTAATATTTCATAATTAATTTATAATACACTCATTTTATAGGATAAATGTAGTTTTTGTAATAACTAGCCCATCTTTATCACGTACCTTATAATTCATCAATATCGCTCACACTTAATATATTCATTTAAGATATTAATGGTTGTGAAAATATATAAGGCATAGGGAAAAAAGGTTTTCATTAGAAAGGATTATCTAAGGCCATGTTTGGTTGTATTGGTAGGATTATAGTAGGTTGTTACAATCATTAGGGCCTATGATTTGCTACAGTGTTGATTAATTTAGTAATGTGTTTGCTTGATAAGGTAATTACGATCACTAAAATAATAATATGTTTGGTAAATATACGTTAATGATGATATTAGCGAATAAAATGTCGAGCATACCCATGTCTTATTGCCAATATTTCCAAGAAGAATCTCATGGAATCACTATTTTTGGTTGGTGAATAAATCAGTTTTCAGCAAGATATTAGTAAGCAAGGGAAAAATGAAAGTTTTCAAAACAAACACTAATCTCTCCCTAAATATTTCGTAATGGAGGGAAAATTTCCGCCAAAAATTTCACGGAATCGCTATGAATACCAAATCTCTGTGCTCGATAAATCACTTGGAGTAGATGCTAGGGATTATCATCAGGGAATTTTCGAAGAGAGCCACTGTCGTCCATTGTTCTAGGGTTTGGCTGCCATGGCTTCATGCAATCAAGGTAATATACTCTGATTCTGAGTAGTGATCTCATTCGCTTACATTATTACCGAATTCATATGTCGTGGTTCACCACGTCCATCTTTTTGTTGTTTGCAAAAATTATTTATTAGAGACATGATACATCTTTTTTCTCTTTACCGAATTCATTCGCATACATCGATTTTCTTTGATGAAAAGCCTGTATGCTTTTGTTGTATTATTTGTGATCATGTTGTCTTATTTACACACAATTTCGATAAATCTAAGCTCCAAAATTCAAAAACAATGCTAATAGCCTTGACACTTTGCACCATAGTAGAGAAAAAGCATCAGATCACTTCACTAAACAAAATATGATTCTGTGTTATTGGTTTGAGGTTCTAAGATATCAACAATTATCTTTCTCGCCTTCAGATCCTGTTATCTTTCTGAGAATTTTCCCATCTTTTTACAACTGCATTTTGTACTATTTTCGATGTATGTCAATCGATGAAGTTTCTCAGACCTTTTACACCTTTGGTTCTTACTGTTCTGTTTAATTATCAACATGGATGCAGGTGTTGAGTCAGGGAGTAATGAGGGTCGTCGCAATAGAAAGAAAAGGTCTGACAAGACTCGATAATCGTGGTCGGCGAAGGAAGAGGCTATATTGCAGGCTGCTCTTAAGGAATTAGTGGCTCAAGGATGGAAGTCCGACAATGGCTTCCGTGCAGGTTTTCTTACCAAACTCGATGATGCTCTGAAGAAGGAGTTTCCCGGCACCGATTTGAAGGCCTCTCCTCACATTAACTCAAAAATTGGGACTTGGAAGAAGAACTATTATTCCTTGTCTGCAATGCTAACACGTAGTGGGATTGGCTTCAGTGCAAATGGAGACCATATGATTGATTCCAATAATGATCAGTGGGAACAAATAGTCAAGGTTTGTGTCACTTTATTTCCATACTACTATACGAACTTGTGAACTGATGCTCTGTTGATCATATAATTTTCCTGGCCTTGCAGTGTGACAGCAATGCGCGTCTTATGCGTTATAAGAGCTGGCCTTTGTTTGACGATTGGAAGGAGATTTTTGGGAAAGACAGAGCCACTGGAGAGAAAGTTGAGGATTTTATGGAGGTAGTTAACAAGATGGTTGGGAGCGACAACATAATGCATGAAGAGAACGCTGGAGACGATGGACCACAATACCAATTTGATGAGGAGAATGAGACTGATGCGGCAGATGACAGCGTCTGCCAGAGTGGTGGAGGTGCTAACGGGAGGTCTACAAAGAAGAAGCGTAGAGGAGAGGAAGTAATGGATGGGTTCTACGAGCTGCTAGTGGAACTCGGCAGAAATAGTGACAAGAGGCTGGAGGCAATAGCCGCTCGCATAGGCTACGAGTTCGATTTAAGCAAAGCACGGACTGAAGTGTACCATACTGTGAACACACTTCCAAGCGTGACAAGGAGCGACAAATTCGAAGTCTATGAAATACTTTGTGACAAGGTGGAGCGACTGGAGCTTTTTTTTAGTCTCCCGATGGAAGCAAGGGCTGAATATTTGATGCGCGTTCTTGAAACTCATGGGAAGTGAATGGCAGGCTGCTGGGAATTATGTTTTACTTTGTTTTAAGAATAAACCTTATGATGCATTTGGCTGATGACTTCAGTACCTCAAACACTATTTTGATTTTGTTTGTGTGAGGTTTGTTGTCATATAATATTTTGCAGTTATGTTTGAACCTTGGTATTTTGAGTATTTATGCAATATTTATGTTAGTAATCTTTTGATGATTTTTGGCTATTTCATGTTGTGGATCTCTAATGAATAGAAGCAACATCTATGTTTCTACTTCTCTGCTTTGCTTCCTCTTTTTTTTAACGAGTTACTTGGTCCACGTAGAGCATGACTTCATACCAAGTCGTGAGTACAAAGGGTTCACTCTCCTCTTGGGAGGGGTGTCGAGGATTTTATCTGGAATTAGGATCAGCGGTGCGCACTTTGAACAGAAGAGTCTTCTTTTATGGAGTATTTTCTTTGAACAATTGTTACTTTGATCCACACATTATTAATCTTTTCTTCCCAGTTCTATTCTTGGTTTATTATGCTAAACTCTGACAATAGCCATCTGTGTGTTCAACTCGCTTCAGTAGTGTAATTAAATAGTTGAAGAAGTAACGAGCTCATTGTTTATAAAAGTAGATGATCAAAGGACTTGGGAGTTGAAATGAAGTCTTGAGCTTTAATTTTCTTATGTTAATAGTTACTACTAACTCAGAAACATATCGATCACAGCAATATATTTACACAAATCTCAAAACATGTTGAAAATGCAATAGCTCATCAAGCTTGTGGAAGGCGGGAGCGGGACCTAGCAGCTGCTCCTCGTGATTACGCGGCGGAGACATAATTGAAATGAATATGTGAATTTTAATTTCCCATGGCTTGAACGGTGTTGCTTTAAGCTGTGCATTTTCATAATCTTGTGAATTTTGCTTTTTGATGGTTGGTCCTGCTTGATTAGTTGTGATAGCTTACATTTTTGGTGTCAAAATATCTTTTTAATGAGTTGAATGAATGATTAATTGCTACTTGTGTCGGCTGGACAAAGTATTGTTCAAGAAAATGTATTGAAATTCACTCAGGAAATAGGGGTTTACTCAACCATTTAATCCCTTTTCAAGCAGTTGGATTTGCAATTATTATGTATTTGAATCAGTTGTCAATTAGTTACTGACGCCGAAAGACGAAGTGAAATTCATTGTTTTCAAGGATAAGCTAGTCTGGTGTAGTCTGCTGCACAAGGAGAAAGAGGGTTCATGTGTAGGGTCCTGATGAACCCCATGGATCTTGGATGGGACTTGCTAGTTGATTGTTCATGTATCTTCTATAAGTTGGAGATAGGAACTTCAGGCATTTTGATGAATGTTGCAGTCTCCTGAATTCGTGGACTTGTAAACAGACTCTTGTTTAAAAAGTTTAAAATTTAGAAGCACCCCAAAAGTTTTAGAGGTTTCTACTCAAAAAAGATTAGAGATGACTTCGAAAATGAGTAATAGGAAAAGCTAGACTAGCAGCTGCTCTCTCCAATGCTCTCAATCTGTTAGCTTCCATGCGAGCCTTTTGTTCTTCTGACATTGCATATGTATTAGAATTACCAGGGTTCGTTTCCACTGTCTGATTTGGCACCTCCTCTGCTCTAGATATATCAGCAACAACATCTTCGACATGCACAGGCTGAGAAGGTTCCTGTTAGGTACCAAGGGATCAAAAGTTTAAGCCTTTTTTAGAGTGAATAGTTTTTTTGTTAGTTCATTAAACTGGAATAGAAAAGCAGATAGTGAAAGTCGATGTATAGTTGATAGTGGAGAGATGATATATGAATGTCAACTCATGGTGCTTTTATCGAAATTGTGCCATAATATATATCTTTGTAATCCAGCAAAAAAAAGTATGATTGCTTATAAGCAACCATGCACCACTTTAATCAAAAGTTACTTCAATAGCATATTGAAAAACTAAAATAAACATAGCTTTAAATGAGAATAAACGGCCACAACCCTAAAGATTCCACTGGGTCTAGTTCGACCCGCAAGAACCCTCGTCACCTCCATCAGCTTGCTCCGCACCCTCGCTACCTCCATCAGCTTGATCTGCACCATCGCCACACTTCAGCCCCGTACCAGAAATAGAGCTTCCAGCATCTTTCGGTTTCGGTGCAAAGGCATTTCTACCAGGGAATTTGAGCTTTCGCTTAATTGTTGGCCACTTACTGTTACCGGATGTAAGAGCTTGCTTTTTTCTGTAGCGACGTCGAGCAAGCCTACTACAACCTGCAAGAGGCGGGGAGGTGACCTCATCATCGGAGGATAGATCTATGCAATCTACAGCATCACCGGAAGGCTTCTTAGTTGTCGAGTCGCTAAGTATGATGTAAACACGGGATCGACTAGCCTCTGCTTTCACACAGTTGGTGCCGAAGGGCTGGGAGAGGCGCTTGAACTCGGGTTCATCCTTGTAGAAATAGGCCTCCACGAATTGATCATTCTTCGCAAAGTAGCAAAACTATGTGTTAGATAAGATCATGAAGGATGCCGAAAATGTGTAATTAGAAAACATGATATAAAACCTGGATCATATCACGCCACACAGGCTCCGGGGCATTCACCATTTTTCTCTCGACGTCCCAGTAAGTTTCAGTGCATTTGTTCATCCTTGTGAACGTCCGGTAACGGCCCGCCAAGAACCCAATCCGCTCCTCGATGTCCACCAATTTGAAGGATGTTTTGAACTTCTTATTGAGGGCAGCAAGCGCGCACAAGATTGCGTGTGCAGACTTGTACGGTAGCCGCGGGAAACATATTGTCTTCATGGAGATAAGCTCTTCGAGAAGCGCCGTGTCTCTCTCCTTCGTCCAATTTTCATCATACAAATACCAACTTTGGGCTTGAATGCGGGACAAATGAGACATCTTTGGGGTGAGTTCTTTGCTTTGGATGAGTGAATGCATTTGTTTGCAAAGTATTGAAGATTATATAGAAGGGAATTTGAGGATGAAGGTAGATGACAAGTTTATCTCTGCAATTTGAAGATTAGATATGGCAAAAAAAATCATTATGTATCATTCTAAACTTGCATGCAATATCCTCTGGAATCTGTTCCATTTTTTTGCTTAAAAAATTGTTAAGTTAAAAATCTCATTACGACATTAATTAAGGTATCAACTACAACAATATGTCATAGAACATTGGCATTCTGTAAACTTGATATCATTCTTTTGAAAAGTTAGTTTCTTGTTAATTCAATTTATGGTTTCCTTTTTGTTGAGCCTATGCATTTGATAATTAACATTAAAAAATAAAAGATACTTGAGGCGACAAAACAATGAAGCAAAAGTAAGGAGTTCTATTAATAATATCGTCTCAATTGTTGCCACAAGGATTTGCACCCTTCCAGTTCTGGGAAAGGTTTTTCCAGCTAGATTTGATAGCATTTAGGGCAGCAACTGCAATAGATTACAGCAGCTCGCCTCTTCCCCTTACATCATACATAGGTGTGCAGACTGCAGTGATCTTGAGCTGCTTCAGTTGGCAGTTTTTGCGGTTGGCTAGAGCGTGCATCATCACTATCCAGTAGGAGCAGAGCTTCCTACCGATGTCGATGAAGTGGATTTTTTCTGCTGATGCCAAACTGTCTAAGATGGTCTGGATTGCAGCGTAGTTAGAGATCTGAAAGAGTGGGAGTGTCTGCTCACAACCAAACATAGCAGCTTTGAGACTATCATTTCTTCTTCCAAATCGAAGTGATTTACCTCTCTCTCCAAATCGATTCTGTGTTTCTTTACATCAATTCTTTCCCTTAATTGACATTAAAAAATAATAAATACTTGAGGCGACAACACTATGAAGCAAAAGTAAAGAGTTCTATTAATAATAGATTGTACAGGCCTTTGTAAACATATTGAAGTACCAAACGTTGTCCCGCTAACATTCTGCAATCGAAGTAATCACATTAGACAAAAAGAATAGAGTAGAGCAGCAACTGCAACAGAGATGAAATGGTGGAGCATTTGATTGTTCAGAAATATTCAACTCCACTCAGTAAATGTCAAGAATCACGAGCAAACTACATTTTGAGAAGCAATGCAACCTCTGAATATGGATTTTAAAGTGTATCTCATCCTTGAATCATAAAACACAATATCCCTGGATAGCCATTGCATCGAAATATATACATTAACACATACATCACAAGCGAGCGAGCGAGCGAGAAAGAGAGAGAGAGAGTGGTTGATGCTATCCCAATAAAAGGATCAGTCACACAACAGGAAACTAAGCAAATTCATGAAGCAATGGGGGATTTTCTTCACATCTTCCTGGCAAATATCCATACCAGTGTTTACACAAAAATAAAGTAAATAAAGCTCAAAAGGAAGCAGTGAAGCCAATATTTAATCTTTCAAAACAGTAAGCATTTGAATCCATGTCTTTACATAAGTAATATAATCGAAAGAGCCCAAACACAAGCTTTGAAATCAAGCATTTAATCCAAATAACAGTAAACAATTCAAACAATGGCTTCACATATGTGATAGAGTAAAAAATAGTAACAAAAAACAAGCTATGAAATCAAGCATTTAATATTTCAAAAAGAGTAAGCAATTTAAACCATGTCTTGACATAGTTAACAGAGTTTGAAAGAGCCAACAAAATCTCACAAAGACACCATAGGATAGACTTTCAATTTGACACTACTATCTCAATTTTTCAGAACTACATAAACTATTCAAACTTATCAACTAATTTTCTCTCAAATACTACTGCCACATAGCCTGTGCCAAGGAATCACTCTCCGCGTTCCACGCTTGCGATGCCTCTATCGAGTCAATGCAGTTCGAGTGATCTATTTCTACATCATCATTTTCATTGATAGCGGTATAATACTGTTGCTCAATTGGGTCGAAGGCCATCTCATTTCGGATGAAATTATGAAGTAGAAAGCAGGCCATTATCAACCTAGTTTGGACCTGAATAGGATAGTATGTTGTACTCATCAAAATTTCCCATCTCATCTTCATTATCCCAAAAGCACGTTCAATAACATTGCGTGCTTTTGTGTGTCTTAGGTTAAAGAGTTCCTCTGCATTTTGTGGTCTCGCTGAAGTAGGTCCCCACTCTTTCAAATGATAGCGAACACCTTTGTATGGAGCTAGGAATCCCTCGCTATTAGCATAGCCGTTGTCCACTAGGTAGTAGTTCCCTATATGTGCCAAAACGGATAATTTAGTGTAGCTAATTTAAATTATTATAAAATATGCAGCAATTACTAAAAAAACTACAATTTTTTTATTTTTACCCTTTGGTACCCTAAGACAGTAGGGTCGATTGAGAGCGTCACGCAATATTCTAGAGTCGGCTGCTGAACCTTCCCATCCTGGTAATGCGTATACAAACCTCATGTTCTGGTCACAAACACCTAGCGTGTTTGTTGAAATCTGTCCTTTACGTGTCCTATATTGTGCCTTGTCACAATTCGGCACTTTCACGTTTATGTAAGTGCCATCTAGCGCACCAAGACGCCCTACCCCCAAAACAAAAGGAAACAAACACCATATAGTCAGTTGAAAATGTCATAGTTCAGTTGGAGTATCGTAAGACATGCGTGAAACAAGAATGCAATATCCTATGTCCATACCTTAAACCACTTCCATCGTGGATCATTGTTGTCACCAGATACCGGATCAGGCTTCACTAGGAGTAGAACATGTAGCTTCAAGATGGCTTTCAAAATAGTGTGAATATAGCGCGATATTGTTTGGCCCGATCTCCAAAAATCAAAGCGCACGACACGATTTTTCTTGTGATGGGCTAATACGGATAAAAACATGACCAACTGTTCCTCTACGGTCACAAATTTACCATCTTTTAATGAACCTAGTTGTCTCATCAGATTACACAATCTCCCAAATGCATTTCTATCCATCCGCAGATTCAACACACAATCTATATCGCTAACCATAGTCATCCTATTTAGATGTTTTACTTTATCAGGGATCCTTTGCAAGATGCTGTATGATTCAATTTGATGGCTACGTTTTCTTTTTTTATTAGACCTCATACGAAAGATAACATCAATCACTAAAGCAATTCAAAATATGAACTGGCGCATTTCTTCTTCAATGAGCCATAACAACAATTGTTTTCTACTGAGAAGGTTTGTCATTTTTGGCTTGAATCTAATAGCAGGCAGCCCACTCTGAAATATGACAAATAAACTAGAATTCAATGCTAAAAGTAACAACTGATTTCTGGAGCCTATTTCTTAACAACAAATGGAAAGTAACAGGCGAATCAGGGGAGGAGCACATGCAACGCAACGAATCTATAAGCGAACAATATGAACAATCAAACTCAACCCAAATCATTTCATAAACAGAAGACCAATATGTAGAGATTCGTAACTGGAAAACTATATTCATTCCATTCATTCCAGTGATTTTGTATCTTCTTTGAAGTTTCTGAATTCAGGCATAGTGGTCAAACAGTTTAAGGGCATTTTAATCATGCAAGCTGCTCACAAACAGTGTTATAGGGCAACATAATGGTTAACTAGCACAACCAGACATCATATAAATGTACACATTCATCATTCAATATGTGATATCTCTCAGGAACAAATTTCCAGCATCACTAAGTTTTCATCAAGAAATAGGAAAAAAACCATTCAACCCAAGATTTTCATTTCTCTGTAGTACCACAAAAAGTGAAACCTCATAACTATCTTTTCTAGGAGCAACTAAACACTGAACAATCAACAACACACCAAATTAGGGTAATATTTTATAAGACATATAATAATTAATACAAGGATGAAAATATGCATAAACAGAATTGCTTACCACTTCAATCAACAATAGCAAAGGAATTAATTATTGGTCTATAGTCAGATAAGTGCACAGCAGTATACATCGTTCAAAAGAAACTGATCAAAATATGATTAAACATGAAACAATAATTACATAATATTAAACCCTTCGCCGAAGACTTGCCACATTCAGCAACCCACTACAATCAAGAAAACTAAACCAGCAATGCGATCAAATACCTAATCGAACGAACGAACAAAGACAAGGAGCAACGGGTGACTAACCTGAATTCAGCAAATTAGTGGCAGAAGTTCTTCAAAGAACTCAAAATCGCGATAGGCCTTCAACGAACGAACAAAGACAAAATCGCAATACGAATGTCTGGGTATTAAAAAAAACCAACAAACTTTCAGAAATGATGAACAAGTAATTTCAATCTCATCAAACAAATTGACAGGAAATCGTGTATGATTCTTTTTGGATATTGCCCAGAATGAACAACACCAAATTTGAGAATCGAAAATTTCTGAGAAATTAGCAAGTATCCCATAGCATATTGAAGAATTTTAGACGGCGATTATCATCATTTTTTGTTGAAACTTATGGAATCGTCTTACCAGAGGAGCTCAGCCGCTGAACTAGGGCAAGAAAATGACGTGTGAATCAATAGAGCTATTATTAGGGCAAGCAAATGAGAGAGCAAAAACGAAATTCAAAATTTTAACATAAGAGAGCTATTCCTCCAGAAATGCTATCTGCCGCTCGTGGCCAGTTACACTAACGAGGTAAAATCGGAATTCAGTGGCAGGCCTGCGGGCTGCTACGGGCCGAAAATGGAGTTAGCCCAACAAACCAAACTCATAGAAGACGCCACACTATTAGCCTATCAAGCCTAAGAGTAATAACCGAACATGGCCTAAAGGGTTAAATGCATGTAATATCACGAATTATGCTTGAAATTCGCTTTGTCCATAATCTTTAAAATTTTCATTTTTATCACAAATTTCAAATTTGACATTTGTTCAATTTTTCCACCATTTTTATTTTTAATGGTCGTGAAATTGACATGCATCAATGTGGATTTAGTTTTACACGTAACACTGACGTGAAATAAATATGGATTTATTTACACGTAAAATCTTAAATAAACATTTAATCCCTAAAATCAACATTTCAAAGAAGGAACCTTCATCCACGCTCTGATTTCACTCCACTCCCGCGATGAGTCACGACTCTGATTTCACTCCAATCCCGTCGGCGGCGGCAACAGCCCTGACGGCAGCAACCTCAATTCTTCTTCTTCCTCCTCCCGTGCTCCCAGTCTCAATCCCAAATCCCAATTCCTCTTATTCATCTCGCATGTACAACCGAAAAAGTTCAACCATTGGAGCATTTTTACACCTACAAACAATGAACTTCAAATTCGAAAAGAAGAAGAAGAAGACATCTTGTGCCAAGAAAACTGGACGAAGAATGAGAAGGAAGAAGGGGGAAAATGTTGCAGAACGCGAGGAGGAATTAAAGGAGGAAGAAAGAGAATAGTAAGCAGACGCAAATTCTGGACAAAGAAGAAGAAGAAGAAGAAGAAGAAGAAGAAAAAGAAGGAAGAATGAGAAAACATTTACGGTTTTAAAGTTCAATTCTACATAATTAATCACAAATTAGTACAACGACGTAGTTTTGTACAAGAATGATACGTTGAGTTTAAGTCATTGGATAACAACAAATATGGTGCGTGCTGGTGAACCACATCGATTCTGATTTGGGGGAAAATGAAAACGGTGGAAAATTGAACAAATGTCAAAGTTTTTTATAAAAAAAATGAATTTTTTTAAAGATCGTGAGTAAAACGAATTTCGAGCAAAGTTCGTAATAATACATGTATTTAACCCTTATCTAAATTGTTATTTTTTTGGTCCCATTAAAAATATTTCATTTTTCATGATAGATCATCCTATTAAAAACAACTCATTTCATAAAAGATAGTAGTATTAAATTATTAAAAAGTTGTAGGTTCTACTCCTATCATTTTTATTTAATTTATACATTATATTTAATTTTTGTATAAAAAATAATTGAGTCATGTATAATGGAACGAGTAATAATTTTGTTGTTCTATTTGTGGCAACAGTGAGTCAGTTATTCTTAGCTTCATGTAATTTTATTTTTTGTGTCATTAGATCTTTATATAATTTTTTATGTTAATACGAACATTTGAATTACTAAATCAACCTTTTACAAATTAAACTATTGATGTGAAAATAAATTATGTTTTCGATCATCGAGTCATGAGCAGCATATTCTTTTCCTTTTTACCTCCATTTCTGAGCTTCTCTGTTGTTCATGCTTTTTCTCATCAAACGCAGAGTGAAAGGGAAGTAAACACAAAGCAAAACCGCTGCGTAATCGCAAACGCGGTGAAATCAGAATCCGATATTCCAGAAGAATTTATCTCCAATAAAGAACAAGAAAAAGAGGGCAAAGAAGGCAAAAAATAGAAGGAAAAAAATGGAAAAAGTGATGAATATATTGAAGCCGAAGCCCAATCCGCAGCAATTGCTCAGAGATTGGCAGCGTCGCCTCCGCCAAGAGTGCCGCAATATGGAACGCCAAATCCGAGGTCCTTCTTTCTAGTTTTGCATCTAATCGTGAGGGTTTTTTGTTTCTTCGTGTGTGTGTGTAAATTGTTTTTTGTCAAAGAAAAAATTGAAGTGTTTGAAGATTTTGGGTAACTTTTATTGGTGGGTTTTGCTTAGACATACAGAGGGAAGAGAAGAATGTGCAGAAAGCGATCAAAGAGGCAGCTAAACGGAATGACATGGGTTCAGCTAAGGTGCTTTTTCTTTTTTCCTTTTATCTGTTGTGAATTTCCAACTATTCTGGATAATTCAAGTTATGCTTGTAATGGTGATTTGGAATCTGGGAGATCGATTGAGGAGTTTCGTCTTTCCTTATGTTTTATTGTTTGTAATAATAGACTGTATCCGCAATTGAGAGGTGGTGAATTTAGGATTCTTCTTCCCACTAATCTCCTTGGGATATTAGATCAGTTGAGGTATTGATCTTAAAAGGTTTTGAATCCGTGTTTTGGTGTTTATTATTCGTTTTGAACTATCGATTGCCTAACTACTAAGCTTAAGCTGAATCAGTAAATTATGCAAATGGTTCATTGATGGCTTATTTAGGATTACTTATAGCTATGGGATGATTTATGCATGAGTGATGTTTTCGTTGATCACTTCTCGTGCAGGAGCTTGCAAAAGAACTTGTGAGATCTAGGAAAACCGTGAACCGTCTTTATGAAAACAAAGCTCAGTTGAATTCGATATCAATGCATCTCGGAGAAAGTGTTGGTATGAGCCTTTTCTCTTCAATTATTTCTTACTTTTGATTTATTTGTCAATCCTTTTGGTCACTCTTGGTCAAAGTACATAGGTTATAACTGTGCTTGTAGATTGTGTATTTGCCGTCTCTCAAGTGTTTGAATAGCTTTTCATTGTTGGTCCACATTTTTCTCCTTGATAGTAAGTGCTGATTGGCTGCAATTTACATAATGGTTGTGTTTTTTTACTGTGATGTGTTTCATATGTAGTGTTTGGGTAGGGACGATGATACTTTGGAGAAAACATACGTAAATTTGTTCAGATCGTAAATAGTGCATGTATGCTGGAAACTTTTACAATTAGCTTACAAAATCAATGCAGCAAAAATTCTGGTATTTGGAGATGAGTTGGGCTGGTCTCACTTTACTTCTTGTTTCTTAAAGTTCAAGAAAACCTCATATGTCGTGTCGTTAGTGAATCTAAGCTCGTTATTGAGTTCCTGCAGAGGCATACCCTTACTGTACGCCATAAAAATTGGTCGCTGATCAACATTAAACTTCTAGTTTCTTTGCCTTATAATTTTGGTACCTCGAACATGGTTGGGCTGATCTCCCTTTATCTCTTCCCGCTCTCTTAAACTCAGAATCACAACTTTTTATGCCGTGTGATAAGTTGGAAACTGAACTTACGATTTCTAGTTAATGCACCTCTTGCTTGGAGTAATAGAGAAGGATAGGTAAGAATGAAGTCCTTCCTGTGTCAGCGAAGTTCCTGTTTTTTTCTCATAGGGTTTTATTTTTTTGTTCTTTTTCCTGAGGCGACATTTTTCCTTTATATCTTTCCTTGATTTTTCACTTTTGATTCTCAGCTGTCGCTCGAACTGTGGGACATTTGTCCAAAAGTGCTGAAGTGATGAAGCTTGTCAATAATCTGATGAAGGCTCCACAAATGGCTGTGACGATGCAAGAATTCAGTAAAGAAATGACTAAGGTAACTTTACTTTGTCTTTACTGTTGTCCCTTGTCACATACGAGTTAGGCTGATATTTTGATCTAGGTTTAGCCTTCTTATAGTGATATTCTTGTTAGTGAAGACATTGAGGCTGTGCAAATTAGAAACACTAGGAAGAAAAAGAGGCGGATCTTTTGCGTCATCATGAATGAACTCAGTAGAGTCGAGGGCAATCGCAGAAATTAACAATCAAAACAGTAAAAGATCTAGCCAAAGACTAATACTATTTCAACCCTAACTGATGACTTCCTGCCTCATTTAAGTATATGACCTACTAACCTGAGGGCCCTTACAATAATTAAAAGCAACGTCGTAAATAAATTTCTCCCTACCGCCATGCTAAAGCAGTCACACTACGCAGGCTTATCCTATTTCATGCATACTTAATTATATTGTAGATGTTAGGATTTCTATAGTCACATGTGACCTAGGGCATGAAACTTTCTGAAGCTGACTTTAATCACATAATGAGGGCTAAATTTATCAAACTAATACAACTTCTTAAGTCTTGTTTGTGGAATTTCCTCATTATATGTGAAGATTTTTGTTAGTTTGCACTTGATCTAGGCATTCACATAATCTGATATCGTATATAGTAGAAGTATGAGTAGGAGGAGGACGACGTTAGGAACATTGTATTCTGCTACTAACTAAGTTAGCCTTAATGAATCATCAAGTATCGAGATGCTATGTCATTGCAGGCTGGTGTGATCGAAGAGATGGTCAACGAGGCCGTGGATTACGCACTAGATTCCGAGGACATAGAAGAGGAGACTGAGGAAGAAATCGAGAAGGTTCTAACAGCCATTGCCGGAGAGACTGCTGCACAACTTCCTGAAGCCGTTAGAAAGCAGAAACTAAAGCAGCCTGCCACGAGCGAGGAAGTAGAGGTATCTTTTCAAAGTTTTTATTTCTTGCATCTCCCCCTTTCACGTATTCATATCGTCGTATATTTTCCCAATGATATGAAACTACAGGAGAAAATCGATGACGAGGAAGAGATGGAAGAAATACGAGCTCGCCTCGCCAGAGTTCGTTCCTAATTCCTAACCTCGCTCGTTTCTGGCCATTAACCATTCGATAAAATCACAAACACTTACATATATTATGTGCGAAAATATGGTTCTTGATTTTATATATGTATGAGAAGGCAATATCCTTGCTTCTTTTACAAGCAGATCAAAATTTCATCTATGTACATATATATTTTTCCTACATGTTTCTTTTCTTTTCAATTCTTGAATGGAGTCGATCTCGATAGAGGGCTTCTTCAAACTTGTGAATGGAGCAAGGCAGCGTTATGGGCCCTGTCGTAGTTTCACCGTCGTAGTACTCGTCGAGCAGCCCCGTGAAGAACTCGCACTTGAGGAATTCGACGGAGATGACGTACCTGACCGCCGCCTTCGGCTCGGCATCGTCGACAACGTCCACGGGGAAGTATCCTGGCGGGACTTGGATTTTGTTGCAAGTGCGAAGCTTCTTCGCCAGTTGCTTGAGTTTGCTTCCAAACAATGCCGTCTTCATCTTATAATAGTTACTAACTTCAAATTTTTGATCGAACATGGGAATAGGGATCTGCTTATATATATTAATTAATACGAGGTGGTGAACTCCATTTAGGATTATAATTTGAATCCGTTTAGAGTTAGAACTTGCCTTATTCGAATAAGGACAAGTTTTGTAGGAAACATAGATATCATAGAGTTTTGATCAAATAAGGTTAAATAAGTAAAAACACGTATTTTAGTCCTAAATTTTTTACTTGCAAGTGTTTGTATCATGTATGGTAGGAAAATAATATTATCAGGAAATATGATTTCTGACAAATTACTTATTCTGTGTTTGGAAAGTACCAAAGAAACAGGTGGGATTTTGACTTTTGTATTTAGCTCGAATTTAGTAATTAAAAGAAGTCATAATTGAATTATCAAGTTCATGCTCATAATCTAAAAAAAAGTTAATGCTCTAAATATTACTTTCTTTGAAACATAATATCTTTCTTAGTCAAATTTTTGAAAATAATTTCACTAATTATTACTCTTACAATTTTCACATATTGTCATTAATAGATCTAGTATTTTTTGAAATAATTCCACAAATTATATTTTTTTTTTCTAATTTCTGGGGTCCATCACCACTCGTCAAATACACAACTTGTTCTTTAAAAAAAAAATCAAGTCGGCGACACCACCAATGTGATGCTTTAAGAATATATTTTGTGGACGAAAGGTGTAATAAAGAGTTGCCTAATAGTATAATAGCGTTAGTGATACCAAAAAGCTCCGCCAACTTGAATGTGTAAACTGATTTTAAATCTTGTGCAAGTTCATTCGGTAAGACTATAGAGTTTGTTAGACATAATAACTTTGTTTAGTTGATTCATTAGTTGAGCTTCAACAACTTGGTTTGATTTGTGGAGTCTCGTGAATGCATCCTATAATATAAAGACCGTCAAGAATTTCTACGCGTTGCCAATCTATCATTCATGGCATCACCATATTCATAATATTGTATCAATCACAAAAATATCAAAAATAAGTAACAATACATTTGACATGAAGCTGAAATTATTTCCAAAATTCAATTATAATTCACCAAATAAAATAAATATAAAGGTAGAAATTCATCCAAATGAAGAATCAAGGCAAAGCGGTTAAGCAGCAGATTTTTTGTCTTGAAGATGTTGAGGGACCATTTATCCCAATCCAAACCAAGAATCATCACAGTAATTCCGATTAAGCCCATGTTTGATTGAGTGTTTTTAGAGGTTGGAAAGGGAATCAAGTAATTGAATCCATTACTTGTTGTTTGGTTTGGGTAATGAGATAATCATTATCCTTACTTGAGGGTAACTCAATCACCCAATTTGTTATCCCTTAAAACAGAGGGGAAACAAAAGAAAGAGAATCACTTACTAATGATTCATTTCCATTGTTAAACCAAACACTCAATAAAATAATGGTTATTGTTTCTATTCTCCTCTTTTATTTGATTTCATTATATTTCCATTCCTCTACTTGAACCAAACGAGCACTAAGAATGATTCTTAAAACTAATTCGCTATCTCCGCACAACACATACAGCAACAAAACAAAAACAAACTAATTGAACAATCAATTGATTCAAGTGTTGTATGTTAATTAATAAAGATAGATGCTTTAAAGAGTAACTTCGACAAAATTAAATTTGGAGGAGAAATAGCAATTGACGATGAAACAAGCATGGTATGAGCAGCGGCTCGCACATAGCGAGAGAGAAATAATTTTTTTAGGTATTATTTAAATCCTGAAATTTCACGTAACTTTTCTCGTTTTTTAAATCATACTTATTACTTTCCTTATTTTCTAAGAACTAAATCAACCTATTTTCTCAAAACATAATCCCTGCCAAACAAACAGGTCTATGTTAAGTCTCTTCTTAAAATTGTGGACTTGATGTCAATTTCGCCTAATTTTAAGACGAACCAATGTAAAAGGCACAATTTTCATAACTGAAGTACAATGATCTAACTTTAGTTTACAAGAAAGTAGATTGCTCAAGTTTAATGAATAAAAAAGTATGGAATAATGAAGAAGAGAACGTTGATGAAAACTAAAACTTAGACCACAGATTTATACTCCCTCCGTCCCAATAAAAGTGGCCACTTTTTTTTGGGCACGGAGATTAAGAAGGGGATTGTTATGTTTTAATTGAGTATGACCCACCAAAATTAGTGAGTAATTTTTAGAAAGTGGCCTACAATTGTTGACCAAATTAGTGAGTAATTGTTGACTTAATTAAAGTAAACTTTTGCCATTTTTAGAAAGTAGCCACTTTTAATGGGACACTCAAAAAGAAAATGTGGCCACTTTTATTGGGACGGAGGGAGTATCTAGTTTTTTTTTTTCGAAATTAAGAGATTAATAATAAATCATCTCGCAGGAAATGTTTTTTTTTATTCGAAGCTAAAACCATACTCGAGATATTATCACTAACAAGAATTTATTTACGGCCTAGCGGAGTACCATTTTTGAAAGATAAAACAGAAAAAAAAAAAAAAAAAAAAAAAAAAAAAACCCTACCCTTTACAAAATAATTATACTTATTTAAAATATTTTAATTTACCCTTATGTAACATTTATTTATATATTTTAGTTTATGTGGGTATTTTTTTGTTTTTATCTTTCAGAATGGGTAAAGACTACACTGAACCCTATAAAATATATGAATAAATGACTATCTTGAAGACTCGTAATATTCAATACTTCAATTGCAAGCGAAATGAATTTATAATTCATATTAATTATTATTGTAGTTTGAAGATGAACGAATAAAAATTGTTGTTATTGGATATTTGAATAAAAATTGCAGGCGAAAAATAAATGGATATTTTAAAAATGAACGAATATTTAAACATTAGCCATGTTCGTTGATTGTAAATCCTTGTACAATTTCTTTTGTTTTATTAAATCCTTTTAATTCAATATTTAATATCACTGAATCATTTATTAGTAAATTTATCAAATTCCTTAAATTTCTCGTCAAATATATTCCACATCACCGATTATTAAAATAAATTAAAATAAAAAGAAAGAAAAACTCCACCTCAGATTTTAACATAATTGGGAAAGCTCAAACACATACACCGGTTTTGGGAAAACGCATAAAATCATTTCTAGGTGAGAGTTCAATCCACATTATTGAAGAATAACGTTTTAATTTCTATCAAATTTGGTAACACGCAGGATCATGAATTTTGATCTGAATAAAGATGTAAGATGCTCACTGTATACAATTCTAAGAAAGAAAATCTAATGGTACAAGAAAAATGAGGAAACTGGGATCATCATTCATAGCAACGGTATGTAACATGCAGCAAATTTCATGGCAACGGGGGAGTTCTTACTTGAGGTGAATTCATCTCAGCCGTAGGCGTAATATGATTGAAAGACTCAGTGCCGGAAAGTCTTCACCACTTGCTCAATCCGTCTCCGACATAGTGGACAGTTTGTCAAGTGTGAAGAGCACATCATACAACAGCACATATGGCCGCACCTGAAACTCAATCAATCAACACTTGGTTGGATTTTGATACTAACAAATTCTTAAAGCACCGGCTGTAGAACAACTTACGGGACGAAAACTGAATTGTATTCTTGCTCCAAACATATCACGCACAAATCTGGCATCATTCGATCTTTATTGCTGCTATCTGATCCACTCTCAGCCTTGCCATTTAAACCTGCTAAGATAAAAAAGGAACAAGCAGGATTTGGTTTCTACATCGAAAGATAAAGAGATCATGAATAAAAAGGATGTCAGACAAGAATTCACCTCCTTCCTCTTGCCCAGCAGCCTTTTTAGCTGCAGCAGCGAGAACCCTGCATGGAATCATCATCTTAGAAACTTAAAATAACTCACAAAGAGAAACACCCATATCAATTACCTCTTTCGCATTTCCCAGTGACGTCTTCTCTCCATGATAAATTGGAATGCATGCTTAGCAACAAGATAAACCCCAAACAATGAGAGACCCAATGATGCAAACTTGTACAATCTGATGGAACAAACAATATTCAGAATGTAAAATTCATATTTTTACACGTGTATATTATAGCAAGAGAAAAGTTACTATTTCACTATGCTATTGCTTCAGCAATTTGGTTCCATGTGAATATGTCCAGAAAAGATAGGAGATAAAAAAAAAAAAACCTTGACCATTTCCCAAGATTTGCAATCAGTTGATCAATAGTTTTGTCAGAAACATAAAAAGGGCCTTTATGTGGTTGCTGGATTCGAATTGACCCAATATCATCCTTAACAGCCTGATAATGGAAGAAAAGAGAGCACTTAGCACCATTAAACAATTTTAAAAAGAAAAACAATTTTCAAGCATCTTAGACAATTTTTCCCAACTATCCTAACTACGGTCCAAGTTGGAAAGCAAGGCGCAAAATATTTTTTATTATATTTCTCAAACTTCGTCAATTCTGGCATTAGAAGTAGAAGGTGCCAGTCCATTTGCTCCCAAAAAAGAGTCAAAGAATAGACAAATAAAAGGAGAGCATATACCTCACCAACAACTGTCAAGGGCGTGCCCGTAGGCAGGACCCGTTCAATTCTCTTGACTCCAAGCATCTAACCAAATAAGACATCACTAGAGAATTCAATACTATGTCATGGCCAGGCCAAAAAAAACAAATACATATATGAAGAACAATCCAAACCTTTAGGCCCTGAAGATAATCCAATGTTCCACGCACTAGTGATCGTCCCGACTCCTCAAACACTTCACTTCCTACTGTAAGCACCAAACCTGTGGCACCACGTCCTCCAACAACATGTACACGACTTGTACCATCATCCTAGCATGTAAAAGTGTATACCTGTCATCACATAACTCTAAATCCCCAGTTCTAAAGCACTACATAAAGATTTCAACAGTTGGCTGTTCAGAAACTTCTGCTCACTACAACAAAGATATTGGTTTGTATTTATAAAAGTGTGTCCAGAGTGGAGAAAACCCAATTCTTACAAGATACCATGGAACTTCTTTGCACATGGACAACATCAAAGCTGAATCTTGAATCCAAGATCCAGCATCATTGTGTTTCAAAAAATGCTGCTCCGCCTGGATCGTAAAAGGAAACTTTCTCAGAATACAGAATATTTTTTTTATCTTAAAACTATCACCAACTTCATGGTATCTTAGTCTATGTACCGTCTGTTCCACAATTACACCCCGTAAACCACTGTACTCGCAATTAATCGGTGTCTCCGAACCAACCCTCCCTGACACAGAGACAACCAGTGGCAGCACTTTGCTTGCAGCATCCAATAATTGAGCTGAAAAAAATAAGCATTTAATTAAGTTTATTAATGTAATACCATACATTGTGTTGAGACTTCTTGTTTTGCTGAAATTAAGATGCACATACCATTCACCAGAATTAATCAATCTATACTCGGTTCCTTAGCCGAAAAAATCCATAGTAAAGCAAGAACTTAATGAACTAAAAGAAGAATCTTTGCTACCAGGATTCATGATCAAGTAAAACGAAAAGGTGCAATTTTGATTTACTAAGAAGAACAGTAACCAACAGAAATCAGAATGAATAATGAACACATTACATATCCATATATCTAGTCATAACAACTAACTACTGGAAAACATCAAACTGCAGAAGTTTTAAAAAATTGAAGAAAAAAAAATGCTGCAAAAATTAACTAACCCAAGTCCTTCAACTGATTCACTCGAGTAACAGACTTCAGAACATCAGCATCTCTAAACACACCAAAACAAAAAATATGCAACACTTTAACAAGGTTTCTCCGCAGGCAAAAATCGACAAATTTTTAGCCAAAAAAATGAATTAAAAAACGAACTAATAACAATATAATTAAGCAACCTTCCACTGCTCCTCCCCAGAAGATAAAGCGCAGCAGCGCTCAGGCAACACGTAATTCCCCCAACAGGTATCATCTTCGACAAAACTCAAAAAAGCGAATCTTGCAAAAAATTCAATCCGAAGTGTACTGATCGACGTAAAATCTTGATGCACAAAATTTTCGGCTTCTCCCAGATCAATTTCCCAAACATCTATAGGCGTCCAATTAAACAGAAAATTTGGGGATTGAGGATTACAGTATAAAAAGTAGAAAGGGGGAAGGAAATAAAAAAGGAGAAATTTTTCGATTAGAAAGTAGAATTGAATTAATGGAATAAAAGTTAGGGCACAATAGTTTGATTGAAGAAGACGAAGAGTGGTTGCATAAGAGATGTGGTGCTACAGAGAACACAGAATCGGATCCCAAGAGTAAATTGGAGAGCGAAGCAAGCATTTTTCGCGGAAAAGCGCTATAAATTTTCTGCGATTTAATTCTGCATGTAAAAGTCGCTCTTTGGTGAAAACAAGCAGAGGTGCTGTCAAAAATATAATCTATCCCCTCCAAAAAAAAAAAAAAAAAAAAATCTAACATAAAACACAGATCTACCAGTAAAGGACCGAAGTGGAAACTTTGAGACTTTGTAATGTACTGATTTTGGTCATAATGAAGATTGAAAATTAATTTTTGGCCCCTAATCTTAAAATATCAAAATATGGCCACTAATTAGGTGGTATGCCTAATTTGCTCTTTTTACTCGGCCGCTGGGGTGATTGTGCGACTGCTGGATGATTGCGCGGCCGCTGGAAGCTTATGGGTGAGTTGCGTGCTCGCGGGGAAAAGCCAACGCCCGCTGCGCATATGGAACTTATGGCACTAATAGTGTCATAAGTGCTACGCATCATTTTATTACTTGATTTTATTTTGAATTTCTGTTGGCACTTATGGCACTAACTGTTGGCACTTATGGCACTAATAGTGCCATAAGTGCCAAAAGAACCATTTTAAACACTTCCCCATAGGGTTTAGATGTTTCATTTAGGATTTAGGTTATCCGTTTAGGGTTTAGATGATCCATTTATGATTTCTTGATTCTATTACTGTTGTTTCTGTTGCATGTATCTATTAGTATCATAAGTGCCAAAATGACCATTTTACTTGGTTTTATTTTGGATTTCCGTTGGCACTTAGTGCCATAAGTGCCAACGGAAATTCAAAATAAAACCAAAGTAAAATCTTGGCACTTATGGCACTAATAGTACCATAAGTGCCTAACCCGATCCGGCACGCGACCCGTGTGCTTGATCCTACCCGGTCCGCCTCATTAAGGGTAAAAACGTCCAAATCAATAAAAATGGCCAAATTTTATGTTTTTTCAATGTGTGGCCATAAATTGTGTTTTATTCTTCATTTTGGCTACTTCAAAATTTTACTCTTTGAATAATTTGAGATTTTGTAGGAATAGGATTTGCTTCTAGAACTAAAATTCTTTGAGTCCGATCCTTATTTTTAAGTCATTCTCATACTTTATTGGATACGTGATATTTTCAAGATAGCGTTAAATTCCTCATAATCAGAGTTGTCGCAAATCAGAATCGCTCTTGACGGTCAGACTAGATTGATTTTTCCGTGATTTGTCAAATTCCGCATAATCAGGGCAGTCGCAAAGCCAACAATGTTGTTGACGGTCAGATTAGGTTGATTCTTATTTGATTTGTCAGCTTTCGCATAACGAGGACTGTTGCAAAGCCATCGTCGTTGTTGACGGTCGGATTAGGTTGGTTCTTCCTTGATTTGTCAGCTTTAACTTCGTTCTTTGGGAAATGCATACTTTTGTCCTCATCAAATACCATTTTATGCATTTAATAATTAAATTTTATTGTGTGCATGTGTTGGTCTAGTGGTAGGAGGTTAATGTCCAGGACTTAAGGTCATGGGTTCGATTCTAGTGGTAAGAGGTTAATGCCCAAGACTTAAGATCTTGGATTCGAATTCTCCATCGCGCGGTCTTTAAAATTTCTTTATTTACTTATCTAATTTATCAAAAAAAAAGAATTAAATTTATTTTCAAAATGAATTATCTATTTAAACTTAAAATCATGTATTTATATTTATTTTTTATTTTTATCTATTTTTAATGAAAGGTTGATTAAATTTCCTAAGCTCGACACCATGTGTCCAGCAATGAACAAAAAAATATAGTAGTCGGATTTATTCATTTTTATCACGAATGGTGCTAAAGTTTAAAATTTGCGACGAACTACAAACTCCTAAAAATTAAAATAAAATAAATCAAAGAGGGGTGCAAAACAATAAAGAGTGAAAATTTAAAATGCCCTATTCCTTAAGTTCTATATTAAAAATGTCATCTTTTATAAACATAAGCATTCTATGCCCTATTCTTTAAAGTGTTAATAGGCAAAAATGCCCACTTCCTTAAGTTTTTTTGTAAAAATGCCGAAGTTATCATACAAAGCATTCTATGCCCTAATTATGTGAAGTACCTATTTTACCCTTTGATGTTGATGGGTTTGTTTGATTTTTTGTGAAAGTCTTACACATTTGACCGATTTGACAGCCACAGTCATAAAAGTCAACGATTTGACAGCTATCAATCAAGAGTACATATGACCGGTGGGTGGCTAGATTATGTGTCCGCCCGGGCGAACACATGATTTTACCGGCCGGACACATGATCTAGCCACCCATCGTTCATATGTATTCTTGACTGATAGCTGTTAAATCGTTGACTTTTATGACTGATAGTTGTCAAATCGGTGAAATGTGTAAGACTTTCACAGAAAACCAAGCAAACCCATCAAATCAGTCATAAAAGTCAACGATTTGACAGCTATCAGTCAAGAATACATATGAACGATGGGTGGCTAGATCATGTGTCCGTCCGGGCGGACACATAATTTCACCTCACGGACACATGATCTAGGTGGCAGATCATGTGTCCGACCGATAAAATCATGTGTCCGGCCGGTAAAATCATGTGTCCGTCCGAGCGGACACATAATCTAGCCACCCACCGATCATATGTACTCTTGATTGATAGCTGTCAAATCGTTAACTTTTATGACCGGTGGCTATCAAATCGGTCAAATGTGTAAGACTTTCACAAAAAACCAATCAAACCCATCAACATCAAATGGTAAAATAGGTACTTCACATAATTAGGGCATAGAATGCTTTGTATGATAACTTATGGCATTTTTACAAAAAAACTCAAGGAAGTGGGCATTTTTGCCTATTAACACAAACAATAAATATGATTTAATATTTATATTCAGAACGAGTACAATATGCATAGCACGAGCTACACGTGGTTTTTATATTTATCCAGTTAATAAGGAGAAAAATGAAGTAGGTTTAAGTGAAAGTGGAGATGGATGGAGGTAGTTTCCCGTGAGAATTTGAGAAGAAATATAGTGATTAGCAGCCTCAGTGTAATGATTTCCATCCCAATTAACATATTGAGTTGTGTTGGTGCATGCGTCTCCCCTCACCACACTGCCATTCAACACCTTGCTCTGCCCACACATAACCCTACTATCATAGTTCAATGGCAACCCTCCATATCCACAACAAGCTCCCAATCCTTCCTTGAAACCTGCACAATATGAATCCAAGTTATGGGTGTTAATGCATGAGATATATGACATGTGTGAGACCGGTCATACTTATATTCAGAATGATCCAACTATACGTACAGATCTTGACCCGTGAGACGGTCTCACATGTTATCATATATACCCGAGTTGGTGAGTTAGCATATTATGATATATATATAATGTATGAGTACCGTATTGAGAATAATTTGCGATGAGGTTGAGTTTTATGGTGTAAACGTCGACATAAGTCAGTTTAGCTTCTGGGAATTGTTGTTGGAACTCTGCGCAAAGGCTTTGGAGTTGCAAGTTGAAAAGCTTGGCCGCTTGGTTGTGTGAATCAACGCATTGGAATTGGTCTAATTTTGATGCATTTTGCCCAAATGTGGCTATGATTCTTGGCAAACAACCTAGGGGCCCTGTGTTATGTATCCAAAAATTCCTGCCGCCTTCACCGTACAATTTCTGTAAATACGAGACTAAAATTGTAGTTTTGTAAGGAACTTTTATATCACCACAAATTCAATATATTAATATGACCTGTATTCTTAAGCGAAATTGTGACAAGATAGTTGGGATTAGAGCAAAAACTTGATCTTGGGACATGTAACCAAATGCTCTGTCGATGTCGTTTTGGCCTATGTCCAACATGTATACACCTTGTTTGAAATCATCTGGTGAAGGGACAAATTCCTGCAACTTCTTGTCTGCCAAAATTCCACCATCAATTAAAAAGTAAAAAAAAAAATAATATTCTTTTTTTATATAAATTAACAGTATTAAATAAAGAAATTTAAAGGCCGCGCCACAGGGGACTCGAACCTAAGATCTTTCGCCTTAGGGTGTTAACCCCTTAGCGCTTGGCCTACACACGCAGACAACAAATCAATATTCTTAGAACTGAGAGAGAGAGAGTACCCTTTGTTATTACATCAAGAACTCGAGCTTTGAATCTGATAAACTGAGCCACTTGAATATCTAAGGAGAAAGGGGAGATGGCATTGGGTTTGGCAGGAAGAATAGTAGAGCCTCCAGTTGCAAAATTGCATCCACTTTTGAAATTTGGTGCACCCACTGAGTCCAAGTATGGATTCATGAATGGCAATCCCATTGCATCCACTACACAATAATAAACAAATCATTTCGACATGAATTTATGATCATGTGTGCAAATTCATTTTCAAAATTCGTTTTTTATTAGTTGATGTAATGCATAATATGACAACAACATTTATACTAGAGCTGGTAAACCGGTCGGCTCGGTTTTAACTAAACCGGTTTACCAGTTAAAGTTCCCTAATCGTTAACCGAACCGATTATTGGATCGATTAACCGGTCAAACCGATTAATCCACGATTTCTCAATTTGTTCGAATTTAACTGGTTAATTCGGTTAATCGGTTAACCAGTTAATCGAATTAACTGGTTTTATTTTAAAAAAATTCAAATTTGTAGAATGTGTGCAATATGATTTGAACTTTTGACCTTTGAAAGAAAGAATAAGGTCTTATCTACTGTACCAATTCATAACTTATGATAATTTAGAACAAATTTTTTTTATAGATATTTGAAATATTAATGTATTATTTAAACAAAAATATTAAAATATAAATTAATTAATTTAATATAAAATAAACCGGTTAACCGACCGGTTAAACCGATTAACCGATTAGTGATGAACACACTAATCGATAACCAAACCGAACCGGTAAAAACCGGTTATCGGTTAACCGAAAACCGGTTTTTTCGGTTCGATTACGGTTAAAACCGATTAACCGGAACCGTTTTACCACCCCTAATCTATACTATATTAAAAACACAGTTTTCAATTTGAAATTGATTTGAGTGGCAATTTTGAAAATATATGTATAATATGATGGTTAAAAATAAATCACATCTCCAATATCATACTCACTAATATCTATACTATATTAAAAATGGAGTTTTCAATTTGAAATCAATTTCAAATTAATTTCAAAATTGAATGGCAATTTTGTAGTTATAATAAAATTGAAGGTTTATGTTTAAACTATATATTTTTCTACTTATTTTCATTTTCTTTAACTTCTTATTTATTGTTACTTTTTTTTTCAAAATTGTAAAATTCGATTGATAATAAAATATTTAATATGCATATCAAATTAAAGATCACAATAAGAGCTTTAATATGATATATTTTATGAAAATATTTGATTTAAAATGTAAAAATTTGTTTAAATATTAAAGTTTTATAAATTTCTCTCTCCTCTGTCATCTTTTTTGAATAAATATATTTTTAATTCTTTTTAATTAGTAATTTATTTTTAATTTTTTAACTTATCTTTTTGTTTTTGTTTTTCATAATATCAAATTTTATAATTGTGAATTCTTTTTTCAATATTTAATTCAAATATATTTAATTAAAATTATTTTTTTATTATATTTATAAGTATAATAATTGAATTTGTATTAATTTTTTATAAATATATAAAAAAATCCGTGCATTACACGGGATGCAAATGCTAGTTAAATGAATTAATTAGTGTGGTATATATATTTTCACTCAAATTACGTGTAGACTAGTGCTTTTTTTGTTAAGAATAATTATGCTACTCATTTTAATTCACTTAATTTATTAGATTTGTATTTTCAATATATGAATTCAAATTACAACATAATATATATATATATATATATATATTACATTATATTAAAATATATTAATATAGATTAGTATAAATAAATTTGCGATTAACACAAATGTCATATTTGTGATTGATCAATATGTATTTAATAAGTTTCAAATTATTATTAATAATTTATACTTAATGAAAATATATATTTGCAAAAAATAATCATAGAGCCATAGTTTATTAGCAGTCTCTTATAGTTCATACATAACACGATTAATATATGCATATCAAATTAAAGATCACGATAAAAAGCTTTAATTTAATATATGTTATATAAATATTTGATTTAAAATGTACAAAATATATTTATTTAAATATTAAATTTTAACAAATTCTCTCTCATCTCTCATCTTTTTCGAATAATCTATTTATCAATTCTTTTATATTTTTATTTTCACTTTTTAAACTTTTGTTTTCTTTTTCATAATATCAATTTTTTATAGTGATTCTTCTCTATTTCTTTTTATTTTTTCAATATCCAACTCAAATATATCTAATTAAAATTAAATTTTTATTATATTTATAAATATAATAATTGAATTATATCAATTTTATAAAATATTAAAATATAAAAATGTTTCCCGTGCAGGATGCAAATGCTAGTTTGTGTCTTCAATTTTTGTGACATTTCGAATTATGGCTCGGGTTCGAAAAATCGATTATAAAAAGATGAATAATCTCGTTGAATTATTGCACGAATTTTCCATGGATTATTGTTTTTTCCACCTAAGATCTCATACCATAAATTAAAACTGCTATCAAAGTTCAAGATTTATATAAAAAAATGAAAATATTTTTTCAAACAACATCAAAGTTGGGGACAAAATTATACTCATTTTTATGCTTATGTTGACTAAAAAAATGTCCCCAGTTGAGGTAGTCTATCAATTCGTCCACAGATTTTGAATTCACATATTTTTCAATAAATTGAGGAAGTTGGTTTTTAAAATAAATTAAATTAAGAATATTTTAAAATATAGCGATTATTTGAGACCACAAATCATAACTATTCCTTATATAAAAATACCGTGACATATAACGTTAAAACTTCGTAAAAGAAAGTAATGCATATATATAAAATAAAGTTACTTACTAAGAAAATCAGTGATGAGACGGCCGTCGCACAAGCGGCCGGCCGGCTTCTGGAAGAATGTTTGTCCATGCGGCGGCCCGATTGGAAAGGCGATTCCGGCAGCCAGTCCTCCCGTATCCGAATTCGAGTCTCCAAAATTGAAAACGGTATGATACTTAAACTCGAAAGATTCAACTTTTGCAATAGAATGTAAGAGAATTTGGCAAATAACAAATGTGGGGAAATCCATTAACAAGTTGAATGAGACGATCGATGAAGTGTTTACAGATGGAGAATATTTGAAGGAAAATATTTCTTGAGTTGCAATCATGTGAAAATTGAGTGGTGTCTTTCAAGGTTAAGCAGCTCCTTACAAGCTACAACCATTTGGAATTTCCTTTACTTTCACTATTAAAATAGTCGCTTTTTTACTCTATATATATATTATGGGGAAATCACTATTGATCCTTTGAAGAAAATAAATAAATAATAGAATATATATATATATACTCCCTCCGTCCCTGAAATGACTTCCTCTTTGGGGACGGCACATGTTTTAATGAAAAGTTGTAAAGTGTATTGATAGTGGAGAAAAAGTGATATAATTATTATTGAAAGTTGTGAAATGTGTTATAATTAGTATTGAGAGTGGTGAAAAGTGAAAAGTAAGAATAAATAAAGTATTATTAGTGGTGGGGGAGGTGTCCAAAAATGGAAAGAAAGAAAGAGGAAGTTATTTGGGGGACGTCCCAAAATGGAAAAAGAGGAAGTTATTTTAGGGACGGAGAGAGTATATACATACATATTACTACGCTTATTCAAGAGAAAAGAAAGAAACAAAGAAAATTTGTAAAAACTCAAAATAATACAGATTTTTAAAAAATTGATTAAATTGCATATTTTCAAAAGATATAATTACTGAGAAACTAAAGATTAGAAGAATGTATCTAATATTTGTTTTAAATATTGTTTTTTAGTTAAATAAGTTTAGGAAGAAAATATATAACGTGTCAAATAAAGTCTGTATTACGATAGCCTAAAAAGAAAAAGTTACAAAATAATCATTACTTCGGGTGAAAAAAATGACTTTTACGCAATATTGCATGCATTATAAGTATATGGGCATCGAATGGCCACGTGAATATTAAACATAGAAGTTTTCTTCATCCATTTCACAAAATTTCTTATATATAAAATCAGATTAAAATAAAACAAAACCAAACTACTCCCTGTTAATGCAATTATGCAACCAAAAGAAATTCTGGATCTAAACTCTTATATATATCAATGAAATATATACTCTAATTTTATTATTCTCTCCCTCCAAATAATAACGTCCCAATTTTTTTTGCATCCTATTTATAATGTCACAACTCAAAAAAATAAAATAATTTACTTTATCTATTTTATTTATAGATCTTCTCATTTATTTGATCTCTCTCTTTACTTTTTCACTATTTTCTGTATCTATTTCTCTTCATTTATTTTATCTTTTTCTTATTTTATTTATATTTTTTTAAATTTGTGTGCCCCATTTTTTGGGACATTATTATTAAAACGGAGGGAATAATATTTATAATGAAAGCATATATTATTGAATATGATTTAAATTCGGTTCATGACTCGCTTATTTAACACGAAATTCCCCATGTTTCTAATGTCACAACTTTGATACTTATAGAGTAAGCATCTCTCAATATATGCGATAATGTCATATTTTGTTATACCACCACAAATATAATTAATTTAATAAAAATAATAAATTGTGTAAGAGATTCTCGCCTTAAAACTCATCAAGATTCAAATTTAAAATTATTTTTTAGGGGTTATTGCCAGAAAATACATATACTTTGTCAATTTTCTGGTTTATATCATGACCTTATAATTTGGCCAGAAAATACATCAATTTTCAATTTAATTGCAATTATAACATGACTTTATAGTCTGGCCAGAAAATACACCAAGTTTCAATTTATTCTCAATTATAACATGACCTTATTTAGATTTATTTTCATCATAGATGTATTAATATTTATTGTATTTATATTAAATTGTTATGTATAAAATATTTTTAATTGGTTGATTAATTTTTATAAAAATTAAATTAGATGATTAATTATTTCATAATAATTATTTCATAATATATATATATATATATGTGTGTGTGTATTTGTAAGCCATCAATATAATATATTGTTATATATATATATATATATTTGATTTTAATATTCTATTAATATATTATATATATAATAAGTATTTATTTATTTAAATTATGAAATTATAAAATATTAGGACCAATTAAAAAATTACGTACGTATATAATAGAAACTATGTTAAAAAGTAAATAATATTATATATTATTTACATATAGATGTATATTTATCAAATATATATGTATTTATATATAGTATATTGTGAGATGAAAAGAAAATTAAAAATATTTAATGTATTAAACTTGATATTATTATACTAAATTAATTACATGGTCATGTTATAATTGAGAATAAATTGAAACTTGGTGTATTTTCTGGCCAGACTATAAAGTCATGTTATAATTGCAATTAAATTGAAAATTGATATATTTTATGGCCAAATTATAAGGTCATGATATAAATCAGAAAATTGACAAAGTATATGTATTTTCTGACAATAACCCCTATTTTTTAAGTTAGTATTTTTTAAGGTGGTTCTTGGAGTGGATGGGGAACTAACTACTAACATCTAACATGACTTTGCCCGATCAAAAAAAAAAAAAAAAAACTACACATTTATGAGTTTGAACCATGAGCATAAGTCGCGTCACAATCAAATAGTTACGCACAAGATTCCCAATAATAATAATAAAAAAAATCAATAATTGAACATTAACTTTGACATTGTTAATTATACTATGTCTATTAAGAGTGTGATACATTGTGTGTTCTAGAGTTTTATTAAAAGTTTAATAAATACTTCATCCATCCCACCAATCTTGACACATATTGCTTTTTGGACCGTCCCACGAATTTTGACACGTTTCTAAATATAGTAACAATTATTATATTATCTCTCCTACTTTATCATATTTGTCTCCTACTTTATCACTTTATTATCTTCTCTCTCATACTTTATCACATTATCTCTCTTAATTTATCACTTTCATACTTTATTACCTACACATTTATAACACTAATCTACAACTCCTTACCAAACGTGTCAACATTCATGGGACGGAAGGAGTATATTTTTAGTGAAGAGAGTCTTATTAATATTGAATAATAAGTGGTTGAAGTTAATTATAAAAATTTAGTGAGTATTAATTAGGAAGTGATTTCTGGTTTAAAAAAATAATTTGAATAAAATGTGTATTCTATTCATGTTTTAAAAGAAATTACTAAAACAAATGAACGTAAGCTTCGACGTGGGCCGGTAAGGACCTAAAGCCCATAACCCGGAGCAGGCTCCGTACGATGTCGTTTTAGACAAAGCCCGAAAAGCCCTAGCTCCGTTCTAAAACCCTGACATCCAAAAACCTTTGTTATTCTTCCTCAAGTCTTACCTCACTCTCTCTTCCCTCTCTCTGCATCACTGCTTCACTTTGCTACTGCACCAAATGGCCTCTGTGGCGCTCAGGAACATAAATTCGAAGCGACTGCTCACTCTCTCTCCCCAAATTTACTCATCATGCTGCCGAGGATCCGCCGTCGCCGCACCCTTCTCCGTTTCCGAATCGCCGATAGGTTCTCATCAGATGCCCAATCCGTGGTGGAGATCCATGGCTACCTTTACTCGGACGTAATTCCGATTTCCTTCTATTCGTATCTGTTTCCCCTTTTCCTGCTGTTAGCATTTTGGTGTGATGTGAAGGAATGTTTCATATTCAGATTAACGTGTGGTTGTTATAGTTGTTGAAGTTTGTTCTGGTTGATGAAATTTAGAGAGGATGGGTATTTGATTTTAAGCACCTGATCTATATTGGGATGAGTAGAAGGATGAATATTGAGATAGTAATTTTTTTTGCTCTAGTAAAATGCTGATTTGCATTGATTTAGTAAATTTGATTGTTGATGACAGAAAACCTCATGTCAATGTGGGAACCATTGGGCATGTTGACCATGGAAAGACCACCTTGACTGCAGCTATTACAAAGGTAGGATGTCAAAAGAATAACAGAATTTAACTTGTATTTGCTGTTCTTTAGTAATTTTTTAACTGTGGTAGCTCGTGTTGTTCTCATGCGTGTTGGAATTCGTTTGCTATATGAGTATGTAGGTCTTAGCAGAAGAAGGAAAGGCGAAGGCTGTTGCTTTTGATGAAATTGATAAAGCCCCTGAAGAGAAAAAGAGGGGGATTACAATTGCCACGGTGGGCTCTTATTTTCTGTTTTCCACCTAGTTCTTTTGCAAGTATACTTCTATTGTGTTAATGTGTATATTATTGTTGCAGGCCCATGTGGAGTATGAGACTGTAAAGAGGCATTATGCTCATGTAGATTGCCCAGGGCATGCAGATTATGTTAAGGTGAGATATTAAAATTTTACTTATGATGTTATTCTAATCAATTTTACTTATGCTTTGATTTTTAATTACTCTATTTATCTTTTCTGGTTATTTGGTCATCTTTATGTTATTTGTGTAGATGTTCTCTGGAGAAAATAATGGGATCCTAGCTATGTCATTGATAAGTTTCCGGAGATACATCCTTTATTATGAGTCTAAGTTACATTTCCCCATGGAGATTTAGCTTTGTTAACTTGCTTGCTGTTAATTAGTCTTCGTCTATGCGAGGGAAAACTTGAAAGAATTTCGGGGTAAACATTTCGTATTTGCTGTGCTAATCATGTCTTTTGGTACTCGTTATATTCTTTAAACAATAATCAGAATATGATTACTGGAGCTGCTCAAATGGATGGGGGTATTCTTGTTGTATCTGCACCAGATGGACCAATGCCACAAACAAAGGAACACATTTTGCTTGCTCGCCAGGTTTTGATTTTGAACATGAAGTGGAAATATAAACCTTAATATTTGCTGCTTGTTTCGCGCTTTTAACCCTTACACTTACTGCAGGTCGGTGTGCCATCGCTTGTATGCTTTCTGAATAAGGTTGATGCTGTTGATGACCCAGAATTGCTGGAACTTGTGGAAATGGAGCTGCGTGGTAAGTCATACAGAAACTGATTTTTTGTATTCCTTTGATAGATACTATTCTTTGACATGATATAATAATTCTCACAGAATTGCTTAGCTTCTACAAGTTTCCCGGGGATGACATTCCCATTGTCCGAGGATCAGCTTTGTCTGCGTTGGAGGGTAAAAATGAAGAAATTGGGAAACAGGCTATCTTAAAGTTAATGGATGCTGTAGACTCATACATTCCTGATCCCGTACGCCAACTTGATAAATCTTTCTTGATGCCAGTTGAAGACGTTTTTACCATTCAGGTAATAAGCATTCTTCTAAGCTTTCTATTCCAAGTCATCTCTTATCAACATCTCCTAGAATTTTTGACTAAATGCATTTTATAATCGATTAATCAAACATATGAGTGGAGCATTGTTGAAAGTTTTGCATATTGTAATATTGTATAATAATGAGATCTTGTTAAGTTTAAAGTGCAAAATTTTCTTGAAAATATTGTTACTTCCTTTGAACCTTTTGTAATCTTGATGTCATCATCTCGGTATTCCAAAGGGGCGTGGAACTGTTGCAACTGGCCGTGTGGAACAGGGTGTAATCAAACCTGGGGAGGAAGTGGAAATATTAGGGCTGTCGCAGGTAAGTAATCAGATTGCAAGCTCTTTCTCTCTCTCATGCCTATTTATACTACAAATACAATCAAAACCAACTTCCTTTTGGCTTCACTCCATCTAACTCCATGATGTTCTGTTCCTTTTCTTTTCTTCTAACTATTGAATTTTTTTACTTACTATTAATTGGGATTTGGTAATCTTTTATATACTCCATGAAATTTTCTCACTGCATTTAGCTTCATGATGTCATGTATTTTTTTTGCAAAACAATTTTGTTGAATGTTTTTAATTGAGATTCTGAAATCTATACTCTTGAAGTAGCAATATGTTAACTCAATAATATACAAACTGGCTCATTATGATGTGTCTCTGTCTGCTATACAGAACAAACTTAAAACTACAGTAACTGGTGTAGAGATGTTCAAGAAGACTTTAGATTATGGCCAGGTATAGTTTTGATTGTTGTTTGCTTTCGACCTCGTCTTGCTATGTTGCCTTTGATGACAAAATTTACCTCTTGCCAGGCTGGTGACAATGTTGGTTTGCTTCTACGTGGCTTGAAACGTGATGATATCCAGAGAGGGATGGTTAGTTCCACATATAGGAAACTGTTTTGTCATATGAAACTTTCACTTGAAACTTCTGTATATGCTATTATTGTTTTCTAATTCCATTTTGTCTAATGCTATGGTACTTGCACATAGGGTAGATGTTTGGTTCAGAGTTCCCAATCTTGGTTTTTGTTCGGTGAATTGATAGCAAGAGCTTCATACCTGAACTGCTTATATAATTCTGGCTTTTGTATTATATATGGCCTTCTACCCTGTTCATTGGTACATGGTATATAAAATAAAAACTGCCCATAACCCAGTAGTGCTCTGTCTTATGCTCATGTGCATCATTAAACCCAAAATTGACATTCACTATCCCACTGTGGAGTAATATTGGGGACACTGAACTTTATTGTTCAATCTATTACCTAACCAGAGTAGCTCAACCCAAGCTGATATTTGCATTGCCATAAACTAGATGCATGCCTTCTCTCATGCATATTAAAGTTGATACTAAAAGCTTCATCACCTTTGAAACTCAAAATAACCCCTGCCTTTGGTAACTCACTATTTCTTTGATTGATTTATTTTGTGGATCTTTTGTTTAGGTAATTGCAAAACCAAATACCATTAAGACATACACAAGATTTGAGGCAGAGATATATGTCCTCACAAAAGAGGAAGGGGGTCGCCATACAGCTTTCTTCTCAAATTACAAACCTCAATTCTACTTGAGAACAGCTGATGTCACTGGTAAAGTCGAGTTACCCGAAAATGTGAAGATGGTTATGCCTGGGGACAATGTAACTGCTGTCTTTGAGCTTATCTACCCGGTTCCTCTTGATGCAGGTACTTATTGTGCCTGTTTTGTGAAACCATGATTTTTTTTCTGGTTTTGTATTTTATGTGCTTTCTGTAGCAGACTAGCAGTGGCTCTTATTCCTGTTGATTTTTATTTATTTTTCTTAAAGGTTGCATTGTACATAATAGTCTATATTATCTGAAATGTTACTCATTCTCTCTAACAAAAAAAAAACAAATGTTCATTAAATTCCTTAAACATGAATTTGTTAAAATTTCAATTACCTTTGGTCTAACATATTCTTGTTTCATTGATTTATGATATCATTTTGTTAATGGCAGGACAAAGATTCGCCCTGAGGGAAGGTGGCCGAACTGTTGGTGCTGGAGTTGTTTCAAAAGTTATGAGTTGATACAGTTTATACGCGAAGAGACGATTTAATTTACCCTGTATGCCTTTTGTCATGAGAAAGGGATTGCGTACGAAGAGCGTTTGCTGAAATAGGTCATTAAAATGTGTTTATCGGCACTTGTTTTTTTGCAAGCTGCTGCATTGAGAAACTAGGAGGAGCACAAGTTGTTGTAGTGACTCGCTGTGTCTATAAAGTATCAATCATGTATTTCCAATCTGTAACATGAATAATTAATTTTGCCCTGCATTGGTAAACTTACTAATTGCATTGCTCTGCCAACTATTGTAGTCATTCATGCATCGTCTAATTATGTTAGAAGAGCAGTTAATTTTGTAGGACATCTTTCTCGCGGATCGCCTATTAGGCTGGTAAGATGGGATCATATAGATGAATAGTAACTGGAGTCGGCCCTGGTTCCCGTCCCTAAACTGCCGGTTCCGGTGCCCGATTATGGGGTCTGGGTTCGATTAAGGTTTGGAACTGCTGGTTTAGGAGCCTTGCAGATAGTCCTCTCAGCCTTTTCTTTTTCTGTTATACTTGTATATTGTATGGTATATAACACAAACTATTTTAAAATATACGCTGTGTAAATTTAATAAAAACAAGAACAAGAATCATGTAGTTTATGCTTGTATATAAGCATAGGAGTGTTATGAAATTATGCATAATTGCGAAGATTCAAGTGCAGTTAGTTAGAGTCATGCATGAAGCCGTGGTCTTCGTGAAGTATGCGGGGCAATTATTTCTTTCTTCTTTCTTGAGTGATAAGATTGTAATTGTGAGTTTTATGGTGAGAGTTAAGCGTAGCCATTGTTTAGAGCTCAAAGCTCATCACTGTAATTCTTTCTTTCACAAAGCAATAACAAGAAAGAAGGCCATTTGTGGTGTGTTACTGTTATTGTTATTTTCTAATCAACAAAGAATGAAGTATGAAATAAAACACACGATTCACGGAAGTCATCATTCTCATTAACATTTACAAATTAGGAAAAAGTAAAAGGGAACTTGAAGCTAAAGAGTAGATGCCAATGGAGGTATTTACACATGAAACTATTGAGGGAGTGTTTACTTTGCATGATTGAGTATTTTTATCTTCAAGAGTAGTATTTCTTTAATCTCATCATTTTAATGGGATAAGAATCAAGTAAAACTAACTTAAATAATAAAAATAATCAAGGGCTATATAAAAATAATAATAATCAAGGGCTTTCGAATATCTCAAAGTTTCAATCCATCAAAGTAAACAAGAAATTAGTCATACTATTCTTATCAATCAAGGCTAATCCTCCAAAATAAACGCCTCCTAAAGGTATATTAGGTTTTCTGTCCATGACTAATTAATTCCATTTTATCCTATTTTGAAATTAAATGCATGAAATAGAAAGTGCATAGTTGTTGAAAGCAATCATCTTAGAGCAAAACTGAAGCTGAGAAGAGCAAAATTTGGGACAAAGTAGGCACTGATTACATTCAGACATCTTACCAAATATACATCTAAGAATGTTGTGCAGCACGAGGTTAGCATCTCGTTAATTAAAACCCACATGCCTTTTTCTCTAACTAGGACTAGGCTACCTTGAGAGCCACGACCGCCACTAACGCGATCGCCCTGAAGCAAATGTCTTTCAAGTTTCTGTCCAAAACACTCACCATCTCCTCTTCCCTACCTTCGCCTTTGCCAGAAGTTTTGCTGATAGAGATAACCGTGTCTCTCAGCCTATTGACGGCCCAAGAGAGCCACACAAGACCTAAACCCAACCCGGTGCTCAAAATCTTGGATGCGCACAAGGGGAGCCGGTTGCAGGCAACCCTGCAGAGAACAGATAAAATGACAGCAATACCAGTCCCGGCAATGCTGGCTGAGAACTGGGTGAGAAGTCGAGGCAGCTGGGGACTGGATTTCTTCAACGAGAGGATTGTGTTTCCACCGGGCTGCTTCCTGTCCATAATTACAGAGAGAAGACTTTCGCAAGCATGAAGGTAGCTGTTGCTGTAGGCATCCCTCGTTGTCTTCTTTTTCCGTGGTGTCTTCTCCTTCACCCTATCGTGGCTGCAATAAAACATCTTACATGAGCAAATTACTAAAAGTATTTGCATGATCGTGTGCTATCTTTGAGACAACCTCTTGAAAGGAAAACTAAAATTACCAAAAATGTTGCTTCAAAACAAGATAGTAAATTTATTTGTATGTTCTTGTTTGTATGCTATGATGCTCATGAGCATCTGATTTCACACATTCATGCATGATGCCGTGTAGGTCATTAAATTGTTCGCATTAGTTACCAAGTAACAAAATTCATCAAATCAATAGAGAAACTTTGATACTTAAAGATCTCGAGTAACTAAATGCAGGCATGTTGTTACCTCTTGGGAGACCTAACTTTCTCAGTTGCTGTGAGTTTTGATGCGTTAGTACTAGCACTTGCTTTTCTGCGCCTGTTAATTGAAAAGAAAACAATGAGATTCACGAAGAATTTAAGTGGACATGACAATATATCAAGGAAATGAACAGCAGGAAAGTTTGAACCCTGAGACACGACTGTCGTGCAACTATAAAGATGTAATGTTGTAGACAAGCTAGGTAGCTAATACAAAGAATAAAGTTATACCTCTCAAAATAAGGGACCAGCATCGTCTGCCTGCTGGATTTTTTCGTGTTCTTCAGTGAATGAATGTTGGAGATAATTGAAAGCATATCAGCCATTTCAGTGCTGGTATAGCTTCTATTGTCGGCTAAGTCCAAGGATGGTTCCTTGATATAGAGTTCCCTAGTTGGATATATAAGATTCTGCATAGTTTGACTTTCGTATCTAAGCTGAGGCAAATGTGCAATGGGTGACTGAGGTCCCGTTAAATCATAGAGCATCGATAAATTCAGCAGGGGATCTTCTCCTTCAATTGATCCAGATGTAAGCAGCTTCAAGATCTTCTCGTGACTTGCACATCGTTCAACAATCCCAAAGCCAAAAAGTACAGAATCAAGATTGGTGTCTGTCTTCAAAAAACAAAGAGCAAGTCAGTATATATTTCAATACCATCAAAATCTGAATCCAAACTATCGCATTCTTGACTATGTATATATGATACAGTTGCAAACATATTTCAGATATATGAACCTTGAAAATCAATGACTGCAGGTCTCCTACACGTCGACTCAAATCTGAACAAGTGATTAGAATCCAAGAATCCACTAGGGGATCTCCACTCCTCCTTTTGTAGGCCGCTTAAATTGAACGACAGGGGATCAACAAGGTCTTGTTTCGACCAGTTATAGGGGAGAAAATGATGAAATTCCTGCAACAAAGATACAGATGAAACAAATAACACGATTAAGTCATAAGCAAGAGCTTGACACTTCAAAAAGGAAATGATGGAACACATTTGTGCTCATGCAGAAAAGGCAATCACACAAAAATGAGGACTACAAGATGCCCAAACACGAACGAATATAGCTAGACGAAGAATCTATACATCCCTTTACGACTCGATGAACTTGAGTGCTAAGGCAGAGACAGATGATAAAGGAATATATACGCAAGAAACACGTTACAAGGCCAATATTTTGCTCAAAAAGTGCAATACACACACACACACACACTTATATTGCTTCAAAATAAGAAATGGCTGCAATTGAGGCTTAACAGACATCATAACCATGGGAAAACAGTTCAATCACGAGCAAGAAGAAGATTTTCAAATCTATCAAGCAAGAAAAACTTACTATATAATTAGATGATTAAGCTAAAAACATATTAGAATTACCACATACAAGAACGAACAAAACTAAACACCAAAACAACAATTCAATCATCACCATAGCACAATCAAAGCCTAATTGAACTTTTCAGACCCTCTAAAAAAACAGAAAAATGAAATCGAATAGAAGAACAAAGTAACAGCAAGAATCCATTGATAGAGTCGTGATAAAATCCTCACATCGGAAACCCTGCTGGAAGCATGTTCTGGATGGAAACCAACGCCCAATCCGGGAGGGTAGCAGCCATGCGAAGCCATCAAACACAGCTCCATCATCTCTCTCAATCTCTCAAGAAAACCCAAATTCGATAATGAAGATTGGTTGCAACATCTTATAAGGGCCTCAGCTTAGTTTGGCTTATCCTCCGCTGCACCTCAAATTTCGCCGAGATTTTTATTCCAAAACCGAGGCCCTCTTTTGATTTCGAGTTGCCGATAACACGAATATTGATTTTGGTGAATTTATGTGATTAAAGATTGAAATGGGAGGTTGTGGTGTGAGCACGCCTCGGGATTCCAGGTTGGAATTCCGAATTCGGACAAAGGCTGTCCTAGTCTCCGTTTCATGTTTGGATTCTTACGGCCCCAACCATGAATCTTAGATACAAGCGGGACCAAGTCGTGTGTGCAATAATTTTTTTAAAAAAATTGTTACAACTAAAGAAAGGAAAAAACTCACTCACACTCTAGCTTCTAGGGTGACTCGAACCCCTAACCTATTGGTTGGAGGACTTATTTTTTTTATGAGCATCGTGTGTGCAATAATAAGTACTCCATCTAATTATACCATACGATCGATTCTATATATACGATTGAACTAAATATTTATAGGGAATTAATTGTATATAAAGTATTGATTTTTCAGCAAATTCTTATTTTATACATTAATGTTAAAAAATTTATATATATATATATATATATTTTCATTTTACATATTAATCAAATTTTTGACCAAAGTTTATTCTTGAAATGACGTCGCTTCCATCTAATTATACAATACGATCGATTCTATTTTTCCATGTTGACATATTTATGTCATGTCATTACGCCAGAAAATGAAAATTATGCAAAATGAGAAAAAATAATAATTAAATAATTTCAATATAAATTTTAAAATTAATGTACAATATAAGAATTTATTGAAAGTTTAATAATTTATCAATTAACCCATTTTTAAATTGTATATGAACTTGTATGGTGATATATAAATTTAGCCTCACTCATATTTTTTGGGCATAGGCAAAATAAGAAAATGTGCCCAAAAAATTTGGAGTTGGTCTTCTGTTAGGCCTCCCTCATCGTGTGGATCGGGACTTTACGCATCGACCCGACCCAACCCGACCTGACCTATTGTCACTTTGCGCCGTTCCACCTTATTTAGTTATATTACGTAAATGCACTTTTGCTAATGATAAATGAAACTTTCATTAATAAGAAATGACACTTTTATCAATAACAATAAATAAAGTACTCCCTCCGTCCCAAAGGAAATGTCCTCCTTCTTTTGGGCACGGTTATTAAGGATGCATAATCTGCCTAATCTAGTAGAAACTGAAATGATGCACAATCTGTCATTGAATCTTATATGCTGCCTAATCTAGTAGAAACTGAAATTTCCTTAATATTCTACTAGATTAGGCAGATTATGCATCCTTAATAACCGTGCCCAAAAGAAGGAGGACATTTCCTTTGGGACGGAGGGAGTATAAAATTTTGTTCAACAATAACTGATACTTTTCTTAAATACAAAAGATAATTTGCACCTTATGTTTTTTATAAAAGCAAATGACATTTTTTAAAAAAAAGTATCATTTGTTTTTTAATAAAAATATCATTTTATTGTTAGTTAAAATATCATTTATATAATATAATTAAATGGAGCAAAGCGGGACAGGTCAGGTCGACACGCGAATATCCTATTCGCATGGTGAAGGAAGCCTGACAGGAGAATTTTTGTGATAAGTTTATACTCCCTCCCTCCCATGAAGCATGACCTAGTTCTTTTCGACATATGAATTAAAAAATTGGTATTTTGTGTGTTAAACGTGGTAGGTGAAAAAGTGAAAAGGTGAATAAATGGTAAATTTTTTGCCATTTTTAGTAACATGTCAAGCTTCGATGGACAAACCAAAAGAAAATTGTGTCATGCTTCGTAGGACGGAGGGAGTATAAAATTCAAACTATTTACAAATAGATACTCCCTCCACAAAGCATCTTTCTATTCCATCTTCAGAAATAATCTCACTAACTACCACCTTTAAAATTTCTACATATTGCCATTAGTGGATCCGCATAAATCCACTAATTGTCGCTACTTTTTCTAAATTATGGGGCTCATTTTCAACTTACCAAATACACAATTAAATTTTCTTAAAACATGTGTCCACTACTATGATGAAGTTATTTCATGGAAGGATAAAATAATAAAAAAAATATTAATGACATGTACAACTTTTACATTCTAATCATCACGTACAATACAATACACATTATACAATATCATCAGAAATGATTTATTTGCAAATGCATTAATAATTACATCAATATTTTGCTAACATATTTTTCTCAATAAATAACGTTGTCAAACTATTCAATCTTTTTAATTTGTGATATTGATGACCTTAGTATGATTTTATTAATTTACGCTTTGAAAACTTTTTTCAGTAGATACTACAGTTACAAATACAGTTAATAAAATTATATAAACAGTATAAGCGAACAAATAATTAACAAATATGCAAATTTGAAAATTCAAGAATTTCATTGGCGGACATTAATTTAGTAGACAAAGTCAATTGAAATACTTTCAATTCAGATTAATAAAAGATCCTTATTGTGATTTTCTTAACTCATATTCTCATTTTCTCTTTTTCCCTTTCATTTCCAAATAAATATTTTTGGTAATATATTACTCCCTTCGTCTCACAAAAATATAAACAATTTGTCATTTTGGGACGTCTCATAAAAATATGAACATTTTCATTTTTGTACACTATCTCCTTATTTGTTTATCCATCGTTTTCATACTTATTCACAAAAAATCATCATGGTCCACTACTTTTTTTCAATTAACTCAATACTTTCATAAGACTTTCTAAAGTGGAACTCATTTTCCATTTACAATAACTATCAACTAACATTTCTTAAGACCCGTGTCACTCTCAATTGTTTAGATTTTTGTGAGATAGAGAGAGTATAATTGATATAACAAATAATGAAGAAGAATAATAATTAGAAAAAAAAAATGAACATAACGAATAAAAGAAAATTAACGAATAAAAAGAAAAAAAATATGGTGAGAAATAAGAATGAATCAAGAATATCATATATTTAAATCATATGACTGATATTAATTTATTCAAATTTATCGTATAAAAAGAAAATAACGAATAAGTCAGTATAAATCTACGAATAAGTCAATATAAATATACGACGAAAAAGCTTCTTGTAATGCATGAATAATTGTTTAAATTTGGATTCGAATCTTGGAGCGTACATTACAAGCAGTCTATTGGTAGATTTATATTGGGTTATTCTCATTTCTCACGAAAATAATAATTCCTAGTATCAGGGCCGGCCCTGACATTCCGGGGGCCCTAGGCGAAAAGGAAAAAAGGGGCCCCTATAATATTAACTATAAAGTGCAATAAACTAGAAAACAATGATGAGATTATACTCTTTTAGGGGACCTTTCTCTATCAAGATATCTCTAGTTTTATTATCAATATTTATCCCAAGTTCTTGGATCAAATATATTCAAAGCAGCATCATCAATTTCTATATGCAATTTCTCATTCTCAATCTCATTCTCATTCCCATTATCATTATCATTCTCAATAGTAGCATCAATCTCTTCATTTTCAATCACATCAACTTCTTTCACCGAATAACTAGAACTAGGTATAAAAAACTTATGAATGGCTTCTTTTTTAGTTTTAATCACCTCATCAATTCGTTTTCTTTTATTTCTTTTTTGACTACCCGATGCATATATTCTAGGCAACATAATAACCACAATAAACTTCAACCTCAATAAGACAATAACAATTAGCAATATCCACTATAACAAATAAATTATAATCACAATTTCACAATCAAATACAAATCCACCAAAAATACCATAAGCCTCAAAGCAATTAAATTTAAAATTGGAACAACACACCGGCTTATTTCTGCTGTAGAACTGAACCGGCGAGGCAGCAGCAGGCCGGAGCACCGACGTCCGGCGACCACTTGAGGCTGGAGCACAGTGATACGAAAAGAGCAGAACTCCCTTCGGACCCTTCCCCGCTTCCCGGCGCCGGCAGCGGCAGAACAGAGCAGATGTTCAATACAATTGAGTTGAGAGTGAGAGATGGA
Organism: Salvia miltiorrhiza; assembly: GCF_028751815.1. Classification (NCBI taxonomy): domain Eukaryota; kingdom Viridiplantae; phylum Streptophyta; class Magnoliopsida; order Lamiales; family Lamiaceae; genus Salvia; species Salvia miltiorrhiza. The sequence continues at coordinate 47,251,396 of NC_080389.1, forward strand.
GGAGAGAGTTGAGAGATGGAAAGAGAGAGAGTCGTGAGATTGAGAGCAGAGAGACGAGAGTTCTGAGAGAGAGAGAGAGAGCGCGTGAGAGAGCCGTTAAGAGAGAGAGCGTGAGAGAGCCGCTATGAGAGAGATGAGATTTTCAATAATTTTTTTTTTATGGTTGCTGCTTAGAAAATAGAAAGTAGGTAAATAATTTTTTTTTTATTGTATGGTATATAATACAAGTGGGCCTAAATTTTGGGGCCCCCAAAAATTGGGGGCCCTAGGCCATTGCCCCACCAAATTAACATAAGGGCCGGCCCTGCCTAGTATAACCTAACTCTATACATGTGTGTGTGTGTGTGTGTGTTAGATTGAGATCGAGCGAGAATATTATTTTTCGTGAGAAATTAGAATAACGAATAAATCAATATAAATCTACGAATAACATATTTTGTTGGCGAAATTTTCGCCCCCTCTAGAATTCGAACTCAGGTGAAATTTTCGCTCCTCTAAGTAAAACCATTCTCAACCCTTCGATCATGAAGATGTATAGTGGATGCATCATCTTAATTGATGAATACAACACATGTGCTTAGATCGTAGATTGAGCAAAATTTTTATTTTTCTTTCATTTTTTGCAAGGACAACTAGCTAATTTGTCGGTGAATGTAATAACTTTATATATTAATATAATATTCTCAATTTTCACGATAAAATGTGATTTTTTTTAATAACCAACCCCTATATACATGATACTAGCATTTGCATCCCGTGCATGCACGGGAAAACATCTTTAAATTTTATATTTATATAAAATTAATACTAATTCAATTATTATACTTATAAATATAATAAAAAAATTAATTTTAATTGAATGTATTTGAATTGAATATTGAAAAAATAAAAAAAATCATAATTATAAAATTTGATATTATGAAAACTAAAAACAAAAAAATAAGTTAAAAAATAAAAATAAAATACTAATTAAAAATATATTTATTAAAAAAAGATGAGAGATGAGAGAGAAATTTATAAAACTTTAATATTTTAAAAAATTTAATTTTTACATTTTAAATCAAATATTTTCATAAAATATATCATATTAAAGCTCTTATCGTGATCTTTAATTTGATATGCATATTAAATATTTTATAATTAATCGAATTTCACAATTTTAGAAAGAACAACAAATAAGAAGTTAAAGAAAATGAAAATAAATAGAAAAGTATATAGTTTAAACATAAATCTTCAATTTTATTATAACTACAAAACTGCCACTCAATTTTGAAATTAATTTGAAATTGATTTCAAATTGGAAACTCTCTTTTTTAATATAGTATAGATGTTTTAATGTTTACGTGAGAATGAATAACATATGCATAAACACATAAAAAATTATGAACAATAGATAATCGAATTGAACAAATAAATATAATATCTGTACAATTATATTAGTTCATTTATATGTTTGTGTGTATTATATGAATAAAATATTGACGATGAAGGTAATTTGTTGGTAAGATACTTCTCCTATGATTAGTAGTTCGGGGGTTCGAGTCATTTATAGAGCTAGAATGTGAATATATTTTTTTTATATAGATAATAATTTGAAAAAAATATAAATAAAATATGGGTTAAGTACCAAATACCCCCTATCGATGGCGTTCCTATCGCGTACAGGACCCTATAGTCAGGGTAAGCGCTGTTTACTACCTTAACGTGGCAAAATCGAACCAATTTCCCCCCCTCCCCCCCCCCCCGCGTTTTAACGGTGCTTAACACCGTTAGTTTTTAATTTTTAATTAAGGTGACAGCGAAAGAGGCCGTTGAGCCGCCGAGCCAGAATCTCACCATCGCCGGTCTTCTTCCATCACCATTCCAGGCCACCATATTCCATCACCATTTCATCGCCGGAATCTCACCAAATTCCTCCATCACCATCAGCAAACAACAACAAAAAAACCTCAAATCTTTAGTGAAAAAGCAGATCTATTGAATAAAAATGAAAAAACCCCTTTTCCTCCCCTCCCCCCTCCCAAATTCCAGGCCACCTTCAAAATCTCCTCCAAAATTTGGGGCACCGTCGTCGTCAATGGCGTCGCTGCCTACCGCTCGGCTCATGTGTGCAGATCGATTGCTAGAGCCTCAACCCATAGCATAGATCTACCGGGAAGAAAATGATAGAGAGAGAGAGAGAGAGGAAATAAAGAAATTGGGGGAAAATTGAAAAAGTGAATAGATGTCGGGTATGGTGTTGGGCCGGTGGCCACATCCCCAAAAGTTGAAGGAGCAGGCTGCAATGTCACAGAAGTTGAAGGAGTAGCAGCGGCTATGGCTTCGATGAGTTGTAGAGACAGAGCAGCGAAGGTGTCACAGTTTTGAGGATTCTTTTTTGTTTCAGTCGATGGAGGATTTGAAGGAGAAGAAGAGGGGGTGGGACGAGTTGGAGGAGGCGGAGGCTTCCGATGATGAGCTCACCGACGGCGTCTTCCTCATCTTTTTCCGGGGAATTGGAGGGTGAGGCGTGACTGAGTTGGTCCAAGTTGAGTTCCACTCGTCAGAACTCGGGAGTGAGTTCTGACTCGGGGGGAGAAAGTTGGGGCCCACCTTAATTAAAAATAAAAAATATATATTTATTCTAACGGTGTTAAGCACCGTTAAAACGCAGGGAGAAAATTGGTTAGATTTTGCCACGTTGAGGTAGTAAACAGCGCTTACCCTGACTATAGGGTCATGTACGTGATAGGGACGACATCGATAGGGGGTATTTGGTACTTAACCCATAAAATATTTACTTATTCATGCTAACCATCTCTTATTCATAATTTTTTTATATATTTATAACTGCCACCAAATATATGATATTCACTATATATATATATATATATATATATATATATATATATATAAATTGCTTATCTCTTTCTCGAATTGATCGGAAAAAGGTTTTGAATGAGCATCTCATGGGATAACCATAGCTTGTGAATCTTCTCGCAGTATGCTATGTAACTCAGGCATCAAAGGTTCGACTAGGATTGAGCCGTCGACCACCGGCCCCTGTCGACGACCCTCACCCCACCCTACGACCGCTCATTGAAACAACATTCTTATCCCTTGCCGACATTCCTCCCAGATGCCCAAACACTAGCTAAGAGAGATAAGGGTAACTAAAACAAGAAAAAATTATTCGAGGTTAAGATTAATTATCCCACCAATTTATCGGAATTCCGTTTTTGTGAGGAACAATAGTTTACCATCGGACCACGAATTTATTAATATGGACTACCCATATTTCTAATACATGGTACCAAATGGGGGTGATAAGGCTAATTTATTTGTCTATTTTGCTTTATCATCCTTACCACTGCCTTAGATAATACTATGTAAATTCGAGGCAGGTCGGGTACCCTACCTGTAAAATGCGGGTACCGGACCCTGAAATTTAAAATTTTTTAATGTGCACTCCCGTCTCACATGGCCTTTGTGGGTACTCGAATAACCTCAGTGGATATTCACCGTGAGTATACGAGTACCCCAAATTTTGAATTATTGCAAAATGAAGGTATTGTCTACTCACAAATTGTGGGTATCCAACTCACAATTCAAACTTTAAAACCGAATTTAAAAAATATTAAATTTAAAATAATAAAATTTCGTATTTTTAGTGGACGCATGAATAATAAAAATGACATCATTTTGATGGATAGATCATAGATCGAATAAATGATTATATCGACCATTTAACCAATCATCAATTGTACCAAAATACCACATTATTATTCACACATTGACACATAGATTAGAATGTCTACATTCATAGTTGGCGAGTCTTTATAATTGTATTAAATTAACAATACTAATACTGGAAATTATTTTAGTGTTGTAAATAAAATAATGCTTATCTGGTCCCACATGGAAGAAATGAACCAATGAGACGTGGCCAAGTATGAGAGAGACTAATGAAAGAGCAATATTTAGCTGCCACTCAATTTCTATTTATAGCGGTGGTCGTTTTTATCTCTTGTTCTTTAACCTTTCTCTATCTCTATAAATATAACCTTCTTCTCTTTCTCTCTCTAGAATAGCTCCGACCTTCGTCGTCGGCTCCATTCGGGAACCTAGAAATCGAGGAATTTCTCGCGTCAATTCCAATTCAAATAGAAGAAGAAACCCGAGGATTCCTCGCAATCGCCCCTGGAAAACCCTAGATTTCATTTTCTGTAGTCCACTTCCAGTCTAAATTCGTCCCAATTCACCTAGATCTGACCTCAATTCCCCCACCGGATCGTATTTATTTTCTTCGTCGAAGAAAATCTAGCCCAGAAAATCCCAATTGAATTACATTTCTACGTTAATATCAATTATAATTGGTGTAGAAATCCAATCAAGATTGCGAGAGGTGGGAATAATGGGCAGGTTTTACAAGGACACAGCGGATCCCTCGTCGTCGTTAACGTCCTCTCCGGCGGAGACAACGTCAACGTCGAAGACGGAGACGGTTAATGGCTCCCACGATTTTAAGATCACGGGGTATTCGTTGTCGAAGGGAATTGGGATTGGGAAGTACATAGCGTCGGATACGTTTATGGTTGGTGGGTATTCGTGGGCAGTTTACTTTTATCCTGATGGAAAGAGTGCGGAGGATAATGCTACTTATGTTTCGCTTTTCATCGCGTTAGCTAGTGAAGGCACCGACGTCAGGGCACTCTTTGAGCTGACTCTCTTGGATCAAAGTGGAAGGGAGAGGCACAAAGTTCATAGCCATTTCGGTAGGGCGTTGGAGACAGGACCGTATACTCTTAAATACAGAGGCAGCATGTGGTGAGTTCTTGTTATCAACTTTTTTCTTGTTTGTGAAATGTAACTGAATGCGAAGTGCGATAGTATCCCTATTTTTTCTTGCGTGTTAATATTGAAGGATATTTATACAGGAAAAATGAGATGGACTAGTTGGACAAGTATGCTAGCTATCTTCAGTAAGATTACTGTCTGTCTGCTTTTGTGTGTAGTGTATCTTATGTGTTTATGTTTTGTTCATGCTTATTAGTATTCGATGGTAATTGTCTTCACAATAGGTTTCTCTGTGTTGCCTTCGTCAATTTTGTCTCTTTATTGAATGTTTGTTCATGGCACTATTTGTATACAATTATCAAGCTTATTGCAACCAATCCATGAGCTTTCATTCATGAAGAGTTTAATATTTGTTGATTGTGCTATGGGACCTATATTCAAATAAATGCAAGCTGACAAAGTAATGTATTGTCTGAAAGGAGAGAATAGTAAAGTTAAAGCTCAAATTTGGCTGCAGGGGTTACAAACGGTTTTACAAAAGAACTGCTCTGGAAGCATCTGATTACCTGAAGGATGATTGCCTTCACGTCCATTGCTGTGTTGGTGTTGTTAAATCGCGCACAGAGGGACCTAAGATCTACTCGATTCCAGTTTCCCCATCAAATATTGGCCTACATTTTGGGCAGCTGCTAGAAGGTGGAAAAGGGACTGATGTAAATTTCGAAGTTGATGGAGAAACTTTTTCTGCACACAAGTTAGTTCTTGCTGCTCGATCGCCCGTCTTTAGAGCTCAATTATATGGTCCAATGAAGGATCAAAATACGGAGTGTATAAAGATTGAAGACGTGGAGGCACCTGTATTTAAGGTTTTCTGCCAATCACTTTCATATTATAATACTAGTATACTGGATATTGTTTTGTGCTTGTGTATTAATTATTAGTTGTGCCTTGAGTTACAAATCTTAATATGAATTCTACATTGTCCAAATATATTGTTTCTGTGTTAATTTTTGTCGCTTTGCAAATCAAGAAACCATTTGCTTTGATGGAGCTTCTTCTTTTTAATTGTTTAAGCTGAGAACTACCTTTCAGTTTAGACTTTAGATAGTTTAGAGAACTATCTTATAAGCTCTTTAGAATAGCTTATATGATGGTTTAGAGTTCATAAGATCCTTCAAATTGTTTGACAATCTCTTCAAAGGAAGATCTTATTAGCTATCTCTAAATTTTACTTACCAAAGAAAAAAAAATAGCTATATCTAAATAAGATGTTTGGGATATTGTAAGCTGAAAGTAGGGCTTTTACCATCTGGAAGAATGTTCTTAATTTGGAAAACCCCATGTTAACCATTCTGAATACAAGTTTGCTATTAAACATCTTGTAAGATGTAGGAACTTATAAACTCTTTAAAATATCATTATGCAAACTCCCTCTTATTGTGAGAACATCTTGTTCAAGTACTTCTCTTCAGACAAACAGTGTAAAATTCGCACATGTTTCCTTCTACATTTTATCTTGTACTTTGGTTCTTATATGGTATATTTGGTTCATCTTTTTCACTCAACCATGAGATACTCAGTGATCACTTTCTGGTGCCAGTAGTTGTGTCATGGAAATGGCATAAACCTTTGCACTTGAACATGCATATTGGAGTTAATCTGCAAGCCTAGTGTCCTCACTATGCTTGATATGTAGCTCACTTTCTGTACAAGTGAAAATGAAGTTGATACATTTATATATGAACCAGCATCTTGTGGTGAACGGAATTTGGTGATTTTTTCCTTGAGTGATTAATCTGGCATATATGAGAACCATGAGCGAGATGCCACTTCGGAGGCCGTTATCCTGTTCCTATTTTACCACCTGTTTGTGAATGAAGAACTTGTGTGAATGTCTCTCCTTCTCTTTCTTAGTTATGTTTACTCATAAAATTTATTATATATTTGCAAAATGTTGGGTTACATGTTCTTTGCAATTTTTTAATGTTGTTGTGCGTTATAGATAATCACTATCTTTCTTTCCTTTCCCCCACCTTGCAGGCCCTGCTTCATTGGATGTATTGGGATGCACTTCCTGATTTTGAAGAGCTTACTGGACTGAACTCAAAAGGGGCCTCAACCTTGATGTCTCAGCATCTGCTTGCTGCGGCTGATCGGTATGGTTTAGATAGGTTGAGGTTGCTCTGTGAAGCTAACCTTTGTGAGGATGTCGCTATCAACACTGTTGCAACCACATTAGCACTTGCAGAACAACACCACTGTTTCCAGCTGAAATCTGTCTGTCTCAAATTTGTCGCACTTCCTGAAAATCTTAGAGGTAAATCGTGACATTGCAATGTATTTTAGTTTGGGAACAAAACATGGAACTGCACAGAATTTGGTTGCACCAGGGATCTAATTACGTTGGCACAAATAATTATGTCATAATAGTGTTTTGTATTGATAGGGCTTGGTCTTAAATCTATTGGCTATAAAATCGCACATTCTATCTTTCTACATATGCATGTTGACCAATGGCGAATAATCTGAAATCTGATGCACCTTGAGGTTCTCATAATTGCATGGTATGGTTGCATGGTTGCCTGAGTCCTGAATATCCCCAAGAATTTTGTGGGTATTATCGGTCTTCTTGACACCATACAAATCTATGCAGAATGATTGTGACAGCTTTGCTTTTTGAATCATTTTCACATGTTCAGGTTGCCTTATGGTCCTAAAATTTTATCAAATTGATTAATGAGATTCTATCAGTCTGTCTTTGTATATTATGATAATTGTTGTGTATCGTGTCCTTGTTTTCTCCTCAAACAAGGTAGTCTTGAAATCCCAACTGCTGTGGGACGGCCTCTAATAAGTCTGATCTCTTTTTGCAGCTGTCATGCAGACAGATGGTTTTGACTACCTTAAAGAAAGCTGTCCACATGTGCTCACTGAGTTATTGGAGTACGTTGCCAGGATCAATGAACACTCTATTGCTGTTGGGAAGCTAGGGATCGAAGGTATTCTAGATGGAGGGGATGTCAATGGTAGACGCGTCAAACAACGAATGTGAAAAGTCGCGATTGCCTAGTGATTTCCAATAGCTGAGTAAGAAAATACATTAGATCCTTCTTTAGGGTTTACTAGAAATATATTTTCCGGCTGCTGGTCGTGTTTGATACAGTGTAAATGATTTGCTTCCCTTCATTGTAATCTGGGATGGATCTCTCTAGAGCATGCACTCAACGCCCTCTGCCATAAAATTGTAAGATGTGTATGGTTGCCCTTACTTAACTAAGAACATGCCTATTCTGTAATTGATATTTTCCCCACCTTTTTATGCTGGCTACTGTTTCTGATAGTTGTTTGTTGTACTTTTTTTTCTGGAGAGAAGTAATTCGTTATATTGTTGAGTGCCTTGATTGCTACAGATGATTGTGTATAACATAGGTGACAATCCTTGATGATTGTGAGAATCGGATTACATTGTTAGATGAATGCATCAGTTAACCTCGAATCTCATTAGGGAGAAAATTTTACTTCTCTGAATGTAGTAAATTTTAATTCGAATGTTGTAACGTTATATTTTGACACTTAAATTGGTGCATGTAATAGTGTTGAGTCAAATTTTATTATACACCAGATTTGGTTTGACATTAGTGTGATGGATAAAAAGCTTTTAAACCATTGCTAAATCCATTTGTTATTCCTTGCATACACTACTGTATATCCTATTGATTGATTAGGTTGAAGAGCGACGTTATCTTAGATCGGGTTGGATAAAGAGGGTGTTTGGCTAAACTTATTTTAAAGAGCTTATATATTTCAACAGCTTATAAAATATTTTAAGAGCTTATTTCAATTATCAAAGTGTTGAATAATTGAACTGAGTATCTCCATCCCTAGGACCCCTAAGATTGCATTTATCGGTGACCTTTTGAGTGAGGTCGACCTGCCACATCATATATAAATAATTGAAAAAAAATAAGGGTTAAGGTGCAGATAGGCCCCTTAAGTGGAGACCCTTATAGCGTTTCACTCGTCTTACTCACTGTGTGTGCAATTTAGCCCCTAAAGTACCAAAAATCGAACATTTAACCCCCTCTGCCCTAACTCTGTCAGTCAACCGTTAGTTAGTAATTTTTTTTTATTTTTCATTCTAATTGTGGGGCCCACCTTCCTTTCTTCTTCTTCTACCTTCACACCAATCTCCTCAAAATATCCAAACACCATCACCAACAAGCTGAAGAAGAGGACCAAGAATCATCTTCGGCGACGGCTCATGACGCCCCCATCGTTTTCCCCTACAACGCCCGGATTCGGCCACTGCTGGACACCGTAGACAAGCTGCGCCACCTCAAGATCATGCAGGAAGGCATCCAGCTCCCCATCATCGTCGTCGTCGGCGATCAGTCCTCCGGCAAATCCAGCGTCCTCGAATCCCTCGCCGGCATCCGCCTTCCCCGCGGCGATGACATCTGCACCAGAGTCCCTCTCATCATGAGGCTCAAGAATCACCCGAGCCCCGAGCCTCAGCTCTCCCTCGAATTCAACGGCAGATCCGTTCAAATCGACGAAGCCAACGTCGTCGACGAGATCATGTACACCACTCAGGAAATCGAAGGCAAATGGAAGGGGATCTCCAACACCCCCTTGACTCTCGTCGTCAAGAAAAAAGGCGTCCCCGACCTCACCATGATCGATCTCCCCGAAATCACTAGGGTTCCAGTCAAGGGCCAACCTCTGCGTCAGAAACCGCATCGGCAACGAGACTTATGAAGAAGTGAGGGATGAAGAAGCCAACCTCTTCGACAATAATCCCCTGCTTTCGAGGAGAAGAAGATGAAGGAGAATGCGGCAGCGTCGGAGAGAGCGACGGCGGTGGAGATGAATACGAGGGTGACAACAGCGGTTTTCCTGGGGGAGTGGGGGTGAGAGGCGGTGGATAAGAGGGCGGAGAAGCCATTAGAGTGAAGGTAGAAGAAGAAGAAAGGAAGGTGGGCCCCACAATTAGAATTAAAAAAAATTACTAACTAACGGTTGACTGACGAAGTTAGGGCGGAGGGGGTTAAATGTTCGATTTTTGGTACTTTAGGGGCTAAATTGTACACACAGTGAGTAAGAGGAGTGAAACGTTATAAGAGCCTCCACTTAAGGGGCCTATTTGCACCTTAACCCAATAAAATATAACAAAACAAACCAACACACATAAAATTCAAGACTCGAAATTAATATATTCTTCCCACAAATGTTCAATTAACTCATTCCGAAGTTCGAGGTGAGCATCTCTATTTCTTAGCTCTCTATACCGAGATAGAAACTCTTGAAATCGAGCATTTTCATTTGTCTCCATCTCAACCTCCGGTAGTGGTGCCTCTCTAGCAACTTGAATTGGATTAGTAAGGTCACCTTCATATTCAATTATCATGTTATGCAATATTATACAAGTGGTCATTATAGCATGCAGTACTTCTTTATCCCAATAACGCATGGATCCAGCTACAATTGCAAAATGTGCTTGAAGAATTCCAAATGCACGTTCTACGTCTTTTTCTGCATGCTTCTTGTATCATTGCAAAATATTTTAATTTTTGAGTACGAGGCTCTTTAATTGTTTGCACAAGGGTAGCCCATTTAGGATATATACCGTCAGCTAAGTAATAACCCATATTATATTATTTTCATCTAATAACATAATTAGTTGGAGGGGCAATACCTTGAGTGAGATTATTGAAAAGATGCGATGAATCCAACTCGTTTATATTATTTTCATCTAATAACATAAGTTATGTCAAGTATAATTGGATAAACTGTCTTTACGAAAATATGAAATGTTTATGAAAATGCTTGCCCACTGAGTACATTAGTACTTAGCCCAAAAATACTTTCAAATATTTTCAGGTTGGCTGGTCAGTGCTGACGGGATAAGCTGATGCTAGGGTTCAACTTCCTATTAAGACTTCCGCTGTAGCACTAAATAATATCTTGTCTTTGTTTTCCCTAACTTAAGACATTCATATTTTATTTCGAATGACATATAGTTTTATGCTAGTTAATGTTGGTTATCAGAAGCATGAAACAAAACTTGTGATCCAAAAGGGTCTAGCCCGACTCGTTATCTAATTATTCGGGGTCAATAAGGATTTTTCCTTATGTTATTTCTATAAAATGATTGCACCTTGATTGTATTTTTTGCTTCAAGAATTGGGGTGTGACATAACATTTTTGGAAATCCTCGTTTTTCAACAATAAAGATAAGTCTAGCTATATCATTAGAAGTTGGTGTCCTTAAATATTCCGTTGAAAAAATCTCAATTATTGCACTACAAAATCTTTTGAGACTTTTAATCGAATTGCTCTCACTGATTTTCACATACTCATCAGTAGCATCTGCTGGACAACCATATGCCAATATGCGAAAAGCAGCAGTTGCCTTTTAAAGGCCAAAATGAAGAAAAAACAGTCTGAAGATACGGCATCTTTAATTATTGCAATGCAAAAATAGGTTGAGCAACTTGCGAAGGATATGAAGACAACTAATGCACGATTGGAACATCATTTAGCCATTCAAGCTAAAAACTCACGCACTTAAGGAAATGAATGAAGAAAATAAAATTATATTTATGGACTTGAGCTCCATTCAAGATCCACACGTTCGTGCATTTACTGAAGTTGAAAGAAGACTTATTTTACAGAAAAGAGCTCAACAATAAGGTCAATCGAATCCTTTTGAAGCTGGAACATATTCTTCATATTTCAATAATATTGGAGCATCTGGTTATAGGGGTGTAAATGAATCAAATAATTTTGGTTCGATTCGAATTTTTGATATTCGAATACGAATACAAATAATTTTTGTGATTCGTTTAGTTATCGAATACGATTCGAGAATCACGATATTCAATTATGTATTAAAAAATATTCGATAAATATATATATATATATATACTAAAAAATAAATAATAAAATAGATTTAAAGTAAAATAAAAAAATACTAATATTTATTAAAATAAAAGTGAATTACAATAATAGCATTGTTGATAGCATTCACATGCTTGCTTTATTTATTCAAATAATTCTAGTTAATTGACGTGCTATGACGTACTTCTATTTATTGAAGTGTTATAAGAGTTCTTATTGATGCTTGCTTTATTCAAATGCTTCCTTATGCTATCCAAACTTTTGAATATTAGGTTTGTATTATAATTTGAGAGTTGGATTTTGAAACAGAAGTATATATTTTTAGCATATATTATTGAATTTTTAAGTAAATGTAATGTGCGTGATCTCCATATTATTTGAAATATTATTTTAGAATTTTTCTTTATTAAAATCACAAATTGGAAATATTCGAATTAAACTAAATAGTAAGAATTTTCGAATAAAATATTCGATTTAAATTGTATAACATACACTTGTAAAAAATTTAAACGAATATTCGATTCGATTCGAGTATTTGCGAATTAGTATACGAATCGAATACGAATAGTAAAATATGATTCGAAAGATATTCGAATACCGATTCGAATATGCAATTACTTTTACGAATATGAATCGAATCCAATGATATTTGATTCGATTCGATTCGATTCGGTTCATTTATATCCCTATCTGGTTATAGTCTACCAGATTATTAGATTAGAATTATTAGATTAATTTCGTATTTCTCGTGTAGTTTAAATATTTGCGTCTGCTTGATTTGAATTATGTTGTCTAATTTCAATTATGTTGTTTTTATGTCATGTGGTATTTATATTATTATATTGTTTTAAACATTATTGTATTATACTCCATCCGACCCATCACAAATGTCTCATTACTTCTGGGCACAGAGATTAAGAAATGTATAATTAGTAGGTAAAGTGGATTGATGGAAATTATACTAGCACGTCCTCCCGTGCGATGCACGGGTCGAGACAACTTTTATACAATTTTTTTTTAATTTTTTTGTGATAAACTGTTTTTTGGTTCATTCACGAAAAATTTGCCACTTCATTATATATTAGGATCCACACAATGCTACCCGCAACTTCATTCTCATTTTATTAAGATTGGTGACATCCAAAAATTTTAAATTTTTTTATTTTTTTAAAAAATTAAAATTTTAAATTATATAATGCCATTATTTATAAGTTAAATTAATTGATAACAAAAACATAAATTATATAAATTTATCTAATATTATTTTATTTCAAGTAGTGTAAAATAATGATGTTGTCAATTCAATTAGATAATACTCCATCCGTCCCGACTACTATGAGATCATTTTTTTTACATGAGAATTTAGAAAGTAGTGTTTTGTGTCTAGATGAAAAAGTGAATATTTGAATAAACGATAATTTTTTTGTCAAATAAAGAAATGTCTCAAAATAGGTGAGACACTCAAAATGAAAATTTTCTCAAGACAGGTGGGGCGGAGGGAATATAAAAATTAAATTATGAAGAAAAATTAGATTAAAATTATAGTAACACATTTAGAGATTTTTTATATATATAACCAATTGTGTATATACATATTACAATTACAATTACATATTAAAATAATTACAATAGTCAATTACAATACAAACGGAAAATTAGCATCGTTTCTGGCGGATAATAGTTGCTACGTTTGGCCGCCGGCATAGAAGCAATCTCCTCCACGTCGGGATCGAGATCGGCAACAGCGACAAAGCGGGGGTTCAAATTGGTGGCCGCCGCTTGAAAGGCATTCGATTCTTGCGTGAACGGCGAGAATCCTTGTCTGGAAGCATTTGATTCGCCGGGGGATGGATTTTGAGGGTGTTCACGCCAATAGTTGCTCCAATCGTCTTCCATTGCTATTTGTTGAAATAATGTAGAAGATGAGGAGAATGGATGAATGAGGAGAATGGATGAATGTTTGAGGATGAAGAAGAAAATGAGGTTGTATATGTATATATAGAGGGGCTATAGAAAAAAAAAAAAAAAAAAACGCCAACGGGAAAAAAAAACGGTAAAAAACGGCTACTGATTCATTTTAAATTTTGTTTTTTAATTTTCCTTTTTTTTGTGGTTCGAAAAGGGGCGCGTGTTTACACGCCCCCTCCTTCGCTCCCGTCTCCGCCGAGTGCGATGCATCGCCCCCCCTCACACCCGGGTGCAGCAACGGCGCTGGGTGCGATAGGCCGGGTTCGATCCGGCCATCGCACCCAGCGATGCTGATGCTCTTATATAAATTAAGATTGTAAATGAATCCATAATTTAACTGAATGTGATATTGGATCAAATATTAATGAATTATAATGTGGATATATATTCAAACTCTATTTAAGTAGAGGACCCACAATTTTTTTACTGTCCATTGTGATTTGTGAGTATTTGTTAAACCTAATTATCATAGTTGTATCCCCTCAAAATAAGTACTCCCTCCGTCCGCCAAGATTATGTAAAAATTACTATATTTGGCGTCCGCCAAGATTATGTCACTTTCCTTTTATGACAATGGTCCCACCTGTTACAATGGGGTACACGATCGAGTGAACTTTTACAACTCAAACTAAACAATCGTAGCTAGGAAACTGAACTAAGAAAATAAGCAAATTAGAAATAACAAGGAAGCTGGGAAGAAAATACAACGAAATAAACAAACGTGAGAATGGCGTCGAGTCGAGATGAATCTCTTCCCGCAAGAAGATTATCGCCCCGGTAGTGCTCACGGTGTTGGCGAATCTTCCCCAAAGGTAAAACGACGACGTCTCGTTGGATGTAGCACCACAATCCGACGAGCTCCGGCGAACGTAATGGGATCGAGAACTGAGCAGAATGCAGTGAGAAAAAGTGAGCAATATGCAGATTTTCGTATATCATGCTTATGCACTAAGACCTCTATTTATAAGCCATTCACCATGAGGGGAATTCAATCTGCATAATGGGAAATTAATCCACTATGTAACTGTCTGGATGTTACAACATTGAAGTTAGCTGCAAGAATTCAAAAGAATTCAAATTTTGAATTCAAACACAGTGTGCAGTTTCGAAACTGCCATGCCATGTTGCTGCTTCTGCTTCTTCAACGTTAATAGGGCTTGGGCTGATACAAAATTGGTTGGGCTGGAGATAAATAATAAACTGTTGGGCCAAGAATAAAATTTAATCAAAAGCCCAAAAGTATTTTGTCCAAAAAATTATATAGTTTGGACCCAAACACCACCCAAAGCACCAATTGCCAAGATCCAAGTCATTGGCCGCGGCCCGTACCTGACCCGACCCGCCCGTCCGATCGATCGTCGGCGGCGGCGCGCGAGGCCAAGGCCTTCATCCAAGCCCACTAGCAAGCCCACAAGTTATTAGCTCCATGAACATAGCTATTCTTATACAAGAGTATTCTTCCCTTGTTTTCCAATGTGGGACAATAACACTTCACAAGTGTTATTTCCCTTCTCAACATCCAAACTTTGATATACAATATCTCACTCACCGGAAATCGATTTTGAGACTTCAAGTATACCACGTTCATCTACTCGAGACGTAGATTAACATCCACTAATTATTTCAATTAAATAACAAATATTTAATTAAATAATTAATTTCAGAAATGGTCTAAAAACCATATTTCCAACAATCCCCCACATGAGTGAGAAAGCCGTATGCAGATGTATGCAGACACTTAGCTCAATCCTCTTAAGAAACAATATAGCATTTGGAAAGGTAGCTTGTGGCTTTGAACCTACCATAGTCAATTTTATCAAGTATACCGGCGGCCTAGTGGATATGGTTCCTTGAACTAGTCCTCCTCGGTGTATACTGAGTCAACAAAATTGACACAACATTGCTTCAATCCTCATTCGTTCTTACGTTTGTGTCCATTACAGGCCTTGGAACACCCCTTTGGATTCATAAGTGTTTCAATCGAAGCGGCCACTCTTACACTTATATAGGTAACTCTTAACTCAAGCATCCTGCTATACTTGTCCTCATTGAGGAGTTCTAGAGTTATTAAAAGTCAAAGACTTAACCTCACCACATGCAGGTTTTTCGAACACTCACTGTTCTACAAGGAATAGGTAACTCGAGTGTTCAACACACAGATTCTCATAGCTTAGTTGTCCCATTGAACCAAGTTCTTGGGATCCTCCAGTCATCATGGTTGGGTATCCACTATGATCATCTTTAAGATGTGGGTTTCAAACCCATTCCCCCTAACAGTCTATACATTTGATCTCGATGGATACTTTTAGTCAACAGATCGGCTATATTATCAATTGATCTTATATAATCAATTGTGATAACACCACTCGTGATCAAATGTCTCACGGTATTATGGCGTCGACGAATATGTCTCGACTTACCGTTATACAAATTATTTTGTGCTCGTCCGATAGCAGCTTGACTATCACAATGAATTATCACGGACGACACAGGTTTCGACCAACATGGAATATCCTCGAGGAAATTTCTAAGCCACTCGGCTTCTTCACCAGCTTTATCCAAAGCTATAAATTCAGATTCCATGGTCGATCTAGCAATACAAGTTTGCTTCTTGGATTTCCAAGACACAGCACCACCCCCTACAGTGAATACATAACCGCTCGTTGAGAACGAGTCTTTGGCATCAGATATCCAATTTGCATCACAATACCCTTCAAGTACAGGGGGCTCCCTAGTATAATGAATTGCATAGTTCTGAGTATATTTCAAATATCTCAAGACCCTTTCAAGAGCTTTCCAATGTTCATTACTAGGATTGGCTGTAAAGCTGCTCAACTTGTTGACCGAGCATGCTATATCGGGACGAGTGCAGTTTGTTAGATACATCAAGCTCCCAATAATCTTAGCATATTCTATCGCATCAACAGGTTCTCCCTTATGTACATTCAAATGTACACTAGGTTCCCATGGAGTCTTAGCTATTGGCTTGTCAAAAGCATTGAACTTCTTTAACACTTTCTCAACATAGTGAGATTGTGTTATAACAATACCATCATGCTTTCTTAGAATTTTAATTCCAAGAATTACATCAGCTAAGCCCATATCTTTCATGCTAAAGTTTTTACTTAGCATATTTTTCGTTTCTTGAATCACTCTGGAATTACTCCCCATGATGAGCATGTCATCTACATAAAGACAAACAATAACATAGCCGTTATTAGAATTCTTAATGTAGACGCACTTGTCACACTCATTGATTTTAAATCCATTTGACAATATTACGCCGTCAAATTTCAAATGCCATTGAAGCGGTGCTTGCTTCAATCCATATAAAGACCGTTGGAGTTTGCATACTTTGTGCTCTTGCCCAGGTACTACAAACCCTTCAGGTTGCTTCATATATATTTCATCTTCCAACTCGCCGTACAAGAATGCAGTTTTCACATCCATTTGGTGAATCTCGAGATTGTGCAAAGCAGCAATAGCGAGAAGCATCCTAATAGATGTTAACCTAGTCACAGGCGAATAGGTATCAAAGAAATCATACCCTTCTTTCTGCCTGAAACCTTGAACGACAAGTCGGGCTTTGTACTTATCTATAGTACCATCAGATTTGTACTTCTTCTTTAGGATCCATTTGCATCCTAAAGCTTTACTTCCAGGTGGTAGATCCACTAACACCCAAGTATGATTTTGCATAATGGAATCAATCTCAATATCGATTGCCTCTTTTCAAAGAGTTGCATCGGAGCCAGATAAAGCTTCTTTGATCGTCACCGGTTCGCCGTCTAACATTAAGACAACATAATCCGGTCCATAGACCTTAGCCTTTCTAACTCGTTCCCCACGTCTTGGTTCTACATCCACAGGTTTAGACCTTGGTCTTTTCCTATTAGGTGGTACAGGATTAGAACTCGTGGCATCATCTACTTGTGTAGAACTGCTAGCTACGTCTAAAGGTTTAGAACTTGTAGCTTCACACTCAACTCCATTATTTGAGTTAGACATACCCTTATCCTTATTGGGATATATATTTTCAAAAAATATAGCATTCCTTGATTCTATCGTTGTCCCAACATGTATATCGGGTATCCCCGATTTGTGCACTATGAAACGATAGGCACTGCTATTAAGTGCATAACCAATGAAGATACAATCTACCGTTTTAGGTCCAATTGTAACTTGTTTTGGTAAAGGCACTTCAACCTTAGCTAAACACCCCCACACTTTGAGGTATTTATACGAAGGTTTCCTTCCTTTCCATAGCTCACAGGGAGTTACATCTTTCCCTTTGAGTGGAATCTTGTTCAAGATATAGTTAGCAGTTAAGACAGCTTCCCCCCACATGTTCTGGGGTAATCCTGAACTAATCAACAAGGCATTCATCATCTCCTTAAGTGTTCGATTCTTGCGTTCAGCAACGCCGTTAGATTGTGGTGAATAAGGAGCCGTCGTTTGATGGATTATACCACTTTCGTTGCATAATTCAGCAAACGGAGCTACATACTCTCCACCTCTATCACTTCGAACCATCTTAATTTGACATCCAAGTTGATTCTCGGCTTCATTTTTGAAGTTTTTAAAAGCTTCAATAGCCTCATCTTTACTTTTCAATAAGTAAAGGTAACAATACCTTGCACAATCGTCTATAAAGGTGATAAAGTACTTCTTACCGCCTCTAGTTTGCACAAACTTTAAATCACAAACGTCGGTGTGAATTAGTTCTAATGGTTTAGTGCTCCTTTCAACCGATTTAAACGGCAACTTAGCCATTTTGAGTAAATTCATTTTTACTAATCTTTTTATAGCATTTAGATTAACATGTCCAAGTCTACAATGCCATAAATCGGAACACTCAATCAAGTAAGCAGAAGAAGTAGATTCTTTCTTATTGATAGTTGCCTTGGCAGGCTTACAAGCTCTCACGCCAAGTTTGAAAAGCCCTTCGGAGGCATAGCCTTTTCCAATGAACTTTTCCCACTTGCGAATTACAACATAATCAGCTTTGAAAAACAA
Source organism: Salvia miltiorrhiza (assembly GCF_028751815.1). Classification (NCBI taxonomy): domain Eukaryota; kingdom Viridiplantae; phylum Streptophyta; class Magnoliopsida; order Lamiales; family Lamiaceae; genus Salvia; species Salvia miltiorrhiza. The sequence continues at coordinate 47,270,056 of NC_080389.1, forward strand.
TTCAAAATCTTTCTTAGTGAGCTTAATGCCCGAAATCAAATTCTTTCGGACGGTGGGAACATGTAGCACGTCCTTCAAGGTGATCTCCACGCCTGAAGTGAGTTGAAGAACCACATCTCCCATGCCAAGGACTTGAGAAGTCCGCTCGCTAGCCTCCATGATCGTCTTGTTTTCCACTTCTTTGTAGTTGTGGAACAACTAACGATTGATGCAAATGTGGACGGTAGCGCCGGTATCCACGAACCAAGCATTTGGGCTATCAACATGATTCACCTCGGAAATCATTGCAGCAAAGTCGTCTTGGTTTCAATCGTCAAAGTCCTTCTCGACGTTGTTGACGTTGTTCTTCGCCTTCTTCCGCTTTGGCTTGCGGCAATCCTTAGCCATGTGACCATGCTTGTCACAATTGAAACACACACCATCAAACTTTGATGGTTGTCCTCCACCTTGCTTCCCTTTGCCCTTGTTGTTGGGGTTAGGGCGACCACGCTTGTTGGAAGGTCCGCCTTTCTCGGTGAGATTGGCCTTTGCATCCATCGGCGCTTTGCCCTTTTGATCACGACTCCTCACGTGATCCTCCATTTGAAGCTTTGACACCAAGTTTGCCACGGACATCTCCGAGCGCTCATGCTTCAAAAGGTTTTGAAAGCTCCTCCAACTTGGTGGCAACTTCTCGATGATGATCGCTACAAGTAGCGCATCCGCCAAGGGCATTCCTTCGGCTTGAACTTCGTGTGAAAGAGTTTGGAACTCTTCCACTTGGTCCATCACGGAGCGGGAGTCGACCATCTTGTAGTCCAACCACTTGGCGACGACATACTTTGTAGTATTCGTCTTGTCCACTTGATATTTGAGATCAAGTGCCTCCCACACCTCTTTCGCGGTCTTGTGGACCTTGAAGACGTTGTAGAGCCGCTCGTCCAAGGACATGAGAACGGTGTTGCGGCACAAGTAGTCGCCTTGGCACCAATTCGCATACCCGGCACGAACCTCGAAGCTCGTCTCCCCTTCACTCGGGGTTGGAGGCGCATCCTCCGTCAAGAAACCGGTAAACCCCACGGTTGTGAGGTAGAACAATATCTTTTCTTGCCAATACTTGAAGTTCTTGCCCGAGAAAATGGAGGGTTTCTCGGCAAGACCCAACGTCCTCGACGTTTGCAATGGGGCCATGGTGGAAGTGGAACCACCCGTTGAGCCAAAGGATGAACCAATGAAAGTGGAGGCGGTGGAGCCGATGGTGGCGGAGGCAGTGGAGCCAATGGTGGCAGAGGCGGTTGAGCCAATGGTGGCGGAGGCGGTAGAGCCGTTGGTGGCGTTGCCGGCAGCAGGGATGGTGGACGCCATTTCTCCAAGCAAATGTTTTAGGTTTCGAAAGTTTTAATGTAAATTAAAATCCAATCTCGAACGTGCGGCAGCAGCGGATAATCTTCTTGCGATTGTTACAATGGGGTACACGATCGAGTGAACTTTTACAACTCAAACTAAACAATCGTAGCTAGGAAACTGAACTAAGAAAATAAGCAAATTAGAAATAACAAGGAAGCTGGGAAGAAAATACAACGAAATAAACAAACGTGAGAATGGCGTCGAGTCGAGATGAATCTCTTCCCGCAAGAAGATTATCGCCCCGGTAGTGCTCACGGTGTTGGCGAATCTTCCCCAAAGGTAAAACGACGACGTCTCGTTGGATGTAGCACCACAATCCGACGAGCTCCGGCGAACGTAATGGGATCGAGAACTGAGCAGAATGCAGTGAGAAAAAGTGAGCAATATGCAGATTTTCGTATATCATGCTTATGCACTAAGACCTCTATTTATAAGCCATTCACCATGAGGGGAATTCAATCTGCATAATGGGAAATTAATCCACTATGTAACTGTCTGGATGTTACAACATTGAAGTTAGCTGCAAGAATTCAAAAGAATTCAAATTCTGAATTCAAACACAGTGTGCAGTTTCGAAACTGCCATGCCATGTTGCTGCTTCTGCTTCTTCAACGTTAATAGGGCTTGGGCTGATACAAAATTGGTTGGGCTGGAGATAAATAATAAACTGTTGGGCCAAGAATAAAATTTAATCAAAAGCCCAAAAGTATTTTGTCCAAAAAATTATATAGTTTGGACCCAAACACCACCCAAAGCACCAATTGCCAAGATCCAAGTATTTTGTCCAAAAAATTATATAGTTTGGACCCAAACACCAATTGCCAAGATCCAAGTCCTTGGCCGCGGCCCGTACCCGACCCGACCCGACCCGCCCGCCCGTCCGATCGATCGTCGGCGGCGGCGCGCGAGGCCAAGGCCTTCATCCAAGCCCACTAGCAAGCCCACAAGTTATTAACTCCATGAGCATAGCTATTCTTATACAAGAGTATTCTTCCCTTGTTTTCCAATGTGGGACAATAACACTTCACAAGTGTTATTTCCCTTCTCAACATCCAAACTTTGATATACAATATCTCACTCACCGGAAATCGATTTTGAGACTTCAAGTATACCACGTTCATCTACTCGAGACGTAGATTAACATCCACTAATTATTTCAATTAAATAACAAATATTTAATTAAATAATTAATTTCAGAAATGGTCTAAAAACCATATTTCCAACAATACCACCTTCTTTAATATTTTATCCTTACCTCTTTATTTACAAAAAACCACTCAAAATTCAATCTCAACCACACATCTCATAAAGTGGTGGGATCCTTTCTCCACTACATCAAAATCATCACCAATTTTATTAAATCCTGTGTCCAGACAATTTTACATAATCTTGGCGGACGGAGGGAGTACAATTTATAAAAAGTGCTCCACCCAATAACGCCGCCAGAGTTGAGATCCCTTCTTCCCTATCAGTCTACCACCTCATTTTTCCAATCTGTATGTCACTCATCGCTGGTTGTTGTTGCCCTCCACCTTGTCCTTTATCTCCCCCTATTTTCAAAGCTATTTATCTCTCTTTCTAATTCTTGTTTTCTTCTACTTTATTAACACAAATCCCTTACGAAAAATTCGAAATGGGCGATAGTACAAATAAGAGTTCTTGAAGGATATTTATGAACTCGGAGAAAACTTTTGGGGTCCTGTCTGCAATATACGAAACTTTTGAGCCCAATTACTACTCATCGAGCAGCTTTTGAATCTCGCAGCGCAGGCACAGACGCAGTGAAACTGAAAACCAATATGGTGGATTTCTTCTCCTGCTGGTTCCACTTTTCTGATTTTTCAATTGCGGATTTAACCTATATTATTTGGTTTTCTCTTTCAATTTGCAGTTGTTCTTCTCGTATTTCAAGGATTTGGTGGGGAGAGAAGTAACGGTGGAATTGAAGAACGATTTAGCGATTAGAGGGACTCTACATTCAGTGGATCAATATCTCAACATTAAGCTGGAGAATACTAGGGTTGTTGATCAAGACAAGTACCCCCATATGGTATTACTCTCTCTCTCGATTCCTTCGTATTCTGGGATTTAGGGTTAAGTGAATGATATATATAGATATTTGGTTTTTCGTTATATGCTTTCTGGAATTTCTTGGGTGTGTGTGGTTGGGTTTAATTAGGGTTTTAGGGTCACTTTCTATTTCTAAAATTCCGATCTATTTTATTTAAATATGAAGCTTGCACTTTGGGTTGAAATTAATGGTTCTATATATGCATAAGCCACAGTATGTCGGAATTGCAAGATTTGGGAGGTTTGAATACTTCCACGTTGATACCTGTTACTGAATAAGCAAGGCCGAAGCTTTTTTCTCTACAAGTAGGATAATCTGAGTTGGGTATGAGCTAAACGTTGGTGCCTTGTGTTTCCATTGTTGTGTCTTTAGCTTGTAGTGAATTACTTGTGCCCTGGAACTTTGATGTTTTGTTGGAGAATGAGGATTCCAGTTCTTGTATGTACATACTTTCTTTCAACTGTCGAGCTGTAAAGCTGGTTTCTTGGTTTAATACTAAGCATTTAGCTTCAGAAAATTTCATTAAAAACCTCTATCTGATGTGTTTGTAATTGTAGATTAATCGTTCTTAATTTATGACGGAACTAGTGTAAATATCAGTTACAGAAGCATTGTCAAATTCCCATATTTGCAAGTGTTTGTATAAATTTTCTATGACGGTGACCTTGGGTGTGTATGTTTCATTGCATCTGAAATCAGTAAACTTGCGATGCCATCTCTGAATATTCATCGTCAGTAACATGTTTAAGTGTCATAATTTAACATCTGTGGCTTTGTTCTGTGCTTGTAATGGCTATTTGTGCATCTGTAATCTATTGATTTCTCCTTGTTAATTTTGTTTTTTGAGATGATAATTGAATATTTTCATTTCACAAACCTCTCTTGATAAGGCGCCATGCTATTTTCTTAACCCTGATATATTTGATTCCCTAAAGTTATGCTATCCATTCATGCAATTCCATGTGTTATCCATACTATCTGGCGCTTCTGCTCAAGAAACATACTTTTATTCTACTTTTTGCAGCTTTCAGTGCGAAACTGCTTCATCCGGGGATCTGTGGTCCGATATGTCCAATTGCCACCTGAGGGAGTTGATGTCGAGCTTCTGCATGATGCCACCAGAAGAGAAGCACGCGGTGGCTAACTCTCCTTGATGTTATGAGCTCGAAGCAATGGATTCTTCGTCACAAGACAAGATTGGAAGACTTTTTATTCCTGCATTACTTGGAAAGATTTCTGTGCGAATTCGGGCACATGCTATTTGGTAGACATTATTAAGTTGGAGTAAGCTAGGGCTAAATGTTGAATTTCGTCGGTTGATTGTGATTAGTCTTGCAAGTTTTTGTAATATAACCATGAATAGTGGCTATGTGTTTACATCATTGTCTCTTATTGCATGCCTTGCCTCTTTCACCACATTTTAGCTACGTCCTCAATATGGAATAAGTATCGTATTTTGGAGTTCTGCTGAAAAATGATGTCAAACTTGACAAGTTATTAAAAAATATTATAAGTGCGTAAAAATATTACAAAAGCAAAATAGAGTCAATATATAAAAATGGCTAATTTGTTATATTAAAATTAAAAGTTGTCCATGCATAAAAAATTTAAAAATTTAACCACTTTTTATATAAAAAAAATCAAATTTACTCATATCATTAATTTTTCAATATAATTTATTTTCTTTCTTTCTTCTCTTTCCTCCCTTTGCCTCCATTACCGTCGCTCACTTCAGTGAATCGCTGTCCCCATCCTTGTCGAGCTCGTCATCGCTCTCCTCTTCTTTGAAATATCTTTTTATTTAGATTTAAAGAATGGAGAAGATGTAATGTTGAAAATGAATATGGTAGTACTATGTTTTAATTGGTTAAGATTTTTTTAAAATTGCTCACGAAGGCAACCGATCACGCCTCAAAAACAAAACCCAACCTAATAAATGTCGTTAAATAAATAGAAATGAAAAAATAAACTGCTAAGCAATATTGAGATTTATAAAAAAATGCATTGCTATTCGAGCGAGTAAAAGAATGGAAGCCCAAATCGGGCAAAAAGATTGGCATTGCTCCCACGTGTTCAAAATTTCCATTTTTCTTCCTCATTCCATTTCCATGGATTCTATCGACAATCTTTCCAAAACCCTAGAGACTTCGTCGAAGAGGTATGCTTTCTATATTTATTTCTTCTTAATCTCCATTTGTTTTATCTGTTTGGATTTTTTCACCTCAGCTTGTTTTATAGGAAGAATACGTGCAATTACTGACAAAATTTCCTGAAAAAAACGGCTAGATATGTCTGATAAAAATGTTGACAATCTCTCTCGTTCAAATACGATGATCACATTGTTTTGTTGCTTAATTTGACTATAATATTATTCATTAGCTGATGCTGGTAGTTTGAGTGATTCCTCTCTTGTTGCAAGATGATCACCAGCTCCTTTTTTATTTTATTTTACTTTTTCTTGATGGAATTTGTTGTTGTAGGCGTCTTATTTTTTAGGAGTTAGTGGATTCAGAATGTTGTGAATATGATCAAAGGACCAATTCAACCTTTATACGCTGCATTCATTAAAAAATAAAATTTCGAAAGAGTAATTCAGATTTATGAATGCAATTTTTGTCTCAGCGAATTGTTCCACTATATTGTCAAAGCGATTGTAGATCAACTTATGCAAGTATCTATTGATTGATTTATGGATTGAAGCAACCAGCCATTTAAATATTAGTTTGATTTCAGGCATAGATGTGCAGCATGTTTCAAGCAATACAAGAAAAAGGAACATCTTATCGAACATATGAAGATCTCATATCACTCTACTCACCAACCTAAATGTGACATATGCCAAAAGCATTGCAAATCGTTTGAATCATTGAAGGAGCACACAACTGGTGAATTCGCATTATTATATTTATTGCATTACACAGTCAAGATTGGTTGTGATGGTCGTTTCTCATATTTTTTTCCGTGTAAACACTTAGGCCCACTTTCGAAAAGGAAATGCTCCGAAGTTTTCTCCAAAAGAGGTTGTAGCCTTTGTATGAGAATTTTCGAAAGCTCAGTTTTCCTCAGTGAACACCAGCAAGTGTGTCGCCTACCTGCCCCTACACCCTTGGTGAGTTAGAGATACTCTACTATCATACATAATTATGACAACAAATACTCTCATCATATTACTTTGCAGATTTAGCAAGTTCTTAGCTTGTTTGCAGGGACTTTGCACGGAATCTCAAATCTACGATCCTCCGTTAGTCATTGAACACGAGCGTGGAAGTCGTCCCGAGGCTGTTGCTATTGATTGTGCAATGGTTGGTGGTGGAAGTGACGGATCACTTGATCTGTGTGTGAGGGTATGCCTTGTCGATGAGGATGAGAAACTTATTTTCCACACTTATGTTCTGCCTCAAATTCCTATTACCAATTATAGGTATCCTACTATCTCGTGTTTTCCAGTTTAAACTTTATCTTGGCATCAATGCTTAATCAGTTGCCCGCCGTGCTAAACAGAAGTCTTGCTTTAGGTATGAGGTCACGGGGATTACAGAGGACCATCTAAAAGATGCCATGCCGCTTAAGGAAGTGCAAGATAAGATTCTGTATATTCTCAACAATGGAGAGTCGATTGGGATATTACGCTTGAATGGTGGAAAGGCTAGAGTTCTTGTTGGTCATGGCCTCGAGCATGACTTATATCGCCTAAGAATGAATTATCCCGATCATTTACTTAGGTGAAGTTACTCTATGCCGTTAAGTATTACCACTTTCATGAACTGCTAGAGAAATTTAATGGGTAGTTTGTGCTATTTGACGTGGTTCAAATCATCAGTGCTCTTTTGCTAGTTAAAATCAGTGTTTTTGCTTTGACCTGGTACAAACAGGGGGCAAATATCATTACATGACTGAAATGTCCTAAAATTAGTGTTTAAGTTATGCTCATTTGTTTCTCTTTCGCTTGTAGAGATACAGCGAAGTACCCTCCATTAATGAAGACGAATCTCGTGAGCCACTCGCTTAAATACCTAGCCAACACCTATCTTGGGCAAGTTCTCTTTTATCTTGATTCATATTGGCATTTCTATACAAATGTCAAGATATTGTCTAATCTCATAGACGTCATTTTCTTTCACATCTCATTCCACAATTCATACTCATAAATGTTGGAAAAGATAAACCCCAATTCCTTGAAAAATTTAGAACATGAATCTAGTGACAGAAGATTGCTATGGCTTGATATCTACTGAATTCTGCACGAGGGCCTCATTTTATTCATGTAGTGACTGACATGAAAATATGCACATGCGCACACACATACTCACTCACACTGATGCAGAGGCCTACAGTTTGTAGCTCATGTTTGGCTTTGGTATATTAACAGGTACCATATGCAGTCGGAGTTGCACGATCCGTATCAAAACTGTGTATCTGCGATGAGGTTATACAAGAGATTGCGCTCCCAAAAGCACCCAACAAAAGCAAAAGAGCTTCTGTTGACTTGTCGGAATCGGACAAATGGTTATGATTCATTCAAGTACAAGGAAATTGAGAGTATGTCTGCAAACGAGCTCTTTGATATCTCAAAATCAAATTATAGGTGTTGGTGTTTGGATTAGCTGCAAGCAGGGCCGGCCCTGACATTCTGGGGGCCCTAGGCGAAAGGAAAAAAAAAGGCCCCCTAGAAAATGAAGCTTCATAATTTTATAGCAAATTTGAGATAGCTGCATATATAACTAACATTATTATAAAGTGCAATAAATCATAAATTAATGATCAAATAATTATACAAATAAAAAAAATATTTTGGGAACAATTATCAATAACCTCTTCAAGAATACCCCATGTTTAAAGTATAAAATTGCTAATACATTTAACCTTTTGTGAGATACAGTAGAATGCAAATATATACTATAATTTTATTGATTTTAATTTTAAAAAACTTCTTTCTACTAAAGTTACAATAACAAGTATAGTCTCTTTTTTAGGGGACAATTGCCACATTATAATCAACAATATTCTATATGCAATAAAAATATTAAAAAAACAATCTAAAATTTTTAATAGGATTAATATTAGTGGACTTGTATTTATTTTGGGGTCCCCTAAATTTAGGGGGCCCTAGGCCCTTGCCCCTTTGGCCCTATGCAAGGGCCGGCCCTGGCTGCAAGTATGCAACTCTGCCAAATCTTTCATTGTGAATATTTGTGTTCGTTATCTTCCAGTCACCTAAAAAGGCCAAATAGTCAAATATATCATAAATCAAATACTCTCTTCGTCCCATTACAAATGTCTCATTTTCCATAATGAGATATCCCATTACAAATGTTTCATTTCTTTTTATGCAATATATTTTCTCTCTATACCTAATGGTTAAATAATTTTCAACAATTCACTTTATTTACTTTCTAAATATTTTTTAATCTCCGTGCCCAAAAGTAATTGAACATTTTGTAATGGGATTGAGGGAGTATATTATAGTACTCCCTCCGTCCCAATAAACTTGTCCCACTTTCATTTTTGGGTTGTCCCAATAATCTTGTCCCATTTCCTTTTTAGGAAAATTTTAAGAACTAATTAATTTCTAATTAAACACTATCCTAATTAATCCCCCTCTAAACCCTAATTTATCTCTCTCTCTCCACACTCTCTTGCCAGTTGCTCCCTCTCTTCTCTACCCTTCGACGCCTCCCACCTCCATCCCTCTGTCCTCTCGCCGCCCTGCCGCCCTCCCACCTCTGCCCTCTCGCCTCTCGCCGCCTCCGCCGCCCTCCCATCTCCATCCATCTGGCCTCCGCCGCCCTCCCACCTCCATTCACCCAGCGCCGCTTCCCTCTTTTCCCCTCTGTAAATCTGCTTCCCCCTTTCCCGCTCTATTCCGGCACCACCGTCCGCTCTGTTCCGGCGCCACCGCCTCCGCCTCTCGCCTCTCGCCTCTTCGCCTCCACCTCCGCCCTCTCGCATCCAACGTTCGAGCCGCCTCTTGCCTCTTCGCCTCCGCCCTCTCGCCTCCACCGTTCGAGCCGCTTCCGCCCTCCTGCTTCATCTTCTTCGGCCGCTTGTGTGTGTTGTTGTTAGGTGTTGGGCGGCGGCGGGCGGGCGTTGCTCTGAATCTGAGATCTGCGCGGCGGCGGGCGGGCGGCGGTGGTGGCGTTGCTCCGCTGCGCTGAATCTGAGATCTATGTGTGTTTCTTTAATTTCTTGAATTTCTATAAACACTTCTTGAATTTGGGGGAAATGATGTGTGTTAAATTTTTTTGTTGGTTGTTTGAATGATGGTGTTTAGGGGGTGAAGAGAGACAGACGAGGGGAAAGGAAGGATGCCGGCGCCGGCTCGCCGGAGTTGAGAGCGACGGCGGCAGCATAATTTTGAAGAATTAATTGTTGCTTTGTTAATAGTACTTAAATCAATTAACAATATAATTAAACATGTGGGTCATACAATTTAACCTCTAATACAACTCTCCTTAATACCCGTGCCGAAAAGAAACGGGACAAGTTTACTGGGACGGAGGGAGTATTTTTTTTTTGGCACAGTAACGTATATAATACAAATTAAAGTGAAAAGAAATTACAACCCAAAGTTAGGTGATAATTGAACCTAAAAAACAATCATTAAAGAGCCTTTTTGGTTCAACATAAAAACAAGTCTCTTAAGGTCTCAAATTTACTAGTACTTGAGTTAGAGGGTGAGTTATAAGGTCCTTCAAAGTGTTTAATAAAATAAGCTCCTAAAAAGTTTATAAGCTAAAATAAGCTCTAAGAGCTTATAAGCTCCCAAAAAATAAGTTCTCATATCCAAATTTATTTTTTCATTATCTTATAAGCAACACTCATTTTACAAAAATAACTCAATCATGAATTTTTATTTTCATCATATATCATTTTATTTTCATATCTCTTCGATTTTCTCTCTCTAACAAAGACTTTTCTCTCTCTAATTAAAAAATCTCTGTCTAGCTTATAAGCTTAATTATCCAAACACTTTTGTAACTTACTATAAGCTAATAGGAAACTACACTTTATAAGCTCTTTAGAAAATTCTCTTTCTAACTTATAAGCTCTTTATAAAATTTATAAGCTCTTTAAAAATTTATAAACTCAATTATCCAAACACTTTAAAAATTTATAAGCTAATAAAAACTACACTTTATAAGCTCTTTAGAATAAGCTTACTCAAACACCCTCTAAATTTCACAGATAAAGTTCTCTACGATCTTTTATCAAAAAAAAAGTTCTCTACGATCTAGATGATTTAAAAGAGCGGACATATAATTTTACATCTTTGTATATTGACTGTGACTACTCTAATAGAATGCAACGACTAATTTATACATATTTTATTTAGATATATATAACTTATGTCTGTATGGGAAGGGCTACGGTATAAACATTTCTTAACATATAAAATAAGAAATAGCTCAAATGCATGAATTCTATTTACAACACGTATGAATTTGTTGTGTAAATATATGAATTGCGAAAAATAAATTTTTTGTTACCTATGGGGTTCGAACTCGGGATCATAAATTCATCCAACAAGGTATTGAATCAATCGTAGATCTTGATGATCTAAAGGCTGAAAATGATTTCTATTTTATATTCTAAAAGATGTTTTTATTTCAAAATATCCCAATTCTCATTTATTTGTAATTATTCTCCATTTTATATTTTAACTATATAAATTATAATGATTAATGATATATTTGCAATTCCCTATATATATTAGGAAAATTGATTCATCCTATGCGGCACCACAAGATCCCACCATTTTAAAATATCTCAATTCTCATTTATTTGCAATTATTCTCCATTTTATATTTTAACTATAATGCTGATACCCGACGAACCGAACTACAATTTCAAATTGGAGACAAGGTTTTCCTTAAAGTATCACCCTCGAAAGGGATCGTTAGATTCGGTGTTAAGGGCAATTTGAGACCCCGTTTTGTATGACCTTATGAGATCCTTGAAAGAATAGGTCCCGTAGCATATAGGTTGGCGCTGCCACCCAGCTTTGGAAATGTCCACAATGTGTTCCATGTGTCACAGCTGAGACGGCATGTGTTTGATCCTAAACACGTAATTCACCAAGAGGAAATTATTCTTAACCCAGACTTGACGTACGAGGAAATACCTGAAGCCATTTTGGACCAAAAGGTGCAAGAATTGAGGAATAAATCGATCGCGTCAGTCAAAATACTTGAGGACCAGATGAAAGAAAAATACCCAGAACTTCACTTAGGTATGCAAATTTCGGGACGAAATTTTTGTTAAGAGGGGTAGTATGTAACAACCCGCTCTTTTATCAGTAGTTAATTCCAGTATTGCGTGTTTATTTATCTATCATTTAGTAAATGAAGCACTTTATGAATTCATCTATGTTTCGGAATTTCGTATTTTGGAAACAGAGTCACTACACTAGCAGTATGCATTTATTTATCTTCGCGTGTTTAAGACCGCGACGTGAATCTTCGAGTCGATGAATATTTATTATTCGAAGTTATAACCAACTTAGCAAAGTTGTGTTATTTATTAATCAAGATGGAGTTTATTTCATATTGTTACTTAAGTTGAATTAATTCCGACTTTGAAGCTAATTAAATCTACGGATTTAATTTAAGTATTAGAATGACGAACGAATTAAATCTATGGATTTAATTTAGCAATCTCGATAATACAAATACAGAACAACCAACACTGAAGGATTTTATTTGATCACATCACATTTTATTTAGATTACATTTTGAGATCACATCACAACTTTACAAAAGAAATGAAGAATGGAAAGGTACTCCCTACGGTTTACACTCTACCGCATTCTACTCTACACCTGCCAACATCCAAAATTAAGGAAAATGAAGGAAAATGATGAAAAGAAAAGGGTGGAGAGACGTATGCTGTAGCAGCAGCAGCTCCCCCCTACTCCCACCTGCTGCATCCCATCCCACGCCATGCAGTCCAGCCATGCCCAAAGTACACCTAGGCTGTCATCTCAGCCACACTACAACCATGCCCTCCATTTAGCACTCAAGTGCACATCAACCAAGCTCCTAGTATAAATTCACTCTTCAACCCTTGAGCCACCTCTTCCTCCTTTCAACACTTAGAATTTTCGGCAGCAACAGCAAGAAGCTTCATCTCTCTCGACGCCTTGCACGGAAGGGAGTAGAGCGAGATTCTTGCTGCCAACTTGAACAAGGTAAGACTCGGCTTTAATTCCCACTCTTCGCCATGTTTCTTTCCACCTGTTTCGACTAAAGAACAGCAGCCATATCATTCTCAGTTTGTACCTCGACGCTCGAAGAAACGAGAGAAAAACCATGGTTCTTTACCCGACCAAAGCACGCGATATACCAAGGTAACCTTCGACCTCAGTTGCTACGCTTGTCGACATGAATCACGCCCGCAAAAATCATGATTTACATGCTGAACACGAGTGAATAAATGCATGGTTAGTCACGTCCTTGTAGAACCAACATCATGTAACTTTCATGAAATATGAGAACTTTAACTCATAACATAGACGTACGTGAACAACCACAGCATGCTCACTTAGGTAGAATATTAAGGTCTGTGTTTTACACGAAGAAGTCCGTAGGTTTTACACTGAATCGCTGAGTGAGAATCGAGATAAGAAAGGAGAGTTCTGGTTTTGGAAACTGGAGTCCTCGTCGTTCATCCCAGACCAGACCAGACCAGAGCAGAGCGGAGAAAATGCCAGACTAGAGAAATGGTCTCGCCAGAGAAGTCGTTCCTCGCCAGAGGAATCACTTCGCCAGAGAAGTCGTTCCTCGCCAGAGGAATCACTTCGCCAGAGAAATGGTCTCCGCCAGAGAAGTCACTCTCGCCAGAGAAGTCGTTCCTCGCCAGAGGAATCACTTTGCTAGAGAAGTCACTCTAGCCAGAGAAGTCGTTCCTCGCCAGAGGAATCACTTTGCCAGAGGAATCACTTTCACCAGAGGAATCGTTCCTCGCCAGAGGAATCACTTCGTCACAGAGCTAACTCAGCCAGAGCTGACCTCCAGAGCAGAAAGCGAAGAAGCAGAGCAGATCGCGAGGGAGAGAGAGAGAGAGAAGAGAACATAGGGTGTTTGAATCTTTATTATTTTCTTTCCCTTGCTTACACGAAGGGAGATTATTATATTTTACTGGCAGTTTAGAACACCCTAATGAGAACGAATCAATACAGTTAATTACTTGACTTCATGGGACGGAACCTAGTTGGGTTAATTGTTTAATAAACAAGGACTAGTGATAAAGTTTCCCTAATTATTATCTCAGTATGATAAAAAGGAATATGAGCCATGCATAATTATTTTACGCATCCTCATTTATTTGAGAATTTCCTCGGACTAAGACCTTACGTTATTCTTTTCCGAATCAAGGTTGAACGCAAGAGTTTAAGGCTTAGTTGTGAGTCTCCACTACCAGGTGGGCTTTCTTACGTATAAACTAAAACCATATATTAGAATTGTTAAGACTTTATGCTTATGAATTTAAATGATATTGTCAATGCCTAAATGCTTTATGTTTTATTATTAATTGCCTATCTGATGTTAGTCGAATTCGGATTCTGGATGAGACCGCAAATCCCTTCAGAATTAGTGTACACCCATGTGATCGTGAGTCATCTAGCGGGTTGGCCGATCATAGTGTCCGTAGAGGGAGGCCTCCCTCTCGGCACGAGTTACTGATATGGTGATTAATGATATAAAATGTCTGCGCGGGTTATTGATGAAAAGAAATGATAATACTTTTGGTAAATACGAGTCTTTAAAGGAAAACCCTCGTATCTTACTACTGTTGAAGGCTTGACAATAAAATATTATGCATGTATGTAAATTTCGGCAAGTGCCCACTAAGTACTCCCGTACTTAGCCCTGTATGTATTTATAAATGTGCAGGTTGAGCTGTGATCGGGGATGTAGTGTGCAAGCGGAGCTTTTGTCAATCTATGATGAGAACCTCAGAGTAGAGTATGTCTTCATACATATACTCAAATTGTTGTCTTTCCGCTGCGAACACTGATTTTGCTAAGATATTATGTTATCTTGTCAAACCAATATGTATTATTAACAATGTTCTCAAACTCGTTGAGTACCCCTTTTGGATTATATTATGTACGGTCCCCTTGTGGCTTTCGTTAATATCTAGTTATTTCGATTGTTTCCCTTATACAAAGTCGGGTCATCAAGAAGCTAAGCATGCCCCTTTTCTAATCCCGCTCATAAATCTCTTCCCCTAGTCGCGGTTTCCCCAAATTTGCTATCCTTAGCAAGTGCGGTCGTGATAGTTAGGGGTGAGCAAAATACCCGAAATCCGAATATCCGATCTGATCCAATCCGAAATTTAAACTTTGGTTCGGATTAATTGGATCTTCGGATCGGATCGGATCGAATTTTAAGAAAAATTCGAATATTCGGATCGGATCGGATCAGTACTTTTCAAATCCGAACTAATCCGAAATCCAAATTGTATTTAATATATCAAACAGCTATATATATATATATATATATATATATATATATATATATATTTTGAATTATTGAATATGTTAAAAAGTAAAACCTAAACCCTAATTCCCTAAACTAAATCAGCGCCGCACAGCCACGGCTCCACCACCGCGCCTTGTCTGACTCCCATCGCTCTCCAGTCTCCACCACCGCGCCGCCGCGCGGTCCGCGCCGTCCCACCCCGCCGGCCGCCACCCCACCTACTCTGCGCCTTCAATCCCCCACCACGCCACCTCCGCGCTTGCAATCCCCCAGAGCAGCTCGAAGCTCGAGCGCAGAGCGCCGCAGATCTGCGCCTCTCTTCCCGACGGCCGACGCCCTCTACCTCTGACCTCAGAGTTTCAGACGCCTTCCCCAGAGCACCTCATCGGCGCGTCATTCCTTCAGGCTGCAGGTAGGTTCGATTTTAGTTTTTAGTGAACGTCAAGAATGTTGAAAATTGATGCTTAATTATGACTTATGACTTATGAGTTATGATTGTGTTCGAATTTTGTTGATGTGTTCAAATTTTTCAGCCTTATGAATTGGTGCAGTTGTTTCAATTTTGTTCGAATGAATTGGTGCAACCTTATGAATTGTGTTCGAATTTTTCAGCATGAATTAGGCGTATGTATTTCGGATTTCTTTTGTCATTTTGGATTTTCGGATTTTCGAATTTTGCTTATATTTCGGATTTTTTCGGTTTGGATCGGATTTTATCCGAAAACTTCGGATTTTCGGATTCGGATCAACGGATTATATGGTTCGGATTGGATTTTATTTTCTTCAAACTTCGGATTTTCGGATCGGATCAGGCAAAAATCCGATCCGTAATCCGAATGACTTCTGACAGTTTATCAGCAAACGAGCTATGCGACGTCGTTTGATAGGCGCTTCTTAATTCTTATCCCCAACAATATTGCAGTTCCTTAGATGTCAAGAACTGAAACAGAGCGCTACTATGGCCTGTAAACTCTCGCTCTTCAGCTCCACTCTCTCTCTAATCCATCCAGAAATATCTCCACATTCTGCAAAATTACCACTTCAGTTACCAATTTCTCAAAATTTTCAAAGCTTTACAGCTGCAAAATCGAGAAGAACCGAAGGTATTCTGTACTTTTTTTGTTCACCCATTGTTCTCAGTTGTTAGTTCCGAAATTTGAGTGATTGCTCTTTGATGCAGATGCGTGGCAGTTTTGCGCTACTGCATCTGGAACGGAGGTTGAGGTTGAAGTTGCAGAGGGGTACACGATAACCCAATTTATTGATAAGATCATCGACGTTTTCCTGAACGAGAAACCTAAGTCTAGAGATTGGAAGAAATACTTGATTTTCAGAGAGGAGTGGGGCAAGTATCGGCAGAAATTTTATAATCGGTGTAAAACCCGCGCCGATTCTGAAAAGGATTCACATATTAAGCAAAAATTGGTAGACTTGTCGAGGAGAGTTAGAAAGGTAATTGTCTTGTTTATTTTTATTCAGTTATTTCTCTCCATAGATTCCTCAACGTTGCTACTTGGCAAAAAAATAATTTCTTCGCTGATCTTTGATTTCACTCAACTAATTGTGCTTATCCCATAAATTGGTTGATCTTTGTGATTTTGGAATATAGTGTAGAATTCTCGTAACATTTATGTAGAAAATGAACGATGTGGCATAACTTCGTATGTGCTACTTATTGTCTTAAGATATGTTTGGAAGATTAGAATGTGTATTATTAGTTGAAAATTTCTCTGTAGGCTGTAGCTACATATTGATCATGCATGAACTTGGCAGATTGATGAAGAAATGGAAAAGCATACTGCACTGTTAAAAGAGATACAAGATAGTCCCATGGATATCAATGCTATTGTAGCAAAGAGACGTGGTGATTTTACAGACAGTTTCTTTCGTCATCTCACTTTGGTCTCAGAAACCTATGACAGCTTGGAAGACCGAGATGGTAATGCTTTTAAACAATAGCTTATCCAGCACAACAGACATTTTTTTTTAAGCAAACCTATTTTACATGACTTGGTTGAAGTATCTAGGCAACGAAATGGTGTATTCTAATGAATGTGGTGCTTCATTTGTTTGGATGTTCAAACTTGGAATCGAATCTTTTATGTAATAGGGCTTGACTTCTGTTATATGCTAAGAATTTTGAAAATTTATATCCATAGTCTATGATGTCCTAGTGTATTACCAATTATTGTAAATACCAAAAAAAATTATATGCAATAGGGACTCGCATTATCATCTAATTTGGATTTAACAATTCTGGTTTCATTTGCCAATGTAAATTCAGGCATTGCACTGTCATTTTTGTTTTTCCTTAAATAATAGTAGTATTTATTTATTATTATTATTATTATTATTATTTACCTGATTTCAGATTGTCTAAATTATTGAATGAGAGTCTACTTGTAATCTTATAACTGAGCAGCGGTTGCAAGGCTGGGGACTCGATGCTTATCAGCAGTCAGCGCTTTCGATAATACTCTGGAGATTGTGGGTACATTAGACATTGCCCAGGCTAAGTTCGATGACATCTTAAATTCCCCTTCAATAGATGCAGCATGTGAGAAAATAAAAAGCCTTGCCAAGGCAAAAGAGCTTGACTCTTCTTTAATTCTATTGATAAATGGCGCTTGGTCAGCAGCAAAGGAGTCAGCAACGATGAAAAATGAGGTATGAATCAGTTTCCAAATTAAAAAATCTGTTCAATACATGTGATGGCATTTTGATTTGAAAAGCAAAATGGTGTTATTTACTTTCCATTTGTCATTCTCCAGATTATGTGCTATGATTCTTCTTCTTTTCCTCAATCTTTATCATTCCCATCCTTGATTTAAGGTCTTAAATGGGTTGGACAGATCAATGAGCGTATTGGTTATTCTTCTAATGGTTTGTGAAAATCTCATAGTCTACAGCTAACATGCATCAAATTTGTGATATATTTTCTTAGAAATACACTTAGACATAGTTTATTTGCAGTTGGCTTGCATTTCTGAGATGGAATACAGGATGACTTCAGTATCCAGACTGATGGGAGGCATATCAAGTCCTTAGCTTGAGCATGTCTCCACTTATTGAATAATCTTCTTGTATTCTTGATCTTGCTGTACCTTAAAAAAAGTGCTTGATGTTACTGATATTTCTATTAAGTACTTAAAAACAATAGGTACCTGTTTGGATGAGATGTTTGTGTAAAGATGTTCTGGGTTTGCTTCAATTGATTTTGAGAAAAGTTGCTCTTATAGTTTTCTGCATGAACATCAAAATGGCGCTAAAGCAGATTTCACAAGAGTGAAATGGATCTGAATGTCTTCTTGCTTGCAACAACAGAAAAATAGGGATAAGAACATATTATATCTCATCGTGAAACTATTAGTTGCTTTGGTTATCATTTAGGCGACAGGGTCATCATGCTTAGGTGAATCTCTGATATTTCAAGTGTCACATGTTACTTGAAATTTTGTTTGTTTATTTCATTTAACTTCATCATTTGTGCTGAAGTAGACACCACTCTAGGGATAGTCACTCTGGCCATGAAATCCCTGGGGATTCTTGATATCTCAAAACCAGAACCTTCATATGTCGGTTGATTTCTGAACACTATCATAGTTCTCATCCCTCTTAAACTAAATCATTGTGTTTGTTTCTTGCCTAAAAATTACTTCTCATGCAACACCGCCATTCCATTTTCTCAAGAATTTGGTGTATATTTTCATGCAGTTTACATAAAACAATTTTTTGCAGGTCAAAGATATAATGTACCGTATATACAAGGCAACACAGAGTAGTTTGAGGAGTATTGTGCCACAAGAAATTAAACTGCTGAAGTATTTGCTGAACATCACAGATCCTGAAGAGAGATTTTCGGCATTGGCTACCGCTTTCTCCCCTGGTGATGAACATGATATCAAACAACCAAATGCTATATACACGTAATACATCATGTTTTTCCATAATTTCAAGTCATGTAAATGATTCAGAATTTCTTTTTGATGTTCCTGCATCTTCATCTGATGTTTCAGAACTCCAAAGGAGCTGCACAAGTGGATTAAGATCATGCTTGATGCATACCATCTCAATATGGAAGAGACTGAAATTAGGGAAGCCAAGAAAATGGACCAACCTATTGTTATTCAGAGACTTTTCATCCTTAAAGAAACTATAGAAGAGGAGTACTTGGAGCGAAATGTCAAAGCAGAGATGGGCGCAAGCTCAGAAGACAAATAAGATGCTCTTTCCATCAACTGGTGCTGCTAAATCTGTGGGAGCTAGCTAGTAAACCTCGAAGTTCATTTTGAGGGGGTGTGCTTATTTCCTTATTTGGATGGAATTAACTTAATACATCTTCATGAGATCGATATGAGCTATTTGCATCCAGCACGTCTAACCCCCGCGATGAATTTCTGGATCATGTATGATGTATCACTAGTTGTTCTTATGCAAGCATCCTATTTATGTCATCAAGATTTCCTTTGAGCCAAAGATGTGATGTGTGATTGCCCTTTTCCATATTTGTTTGGTTGTGGTGTTCACGTGATTCTACCAGTTGTTTAGTTTGTCAAGATATTGGTAGCGTGATCAAGATCACATTTTGGAGGTGTTGATGCTTATTTTGCGAGCGCATTCATCATGGCCTCTGTGTGGATGCATGTATCATGTGTACAAAAACAGAATATCATGCATTTTGTGCAGCAGCTGATGACGTTTTCTAGTGAAATAAGGTTCCAATTGCAAGTTGCAACTGTATGTGGATAATGCTGGGGTAGGTGTTTCTGTAATTTCATTTTCCTTTTTTCCAGGCATAGCTCAACCAATAATTTAATACGTGTATATAGTGCATAAGTTAGATATGTATAGTAAAATATTAGTTCATAATTAACCAATTATTAATAGAAAAAATACCATTTTAGACCTCGTATTTCATAATTAAACAATTATTAATAGAAAAAGTACCATTTTAGACCTCAATTAGTTCATAAATAATCACACAACCTATCGCGAAGAGGGAGAGAAGGGTAATTTTGTTATTGTGGGAGATTTTTATGAGTGAAAATTTAAAATGTCCTATTCCTTAAGTTATATGTGAAAAATGCCCTATTTTATAAACATAAGCATTCTATGAACTATTCTTTAAATACCCTTTGATTTGATGGGTTTGCTTGATTTTCTGTGAAAGTCTTACACATTTGACCGATTTGACAGCTATCAGTCATAAAAGTCAATGATTTGACAGCTATCAGTCAAGAATACATATGACCGGTGGGTGGCTAGATCATGTGTTCGCCCGATCATGTGTCCGACTGGTAAAATTATGTGTCCGCCTGGTGAAATTATGTGTCCGCCCGGACGGACACATGATCTAACCACCCACCGGTCATATGTATTCTTGACTGATAGCTGTCAAATCGTTGACTTTTATGATTGATAGTTGTCAAATCGGTCAAATGCGTAAGACTTTCACAAAAATCAAGCACACCCATCAACATCAAAAGGTAAAATAGGTATTTCACATAATTAGGGCATATAATGCCTAAATTTATAACTTAGGGCATTTTTACTATAGAACTTAAGGAGATTGACATTTTTGCCTATTAACACGATTTTTATTTATGTTCCCAAAGATGGCGTGCAATTCAGTTTTTGCCTTATTATATTTTACATGAAAAAGACCCGTATAATTTATCTTTTGTTATTTAAAGTGGGGTTATATTACTATAATTAGAACAAGACATATATCTACATGCACCTCCTTGTACTGCCTAATCCACATATGATACATTATAGTCCTCACTTTACATTTTCCCAATTATGCCCTTTCTGTGAAATAGCAATTACTATCCCCATTTTCCATGGCAATTCCATAAGTTTTGCTCAAACTCTATATCCGTGTATGCGTACAAGTTTTGCTCTCTTTTCTTTTCTATTTTATGAATTGAATTGAATGGTTTATAGATTATTGAACTTGACAACTTGTAAATAATGGATATACCGGGTGAGGATGTAATATGGACCCCACTTTTTCTTTTCCTTTTTCAACTGCCAAGCGGCCCAAGCCTATGCAAACAAATTACGGTGTAGGTGTTTGATTTGAGATATCGCAAAATTCATTTTGCTGCATCCAAGTGAGCTTCCTTTGGATCTGACTGATATCTCGCACAAATCCCGACTGCATACGCGATATCTGGTCTGCTCGCAGTTAAATACAGCAATGATCCAATGATTTCTCTGTACTTAGTTGAAGATACAGATTTCCCTTCTGATCCTGGATCCACTTTACAGTTTGTATTCATTGGGATCTTGACTGATTTCATGTGCTGAATACCGAACTTGGCTATTAGTTCATTTGCATACTTGGACTGACTGATCAGTATTCCTTCGCTGGTCTGCTTGACTTGCAATCCGAGAAAGAAGTTCATTTCTCCCATCATGGACATCTGGAATTTGTTGGTCATGATGTCAGCAAACTTCTTGCACATGTGTACAGATTTGGATCCGAAGATTATGTCATCGACATAAATCTGAACAAGCAAGAGATCTTCTCCTTCTTTGAGAGTGAACAACGTTCTGTCCACATATCCTTTCTTGAAATCTTGTTCAACAAGATACTCCAAGAGAGTATCATACCATGCTCTTGGAGCTTGCTTCAAGCCATAGAGCGCTTTCTTCAGCTTGTACACCTTTTTTGGTCCTGCAACCTCAAAGCCTGGAGGTTGTTCCACGTAGACTTCATCGGTGAGCACTCCATTGAGAAATGCACACTTCACATCCATTTGGTGTACCTTGAAACCTTTGTGAGTTGCGAAGGCTAAGAAGAGTCTGACTGCTTCCAATCTGGCAATTGGGGCAAATGTCTCATCGTAGTCGATACCTTCTTCTTGACTGTAACCTTTTGCTACAAGCCTTGCTTTGTTTCTCACAATGTTTCCTTCTTCATCTTTCTTATTTTTGAAAATCCATTTCAAACCAATCACCTTTGCATCGTCTGGTCGATCCACAAGCTCCCAAACTGAATTCCGGTTGAATTCATTGAGTTCTTCTTGCATTGCGATGACCCATTGAGTAGATTTCAAAGCTTCTTCGACATCCTTGGGCTCTGTAGATGATAAGAAACAGCTGAAATTCTTATCTTCGTTGATGCAGTTCTGATTGATATCAAATACGAGGTTGCACATTGATCTTCGAGTCTTGACACCGTCTGATGGTTCTCCAATGATGTTCTCCTTTGAATGGAGTTCAAACCATCTTCGATACTTCTTGATCTCTTCTGGTGAAGGTGGGGCTTCTTCAGTCAGAATGGTTCAGAAGTGTTGAGCACCTTCTGGAGCAGGGGAGAGTTGAGCTGGAGCTGCTTCGGCATGTTCAACTCGTTCTTCAGCAACTGGAGTTCCCCCTTGACTGATGCCATCTGCATTAGCTCCAGTCTGAGCTTCAGACCTTTGGCTGATCTTCTGATACTGAAGCTTCTCAGTATCTTCATCTTTTCCTGGTCTCCACACTAAGACAGTAGAAGACTCGGTGTTGTCGATTTCAGCTTTGGAAACTTCAGTGTTCTCAACACATCTCACAGTTTTATGTTCCCTGAAACCATCTGTAGACTCATCAAAGACAACATGTGGTGTTTCTTCTACACACAGAGTTTGAGAATTAAACACTCGATAAGCTTTGTTGGATCGTTCTGTTCCAGAGTATCCAAGAAAGATTCTTGGATCAGCCTTGCTATCAAATGTGTTTAACCTCTTCTTATCATTGTTGTGGATGAAATACCTAGAACCGAAAGCATGAAAATATGCTATTGAAGGCTTCCTGTTCTTCCATAGCTCGTATGGAGTTTTTCCATGTCTTTGAGTGAGGAAGGAGCGATTCTGAGTGTAGCATGCGTTGTTGATTGCTTCTGCCCAAAACTTCAAGGGGAGTTTTGATTCGGCTAGCATCGTTATCAGTTAAGTTACTGAAACTTAACTGATGTATGTAAGGGCTTCAGTCGAATTTGCTAAAACAGAGATGATAACACTCTTCCTGACTATCAGATGATAGATCAGTCAGACTGATATCATACGCAGCGGAAATAAACTTAGTTTCGTAATAGCCTCGGTTGAGCACGTTGTTAGTCTTAGGTTTCTCTTTGCAGTTATTCAGTATTCAGTTTATCAAATGAAACAACACATGTAAGAATGTAAAACTGAAAGCTGTAAATAACACAAAGACTTTTACGTGGTTCGGAAAACACTTTCCTACATCCACGGTCGGTTGATCAGACCAACAATCCACTCCGCAAGTGCTTAATAGGTGCACTGCAAACCAAACTGTGTGCTTGCCGGGTGCACACAACCGTACCACTGAAGAAACCACTTCTTCAGTACCCACACTTCACTCGTGTCGGATTTCTCACGCTTAACACAACCCGTGCTAAGATTTCTCATAGTCAGAGTACATTCCTGAACTCCGAATCACTCAAACACTCTACTCTTTCTTTTGAAAGGAGGTTTGAACGGTTGCCAACTATACTTCAAAGAACAAGTTCTTTGGAGCAAGTTTGACCTTGGCTTCTGGGTAAGCAGAGGTTTTTGCCTAAGGTCTAAGAGAATATGTGTAATCAGCAGTGACTGATTTTGGCTTTGGAATTCTCTTCTTCGATTCAAGCTTTGGGGAGATTAAGCTTTTGGCTGAGTAGCGATTTTGGCAGAGCTTCAGCTTATGTCGTTGAATCGGTGAAGATTGAAGTGATCCTCGAACGTTATTTATTGGAGAGGTCTTGAATAGATCCGTTGGCAGAGAACGTCTTCAAGATTTCTTCCGTTGGAGAGCATTTCGAATTTGGGCTGAGGCTTCAATCTTCGAGGTTCCTTGTTTGGTGGGAACGGCTATGTTAAGAGCAGGAGATGTGACGTCTCTGATAAAGTAGCCACCAAATAGGAATGGCCTCTGCAGAGATAAGGAGATCCTGAGATCTCTGCATTTAATGCGGCTGTACTTTTGTAGTGCGTGGCTTCCTTTGAACGTTAGAAGATTAGTCCGAGGAAGAATGTTTAACTGATACTTGACTTTAGTATCAGTTCGTTGAGTCCACGTGGCACGCATTAAGTAATCAGTTCCAAACTGATTCTTCAACTGATACTTCAGTTGGTATCTTCAGTCTTCAGTCTTCAGTCCTTCGTCCTTCAGTCTTCAGTCTTCAGTACCGTAGAAACGAACTCTAACACTTGAGTTCAAAACCGTTCTAGTCTATTACAATTAAGACCTATGGATTTTGGTATCATCAAAACAAGGATTAGGATATTCCACAAGGTTCCCAACAACCTTCCTGAACTCCTTTTCACTCAAACACTCGATTCTATCTTTCGAAGGGAGGTTTGAAATCTTGCCAACTATACTTCAAAGAACAAGTTCTTTGGAGCAAGTTTGACCTAGGCTTCTGGGTGAACAGAGGTTTGCCTAAGGTCTAAGAGAATGTGTGTAATCAGCAGTGACTGATTTTTGGCTTTGAAATTCTCTTCTTCGATTCAAGCTTTGGAGAGATTAAGCTTTTGGCTGAGAAACTATTTTGGCAGAGTTTCAGCTTATGTTGTTGAATCGGTGAAGATTGAAGTGATCCTCGAGCGCTATTTATAGGAGAAGTCTGAATAGATCAGTTGGCGGAGAACGTCTTCCAGATTTCTTTCGTTGGGGAGCTTTTTGAATTTGGGATGAGGCTTCAATCTTCGTGGTTTCTTGTTTGGTGGGAACGGCTATGTTGAGGAGCAGGAGATGCGACGTCTCTGATAAAGTAGCCACCAAATAGGAATGACCTCTGCAGAGAAAGGATGATCCTGAGATCTCTGCATTTAATGTGGTTGTACTTTAGAGTACGTGGCTTCCTTTGAACGTTGAGAGATCAGTTTGAGGAAAAATGTTTAACTGATATTTTCCCAATCCAGACAGTATAATGCCGGCTCTTAAAGTATTACAAACAGCTGTGACCCATCCGGAACGGTTAAGAGTTTCAGTATGGAAACCTTGACGTAGGACCAAGCAATTACGACCTCTACCTCTACTTTCTTGAGTTGGATGATTCTGTTGGAATCGGGAAAAGGGTATTTGATGTGTACATCAACGATCGGTATATACATAAGGTTGTGTTAGACCCTTGAGAAGTGAGGTCCGAGACACGTCGGGTCCGTGCGACGTGCCTCGACAGATTGGTGCAAGGTTGTCGAGAAGCGGGGCAACGGAGCCAAGTGTTGATGCGGAGCAACACATCGTGCGGGTGAGTACCGGGCGAGACACGGATGGCCGATGTTGAGTGGCATCGGGTGAAAGATGGTCGTTGGATAACGGGCGTCGTGCGTCGGGCACGCACGCTGCCGAGTGGGCGCATCGGGTGATTCCGAGCGTCTCACATCGGGAGTGCGGGGCACCGAGTACGGGCGTCGGGTGGGTGTCGTGTGGCGGATGCACGCACACTGCCGGACCAGCGCGTTGGGTGATGCCGTGCGCTGCGTGTCGGGTGTGCGGGGCGTCGGGGCACGGGTAACTGCCGATGCGTGCCGAGGAGTGCCGAGGCGGACGAGCGAGCGGTTCAGAGGATTAGCGCACGGGCGATGCGCGCCCGAGCAGTTGACACGAGGAAGGCGTGTCTTGGCTAAGGCGAATGGATGAAGGCAGAAAATGTCCTTGCTAGGACTCGAACACGGGATCAGTAGGGAGCAGCGTGGGGCGGTTGCTGGGCGCCAACAGCCCATGCCATGATCGGCAGTTTCGAGTAGTGGGGCGAAAAACTGCCTGGCGGTTACATCCAAGAGCCTTGTGACGGTTTTGCCTAATGATGGGGGATGTCCATCACATTTATATTGTAATTTGGTTGTGAATGTACGACGAGAGAGTGTGCACGAGCCTTGAGCATAGATAGGTCCTTGTAATTTTATTGTGGGAATAAAATTAAAGGTTGGGGCGTGGTGTCCCCGTAAATTGTTGTGTGTTGCTTAAGGTTGTTCATGTTGATGTCCGCTGCGTGTGAACTTTGATTCGTGCACAATACAATCGTGAGCCTCATACATTCTAAGTGTCAAACGAGTGTTGGTGAGGGAAAAAGCTGGTCGGGTTGTGGGAATTCGGCGCTGCACGGGGCAAAAATTCTAGCCAAGGAAAACCCTGTGACAATTTGGTATCAGAGCCAGGTTGGCTCTGGTGCGTGTGGAGGCCATTGCGGAGATGGTGCAAGCGAGGGAATTTTCTGCTCTCGAAGAGCGGGTGCTGAGATTGGAGACGGTGCTTGGGAGGACCCCGAAGGTCTCAACGTCGGCTGGACTTGAGACCGTCTTTGGTCAAATTGCTGCGATCAAAGAGTCGGTTGAAGCGATGCGCAAATCGGTGGAAGACACTCCTGGATTTGTTGAAGGTCGGATCGTGTCGTGCGAGGAAGAGGTGTCAACCTTGACGCAGGCGGTCGACATCAAGATCGAGGAGTTGTTGGACGAGTTGCGACTCGTGAAGCGAGTGCTCAGAACGGTGGAGCAAGGCAGGCCGGTCCCGAAGGTCCGTGTCCCGGAGCCCAAACCTTTTGAGTGCACCAGGAGTTCGAAGGAGTTAGAGAATTTTCTGTGGGATATGGAGACGTATTTCAAGGCGTCTCATGTGCCGGATGATGAGAAGGTGTCGATCACTAGCATGTACTTGACGGGCGATGCGAAGCTGTGGTGGCGTTCGAGGCCAAGTGTTGGTGCTAGTGGCGATCAGTTGGAGTCTTTAACGTGGGAGGCGTTGAAGCGTGAGTTGAAGGAGCAATTCCTTCTGGGAAATTCCTCGTGGGTGGCGAGGGATGCATTGAGAAAGTTGAAACACACCGAATCTGTCCGTGACTATGTGAAAAAGTTCAGTTCGTTGATGCTGGACGTGAATGACATGTCGGAGGCGGATAAGTTGTTCAATTTTATGGCGAGATTGCAGCCGTGGGCTCAGGCCGAAGTGAGACGGCAAGGAGTCAAAGATGTGCAGTCGGCCATTACTGTTGCTGAAGGATTGGTTGATTTCAGGCCGGTTGGTGATTCCCACGAGTTCGAGAGAAGGAAGAAGGACTCGAAGAAAGGGAAGGAAAATGAGAAGTCCGGCGAGGAAGTGGCTAAGGAGCCGGAAATGGCAGCAACAGTCCCGAAGAGAAATCGGGGATGTTTCATTTGTGAGGAAATGGGGCATCGAATGAGAGATTGTCCAAAGCGGGTGAATGCGATTGTTGTTGAGAGGGCTGAGGACAGCGAGATCGTGAGCCCGAGGATGAGTACATTGCAGTTGATGTCTGCAATTCAAGTTGAGTCCAAGAATGAGGCCGATCAAAGAGATGGTGGTGACGGGGTGATGTCAGATGAGGCCATAATTTGGTTCGGGAACATTCGTGAAAATGAGCTCAGAGAAGGGGGTTTAATTCCATCAACGACGAGGATGTCGTCGGGTTTTGGTGGGGGTGGTTTGTTAGACCCCTGAGAAGTGAGGTCCGAGACACGTCGGGTCCGTGCGACGTGCCTCGACAGATTGGTGCAAGGTTGTCGAGAAGCGGGGCAACGAAGCCAAGTGTTGATGCGGAGCAACACATAGTGCGGGTGAGTACCGGGCGAGACACGGATGGCCGATGTTGAGTGGCATCGGGTGAAAGATGGTCGTTGGATATCGGGCGTCGTGCGTCGGGCACGCAAGCTGTCGAGTGGGCGCATCGGGTGATTTCGAGCGTCTCACATCGGGAGTGCGGGGCACCGAGTACGGGCGTCGGGTGGGTGTCATGTGGCGGATGCACGCACACTACCGGACCAGCGCGTCGGGTGATGCCGGGCGCTGCGTGTCGGGTGTGCGGGGCGTCGGGGCACGGGTAACTGCCGATGAGTGCCGAGGAGTGCCGAGGCGGGCGAGCGATCGGTTCTGAGGATTAGCGCACGGGCGATGCGCGCCCGAGCAGTTGACACGAGGAAGGCGTGTCTTGGCTAAGGCGAATGGATGAAGGCAGAAAATGTCCTTGCTAGGACTCGAACACGGGATCAGTGGGGAGCAGCGTGGGGCGGTTGTTGGGCGCCAACAGCCCATGCCATGATCGGCAGTTTCGAGTAGTGGGGCGAAAAACTGCCCGGCGGTTACATCCAAGAGCCTTGTGACGGTTTTGCCTAGTGATGGGGGATGTCCATCACATTTATATTGTAATTTGGCTGTGAATGTACGACGAGAGAGTGTGCACGAGCCTTGAGCATAGATAGGTCCTTGTAATTTTATTGTGGGAATAAAATTAAAGGTTGGGGCGTGGTGTCCCCGTAAATTGTTGTGTGTTGCTTAAGGTTGTTCACGTTGATGTCCGCTGCGTGTGAACTTTGATTCGTGCACAATACAATCGTGAGCCTCATACATTCTAAGTGTCAAACGAGTGTTGGTGAGGGAAAAAGCTGGTCGGGTTGTGGGAATTCGGCGCTGCACGGGGCGAAAATTCTAGCCAAGGAAAACCCTGTGACAGGTTGATATATGGGCTAGTGGTTCACGCTTCTTGGCAGTAGTTCTCAACTTCACAACTAACGGAGTTCTTAATCTGACCTTCATCAAAGCCTTGAATTCTCAGTTGGGACCCATCTGTAATGCTTATGAGATTTTGCAAGTTTACCCAAGGAATGCAGAGACAAATGTGGAGGAAGGTAACTAAGTACTTCATTTTACCTTATATTTTCATGCAAGAAATCTGACAGATGACTAAGATTCTCATATATCTATTTAGTGGAGGTGATAATGAAAGTGAAGAACGAGCTACTTGCCCAGAATCAAGATAGTGAAATTCTGAAGACATGGTCTGGAGACCTTTGTCTCCCTCTTCCATGGCATGGTTTGTCTTGTGATGCTCTCAACGGTACCTCAATTATCAGTAAAATGTGAGATGCTTCTCCATAACACATGCTCATTTTCCCACGCTTGTCCTACCACCAATGTGTTATACCTGCAAATTCGTTGTTCCAACAATGGTCATTCGTTTTATTTGCTGTCATAGGGACTTATCCTTCAGCAGACTCACCGGGCCACTCCCTTCCAGTATCACCAAGCTGAAATACCTGAAAGAATTGTACAACTCAGTACTCTTCATTGTAATTGCTTTTGTTGATTTATGCACTTGTCAGTAGTGACGATCAATGGTAAAATGCAGGAACGTGAGCAATAATGGCTTCATTGGCATTGTTCCTCAGTTTCCAGCTTTCCCTATTTTCCAAATTTTTGGGCAAAAATTAAACTATGTTCAGTTGTATCACACTGGTTTTTGCAGTGCAGACAACAGCCCTCTACCAGCACATGAAGGCTTTGCAAATTAGCTTCGGTCGGAATCATGTTCGAGAAGGCCCGCCACAGGAAAACTTTAGCTTTCGGCAGAATATTTAAGTTCCAAACCATAGTATTCCACCATTTGTGATCTTTAGAGCTCGAATTTTGTGGTGCATCAAAAAAACCCATTTCACAAGTTACATTTTTAATAATTGAATTCAGCAGACTTTTGTATTATCAATTTTTTCCAATTTAACTCCATCAACAACATGGGTTCTTCCCTAGTTCCCTGTTCTGTTTCAAAAGTAAATCTCATTCACGCCCGCCACCTATTCGATCAAATTACCCAACCAATTTCTATATCATGATCATGCTTCAGCTTCTTTTGCTTACCACCACCTTCTCCAACGACGTCGCTTTCTTCGTCTTTCTTTTCTTATTTTTCTCCTTCATCACCGCCACCACTAGCTTTCTCTTTGCCGTCTACGGGCGCCGCCATCATCCTTTTTTGGAGAAACCATCTCTACTCCTCTTTTTAGCTTCTCTTTTAGATATGAAACTAGATTTCACTTCATTGTTCCTATTGCAATGATCAAATCCTTTTGCAGATCAGTTTGGGCGAGCGATTTGCAGAGATTTGCGGCTATGGTTATAGGGCAAAATTGTAACTTCATAATTATTTTATATTATTATTTTATATTAAGGGCTATAGAGAGTAAAATGGGGCTATGAATAAAATCTCCCTTTTAATAAATAAAACTTGGCCCAAGTGATGGAGCCCAAAATAACTTTGGTCCAACAAATTTAATCCTCTCTCTCTCCCTATTTCAATCTCGGTTCTCACCTTCTCTCTCTAAATCACCACTCAAGCGGCGCATCTCTCCCTCTCTCTTCTCTAGGTTCTGCCGCCGCCGCCTGAGGCCGGCGAAGATCCGGCGTGAGACGCCGGTGTCTAGAGCCGCTGCCGTCGTCTGGAGATCATCGAGAGTCGCCGCGCGGGGCTGCTGCCGCTGCTTCAAATTGACGGGTTAACCGCCCTGCTGGAGGAGCGCCGCCGTCGGCCGCTGCTTCGCCTAGAGTCGCCGCCGTTGCTGCTGTTCCGGAGCTGGCGAAGGACGGCAGAGCAGCTGCAGCTGCTGCCGACAGCGGACTGCTCGCCGGAGCTACCCTCCTTCTAAGTTGGCGCCTCCTCGTTCTCCTCCCACTCGTTTCTCTCTCGATAGGTTTGTAGATTTGAAAATAATTTTACCGAAAACTCAATTTGTGTAAAGACTTGATTTTGGAATCAAAATTTTGGTTTTCAACTATGAATATAGTAGAACACATATCAAAGATAGTTCTTTGTCTATTGTGTATGTCACTAATATCATGTAATTTATGCCATATATGGAAGATGAAGTTATGAGTATAGGATGTGAAACCTTGAAGATGAGTCTGTGATTCTTATTGTTGTTCTAGAGTTTGATTGTTTCATGTTGGCTGCGGGAATGATTCAAGAACAAAGTTATTGAATGAAAAGCTAATTTAAGAAGTGCATAAGAACTGAAGTTATTCTTACCTTTCTTTGCACCGATGTGGTTCTTGTTAGAGTAGAGTGCTAAGTATGAACTGATATTATGTGAATTTAAAGGTGGGTTCCGTAGACAACGAAATTTAAGATGGTTGAAATTTTAGAAGGGAGTAGGAGGATTTTGCTGCTTTTGAGATCATGCCGGAGAGAGTTGAGGTGATTTGAGGAGATTTAAGTCTGCAGAGTTTTGAGAAAAGGTTTCTGCAGCTTTGAAAACTTTGTTTCTTACGTTATTTTCTTTTCCTCATATCTTGGTTTTTTGGGTGTGATTAATAGCAAGAAAAAATCTGCAGCTTTGAAGAAGAATAACTGCAGAAATGATAAATTGGAGGGGAAGGTGGAATAGTGTAGGATTTTGATGTGACTATTTATCCAGATCTAATTTTTGCTAGTTCGTACTCGTTTATGTAATAATTCTCCAGTTTTCGCTAATCAAATACTCGTCGTATTTATATAAATTAAATCCTTAGACTTGGGATTTAATTTGTGAAAGTCGGAATTAATTCCCGACTTAATACTAACACATATAACATGAGATAA
Source organism: Salvia miltiorrhiza (assembly GCF_028751815.1). Classification (NCBI taxonomy): domain Eukaryota; kingdom Viridiplantae; phylum Streptophyta; class Magnoliopsida; order Lamiales; family Lamiaceae; genus Salvia; species Salvia miltiorrhiza. The sequence goes on from NC_080389.1 coordinate 47,301,350, forward strand.
TAAAATTATTATTCACATAAGCTCAAGTTATAATTCTAGCAATTCGATTTAAATAACACGATTTATAAAATCGGTTATAAATCTGGAATTATAATATTATTGATTGAATCAATCAATTGGTAGAATAAAATCTCAAACACGTAGCTAAACCAATAAATTTAATTGTTGGTTTGATTTAAGGCGGAATATTAAATCACAACTCTGTATCTCTTATACATGCTTTTGTTGAAATAATATTACCTTAACAAATAATTACAAGAAATAATTAAATAAGCAAAATAATTTTATAACTAACACACATATTTAATCTAGGGTAAAGTACCAAATACCCCCCCCGACGTTGGCGTCCCTATCGCGTATAGCCCCCCATAGTCAGGGTCAACGCTGTTTACTACCCTAACGTGGCAAAATCGTAGCAATTAACCCCCCCGCCACTTAACGGACGTTAACACCGTTAGATTAAATAATTTTTTAATTTTTAATTAAGGTGGGCTAGCTCTTTTCCTCTCTGAGTTGCCTGAGTTCAATTTTCCGACGAAGCTGCCACCATCTCCTTCAATAATGTGTCGGCTCTTTCAACCTCAACCTCAACAATTCTGCCGCCCAGTGGCCGTCACCTCCATCGCCGAAAATTATGTCGCCGGATGCTGGTGGTCGGCGCCTCGACCGCCGAGAACAACAACCTCGTGGTAGCCCTCTTCAAAAACTCCAACTCTCTTTCCCTGCAACTTCCATGGCCAACAATCTGCACTCTCCAACTCCCTCCCCTGCAACTTTTTCAGCCAACAATTTGCACCTTTCCAACCTCTGCAAAAGTCACTATCCCAAAACTCACTAGATCTGCACCATCCAAACCATCCCCCACCACTTCTCCAAACTCAACACAAACAACAAGAAGGAGATTGAAATAACGGTTCAAACATGGAGTAGTGAATTTGAGCAAAATTCAATCTTCACAATTCACAAAAATACAGAAAACCCTCTAAACTTTATCTTTCCATTTTCAATTCCGCACCATTTTTCACTGAGCCGCCGACAGCAACCGTCGCCGCAGCGCCGCTTCCATTTTTTTACTGAGAGAGATTGAGGAGTAGAGAGAGGCGGAGGTGGAGGAGATGTCGCCGCCCATATCGCCGCCGCCTGAAACCCCTTTCCGTCTCGAGCCCTAATTTTTGGAGCTGGGCGAATCAGTGGATGAAAGTGGAGGGTGGAGGCGAGCGAACCGGTTTAGGAAATGAGAGGGCGGAGGCGGTGGGTGGAAGTGGGGAGGCTGGAGGGCGGAGGGCGGTGGTGGTGGAGCCGTGAGGTTAGTGGTGGTGGAGGGACGAGGGATAGGAGAAGAGAAGTAGATAGAGGAAAAGAGCTAGCCCACCTTAATTAAAAATAAAAAAATTATTTAATCTAACGGTGTTAACGTCCGTTAAGTGGCGGGGGGTTAATTGCTACGATTTTGCCACGTTAGGGTAGTAAACAGCGTTGACCCTGACTATGGGGGGCTGTACGCGATAGGGACGCCAACGTTGGGGGGGTATTTGGCACTTTACCCTTTAATCTAATATATATATATAAAAGTGCGGGGCATCACATCTAACCAATATATTGTTAAAAAAAATCTAACCAATATATATGCATGTAAAAATATATAATAATAAATTCTCTTTTTGAATAAAAACAAAAAAATTATGCATCATAGTTATGTATTGACATATTTTATCAAACAAAATAAAAAATGGCTGAACTAAATTTTTCATTAAAATATTCTGGTGCTTATTATCAATAAATGTTTAGGTAGTAATATAAGTATATTTTTTAATTTTAGTTGTTGAAAATAATGAAAGATCAATCATAAATTTGTGATAGAATAAATAACATATTTGCATAATAGAAATTTCAAAATTTGAAGAAATTCATAAAAAATTGCTAAGTTTGTATTATGTATAATTTTGAGATATATATATATATATAGGGAAAGGGTAAAATAAAAAACCAAAGTTAGACTATAAAATAAGAACTATTCTAGGCCATTAGATCTTGATCAATTAACGGCTGGATTTAGTTGATGATTCCTTTAGCAAATTTTCAGTGCTTATGTGTATTGGGTAAATAAGTAATTTTGTAGTTTTAATTAATATCTTTTCTTAAATTATGGGGATTACATTCAAGTGTGTATCTTTTTTTATCAATTAATAAATCACAATTAAACATATTTTTTTTTATCAATAATTGAACACCTTATATCCATTTTAAAATTTCGCTTGAATCATCCAAAAAACCAAATAAATTAATAGAATTACGAACGAGTTTCCATGTAACCATTCTTTGAAATTGACACATGTCGATTGCAAAATGTACACAATTTCTCTTTCTTCAATCTTGAATCTGCAAACATGTATAATTTGTTTAAGCTTCATTTTTCGTGCAAATAAACTGTTCTAATATTTAATTTAACTCTATAACATCATCCACCAATACCATAAAATATATTTCAATGCATTGTTACTCACTAATTTCATACATTTCTTCATTCCAAGCACATGTAAATTCATGTGCGCATGAATTATTAAGCAATTACATTTGGACGTCCTGTGTGACTTATTAAATGTGTATGTCACGTGTATGAATTATTAGGCAATCATATTTGAACATAATGTATGAATTATCAACTATATACATTATACGCGCATGAATTACTAGGCAAGTATTTTTTAGTGTAATGTATGAATTATTATCTGTAAGAATTATATGCATATGAATTATTAGGCAAATATTTTTGAATGTATTGTATGAACTATCAACTATAAGAATTATATAAGTACGAATTATTAGGCAAACATTTTGAATATAATGTACGAATTATTAGCCGAATAGTTGATACACGGGAATCTGAAGTGATTATATTCTGAATTATATTTGAATATGAAGAGAAGACTCTTCTAATTCTTTACGTCAGTGATATCATTTTCTTTTCCAAAAGATTTGGCATTAATTTCGGGATTGGAGAATCAATGTAGATAGAGATTAAATTGCACTTGCCAAACATACTCTTCTGCGAAAATTAGCTATGAATTATATGTGCATCATTTTCGAATGTAACGTCCAACTGAAAGTTAATCTGATCCGTCCAAGATTTGATATTAATGGATATAGGTGAGGGCTAAAATAAAAACACTTCTTAAAATATAAAATATAAACAATTTTCAGCCCTTAGATCATCAAGATCTACGGTTGATTCGTAACCATGTTGGATGAATTCATACGTGTTCTACATAAAATTCGTACATTGAAAAATATTTTAATTTTTATTTTAAGAAGTGTTTTCACGGTAGCCCTTCCATATATATATATATATATATATATATATATATATATATATATATATAGGGGCAGTTATTCAATAAACCACCATTAGCATATAAATTAAGAACATCTTAGGACGGTAGATCTCGCTTGATTTGACGGTTGTGATTACATTTAACATCCAGTCTATAATTCGAACAATTAAACAATCTAATTCATACTTAAAATGACGAAGGGGTATAATTGGTAATGCCTTCTTGACTTTCCATATAGCAATCATAACTCCTCCGATTTTGGCGTCCAAATCCTTTCTCCATTTAAGATTTGATTTGGATTGACAATGCAAGACTTATAGCATGAATATTCGTGTGAATTATTTTTTAAAAAATCAACTAAATTTCCTAGAAAATTGGGATGAATCATCATTGATAGGATTAAATGCATTCACCTAAATCACTTCTTATTTCCATATGAACCGATTCCATTTACTGCTTAAACTTTGAGAAGAAAAAAATTGGAGCGGCGACAAGTCAAGCGGCGAAGGCTCAAATCCTCTGGTTTCTATGATTCTTCGACCGGTTCGTCCGTGCAATTAGAGCCATTTGACTTAGGAATGGCAAGAACTAAACCTAATCGATAGGGTTAGATTTAATGTTATAGATCATTTGCGCTATTCTTTTAATTTGTGTGAGATTTGTTTGCCGTGTTGTTTTGAACTTTTTTGATGTGTTCTTATAGTTGTACTAAAATGAAATAATGTATGTTGGGTACTAAATTTTTTTGGTGGTACTGCTTTTGTGTTCCCTAATTGTCGTTTTTATGTATGAAATATTATAGCATTTGTACAAGTAAATTAATAAAGTCTGCATTTGCCTATAATTTTTTATTCAATTCTTTCAAAGTGGTGGTGGATTAAATCTATAAATTCATATTTGTCTTTTATTTTTTCAAAGTGTACACACATCTGAATCGATATTATCATGCATATGAATTGAGATTGACATGGATATAGAGTAAATATATCATATAGTAATAGTAATGAATTCATATGAAGTGGATATAGATTAAAGTAAACATAATTTGTAGATAGCACAACATTTTGAAGCAACTACGTATATGAATTGAGATTAACATGTATATAAATCTTTTCTATTGCCCTAAACGGCCTGCTATGGAGTGATATCTCCAAGACTGCTGATGTTGGTGGGCAATCGCATGTAGAGGTATGCAAAGCTATTTCCTTACATAAAAAATCAACATATCTACCTTTGGTGACGGAATGAATATACTGCATTATAATGTGAATCTTGCTCAGTATATACATGAATTGGGATTGACATGTATATGAATTTTTCCATTTGCCCTAAACAGCTTGCTATGGGGAGTGATATCTCCAAGAATGCTGATGATGGTGGGAATCGCATGTAGAGGCATGCAAAACTACTTCCTTACATAAAAATCAAGATGTCTTCATTTGTTGGTCGAATGAATATACTGCATTATGGTGTGAATATTGCTCAGTATATACACGAATTCGGATACATGTATATGAATTTTTCCATTTTCCCTAAACAGTCTGCTATGGGGAGTGATATCTCCAAAAATGCTGATGATGGTGGGCAATCACAAGTAGAGGTATGCAAAGCTGTTTCCTTACATAAAAATCAAGATGTCTTCCTTTGTTGGCCGAATGAATATACTGCATTTTGGTGTGAATCTTGCTCATTATGTAAACAAATCTTGCTCAGTATGGTGTGAATAATACTTCAATTATTCTTGATTTGAAACCATGTACAGATCGGGTGCGAAACAGAAGTGGCTAAAGGCGATGATCTGCAGGCCCATCGTCCTGTGAGGACAAACATAGCAAGGCGTGGAAAAGAAAATTTGGTTTTTGAAAATCCCCAGAAAGTGGTAAAGAGGCTTCGTCGTGATAGAATTTGACATTATTCGATATGGCCGGTTGTAATGTATGATATCTTAATAAGGTTTTGGGTGTGTGCGTTGGGGCAAAAACACAACAACGTACCGTATTAATTTATACAAGTTATTATGTGGTTCGTGCAAACATTAATTCAACAGTTAATTCATATAGTTTAATACTTGGTTCGTATGAATATTAATAAATATTCGTGTGATTCCTGTGTTTAATAAGTATAAATATTCGTATGAATCGTTGTACTATAAAGTGTTAATTCTTACAATTTATTAAATGGCTAATATGCGTTCTACAATATATGGAAAAATATTCGTATGCATTTTACAATGGAAAAATAAGTATTAATTTGTGCATACATTCATCAAATGGTAAAACCCACGTTCCAAATATCTAATATAATTCTTGTTTTTGATTCATACGTCAATTCATATGGGTATTCAACTGTACAGATTCATGTGTCAGACACATAAACATGAGCATGTGCATATCAATTAAACGAACAAACGGAATCGATGTATGACTCGCTACGAAACAGATGATGACTAAAAAAGTATGTGAGCTTCGTCAAACTATTAGCAACGAAACACTGAATTGTTCATAATAGGATATGAACAATTTTATGTTAGAATATGGTTATAAGATTCAAACGAATTTAATGCATGTTCGTACGTCAATTGGGAATGAGAACATTAATTTCATATGAGAATCCATCTGTCGTGGTAAAGAATTTGCAGCTATAATTTTACCCAAATCATATTTTTGCAGTTATAATACACTTAAAATGCATACACAACAAGTTTTAAATTCATACTAGACAAACAAGCCTAAATAAATCATGTAATTCATACCTTGTAGCTATAATACGCTTTATCTGGCAGAACAATTCATAAGGAGGACTGGAATAAATGAATAAGATGGTGTAGGTGCATAGTAAATGTATGTTCGTATTGCACACACAAACTAAAGTCTCAAAAACACAACATTATTAATAATTAATAATTTAAAAATGCATTAATAGCATGGAACGATTATAATTATTCGAACTGCTTTTAATAAAGGGAAAAGTATCAAATAAGCCCCTAACATGGTGGCCCTTATCACGTTTAGATCCCTATAGTTGAAGTTGGGCCAACTAAACCCTCAAACTAATTAATTTCGTGCAATTACCCCCTCCGCCCTAACGGCCATTAAACACCGTTAAGTATTTATTTATTTTCGCCAAGGTCGCCGGCAACTCGCCGGAAAACGCTCGATTCTATCCAAAAATTTGGCAACACCTGTCACCACCTCCTTATCTGAACTCCGACAAGGCCGGTGCTTCGTCCAATCGGCGACGCCTTCGCTTGACACGCTCCCACACATGTTCGAGCCACGACGCTGCCTTATCCGGCGAAAATCGGTGCCGCGGCGAATAGCCATCCACCGATGTGCCCTAAGGGTCCCCAATTCTGACCTCCAATCGACTGAGGTGAAGCCTGTTCAAATCGAGGATGGCGAAGCTCCACAGCACGCCGATCTCCGCCTAATCTGCTCTGTTGGGGGATAAATCTCAGAGCTCAGCGAAAAGGGTTCATGGGCCATTAACAGAAGGGTTCACGGGCAAGAAGGGTTCACGGGCCATTAACAGAAAACCCGAGGTCGACCACCACGACTCACACTCACATGTGTCCACTGCCTCTCGCTCTCTGAGACGCGGCTCGGTTTGGTTGCCTGACCGGCGCGGCCACCAATTCCATGATTTCACGAGCAATAACGACTCGCAGGCTATGGGCAGAGGAAAAAACGTCCAACTCTCTCAATCAATCTGTATTTTTCGGCGAGTTTCCGACAACCTTGGCGAAATAAAAATAAAATAAAAATTAAATACTTAACGGTGTTAAATGGCCGTTAGGGCGGAGGGGGTAATTGCACGAAATTAATTAGTTTGAGGGTTTAGTTGGCCCAACTTCGACTATAGGGATCTAAACGTGATAAGGGCCACTATGTTAGGGGCTTATTTGATATTTTTCCCTTTAATAAAATATGACTGAATTTTGTGTATAAATTTGTAAAAGTCTATAACTGCTTCAATCCATATCCATTATTGGATTAAGTCTCAAAGCCATTATTTATGTGGAAATATTCCGTGTCACATGCAAATATATAATAATAATAACAATAAAAGTCAAGCATTTTGCACAAGAATGCCAAATTTTGTACTAGAAGAATCAAAGAAAAAATAGTTTTACTAAGATTGAGTATCAAATTGAAACCACTATTACAACACTACGATTTTTTATTTATTTATTTAACTTCACACCAAAGTTTGTATATTTTATTTGCAAAAATGGTACTCCCTCCGTCCACTAATTGTTGGCCTACTTGCCTTTTTGGTACGTCCACCAATTTATGTCCTATCTATTTTGGGTAAGTTTATATTCATATTTTAATCAAAATTGTGGGTCCCTATAATAAATTGTGGCCTAATTGCATTGACTTTAATAAATTGTGGGCCCCTTTCTCCACTCAACTAATAAAAATACAATTTTTCTTAAAATCCGTGTTTTGCCTCCTAGGCCAACAATTAGTGGACGGAGGGAGTATTCGGTTATGTTGCAAAATATTATGTACAGAATAAATGTTATTGTTTGGCTTGAGAAACTTGTTACTTCACGCGAAATTAAATGATTGGGAGATCTCAACGAAATTATGGGATAAAACGTTTAATTGTGCTCGAATAACACAATCCCCTTAATTAAGGAGAGGAAAATAATCGAAAATTAGAAATTACCTTTCTGTCCTATTAGTAGTCAACGAAATTATCAGCCTAAATCTTAGGATCAAATCTAACCGTTGATTGTTATTGATCCATTGGTTAATAATGGTTCTTAATTTATATCATAAATCTAGTTCTTATTTTAGCCACTCCCTATATATATATAGATCAATAGAGAATGCTAAATGTAGAGAGAAAGAGAAAGACGATATGAATAAGTCAATAAATTTACTGAATACACCAACAATTTTACTGAAAAATCATTCCGCATGAGGTTCAAATACTGAAGGTGGCGTGTTTTATGAATATATGTCTATTCATGCGGTCTCTTGATTTATTTGATAAAGTTATTGACTTATTCAGAACGAATAATATAGAATTCTTCATTGATCCTAACTCTATATATACTACACAGTGACGAAAATAAATTAATATTGTGAAACTTGACATAAAATATTATAAATTATATTTAATATTTATATTATTAAGGGTTAAGTACCACTTTCTCCCCTAACGTTGACACCCTGGAGTCAGGGTTGGTGTTGTTTGCTACTTCAACGTATCAAAAGTGAAGCAAATCGCCCCTCGCGTTATAACGGTGCTTAATCCCGTTTGATTATTATTATTATTATTATTATTATTATTATTATTATTATTATTATTATTATTATTATTATTATTATTATTATTATTATTATATATATATATATTTTGGTAATTCTGGAGGGCTGATTCGTCTGATCCTGCATATTTCCAAACGTTTGATCCATCCCATCCACTGAAAACCCCAAACTCAGCTTGAAATCATGCGCTGAAAATCCGGCTGACAACGACGTGAACCCCGCGTCGGAGATGGGAGCCGACATGAACGAGCTCAACCCTGCCCCCATTTTGAGAAGCTCCATTAGCGGCATGTTATAGTGGTGGTGGCGCTCCATCAACCCTTCCCCAGTATGATGCAACGCCACGAATTTGGACATAGAATAGTAATGGGAGGGATATTATAGGCCAAACAAATTGAGGTCGTGGCCTTCCTGGATCTTAGGGTTTTGAGGGGAGAAATTGGGATCGGGGAGGGGCTTATTGGCCAAGATGAAGGGCGGTGCCGGGGAGGAGCGCTTGTTCTTGCAAGAGCCACTGCCGTCGGGCACGTTTCTCAAGGAGCCGCCTTCGGTCCGGTACCTCCGACAAGTCTTGCAAAAGTAACGAGGTTGTGAGAGGCTGTAGTTGTTGTAATAACATAATTTCGTGTTGGTGGAATTGCATCTCGGGCAGTTGAGAGTTTGCTCATTTTTTGACCATGGCTTCTTCTCTGCTGCTGCTGCACCGCCATTGCTAGGTTTTGAGCTTTGAGTTTGAGTTGTCGATTGTAGGTTTCGCAACTCCAATACCTTGAAATCACAATTAAAAATAAAAATAAAAAATTTTCTAACAGGTTAATTATCGTTAAAACGCAAGGACGATTTGCTTCAGTTTTGATATGTTGAAGTAGTAAGCAGTGGCAATCCTGACTCCAGGGTGTCAAAGGAGTGTCAAAGTTGGGGGAAAGTGGTAAAATACTATTAAGGCTGCGTTTACTTTGATAGAAAATGTGAGAAAAAGTATATTTTCACTATTTTTCCACTCTTTTCACATGTTTACTTTGATGGAAAATTTTCCCCGGGGCAGGCTAGAAAATTTTCTCGGGCAGCTCATTTTCAACCATTTTCTCTCAAATGTTGGACAATATTATTCAAGGGTAGAGGTGTGAAAATTTTATCAAACATTTTCCATCAAGGTAAACACATGATAAAAAAATAAGAAAATGATAATATTATCTCACATTTTCTTATCTATCATTTTCCAATGAAAATTTTCCATCAAAGTAAACGCAACCTAACACTTAAAAAGAAATATGAGAGAAAGTCAAAAAATAATAAAAAAAAAGAAATACTGAGAGAGAAAAAAAAATTAAACTCTAATAAACTTTCACTTTAAAAACAGCGCCCCACAAAATTGACTATTCTACTCTAATAAACCTTCCTTCTTCTGGGTTTTTTTATCCTGTTCAAATTTGCACTCACACAGTGAAGGTGTAGCCGGAGTTATTCCGTCGTCTCCAAATTCCACGCCCTAAATTCCTGCACTTCTGGTGCTTGAATTTGGCAATTAGAGATCATATGGCGGCGGCGGCGGGTGAGGAGGAGGAGTCGGCCAAGCAGAGGCTCTGGGACGGCGTGCTGGAGCTGACCAAGGCCGCGCAGGAGAGGGGCACCGATCCCCTCATGTGGGCCATGCAGCTTTCCGGAAGCCTCACCGCTGCCGGAGTTTCCATGCCCTCCGTTGAGCTGGCGGAGGTTCTCGTTTCTCATATTTGCTGGTCGAATAACCACCCAATCGCCTGGAAATTCCTCGAGAAGGCGCTTACTATTCGCATCGTCCCGCCTATGCTCATTCTTGCACTTCTCTCCACTAGGTATTTTCGTTTTTGTTTATCATTGCGTCTCTCTTTGTTAAATTATGATGCACATCTGTATTTGGGGCATGTTTTGTCTTGTAGGTATGATTGTTTGGTTACACTTTAAGATAGATAGATTTATCTGTTACACATCGTAATTCTTGGTCATCTTAGTGTAATAGTGCTCGTGTCAATGTGTCTCATACTGTTTGAACCGCAAAAATGATACTCCTATATAGCAAAGAAAGATGTGGAAGGAATCTAAGTGTGCCGACCAGGTGTTGCATGTTTATTTATTTATTTATTTTTGATAAATTAACAATATTAAATAAAAAAATTTAAAGGCCGCGCCACAGAGGACTCGAACCCAAGACCTTTGGCCTTAGGCATTAACCCCTTACCGCTTGGCCAACACACGCACACAACATGTTTATTTATTCATTCCCTGTGATGTTGTGCAGGGTTATACCGAGCCGAAGGAGGTACCCAGTGGCATACAGATTGTATATGGAGCTTCTTAAGAGATATGCATTCTCATTGCTGTCTCTGATCAATGGTCCTAACTATCAGAAGTATGATGTTATTGCTTTAATATCAAAGTAATAGATAATGTTGAGCTCCTGGCTTTTTTATGCTCTTTCACTATCTGTAGTATTGCTTAGCAGAATGAGAAGATACTACATAATGTTCCCGAAAGATGTGTATTTGTTAGAATATTTATTGTGTTTTACCTGAAGGTTTGTTTAGGCCTCACAGAGTAGAGCTGTTTCATATTTTACTTGGGACATCTTTGTGGATGTGTAGTATAAGGAATCTGGCTTTTGGATGAGGTGGAAGTTTTTATCAGGCATCCATTAGCAACACATTTGACTTAGATTTTTCAATGATAAAGGACAGTAGATCCCAACCACTTGGGCATTTCCCTTTCACCTATGCTCACACTTAAAGTGTTTGTTCTTTGACCACCGTTGATTCTAAGAACAATTTCTAATGATTAGCTGATGCAGTAGCTTGTTCACGGTATGGAAGCTAGAAAATAGGATGAAAACTAGATGTGTTCATATATTTAGTTCCTACAGGTTATGTATGTCCTGTCATCTTTGATGTAAGTGTGTGCTTTATAGCCTGACCATCCTGAACGAATCTGAGCATGCGACCTTTAGGCTTCTGCTCAAACAAGCACTTTAATTCTTGAACCCATTTAGAGATAAAATCTATCACGTGGTATTTCGTTTTTTACCTATATAGATTTCAATCTTCTCTGATATGTCTTTCCCTAGAGTATATTTTTGAAAACACAAACGATGGTGCATATGGGACTTTTCCTGTCACTTCTTTGTAGCTTTTCCTTTCACCTGTTTTTTCCTGGTAAAGCCAATCTCCATTATCCTGAAGCTGAAATTTCAGGTTCCTTAGTTGTCTCTCATGTGCAGTATGCCTAATAATTCTTGATTGATACTGATTGAATTAACCATCTCCATGGGGCTTTCCAAATTAACTTGTATAGAACATTCGGCATCTGATGAACTAACCTAGGCCTTCTAGACTTAGATAAAAATCAGAAACTGGTGTTATATGATGATATGAATCCCTGTCATCCTAGTAATTTTCTTCAGATGTTGAATTTTAGATTCAAGAATGGAACTCCACAAATTGCCACTAAGAGGGTGTTGATCGCCTTAGGATTGAACAAAGGTTGGCCAGTCTATTCTGTTGTTGCTCCACAAGGCACAAAGTCTGTAATACTTAACCTTTTGCCAGAATAAAATTAACATATAAAAGTCGAAACATCTTTCGATGCACTTAAGTATCAACTTCTATGTGCTTCAACCTGTTTCTTTGAAGGCTCTTCCTTTGTGGTCCGGAAAGGGTTACCATCTGGTATTTGTGAGATATAATTGCATGATCTAGGTATATAATTGAAAGTAAGAATGTCTGGCTAATTTAGCTGGTTATGACTAGACAATTAACTCTCTTACCATGCATTCTAGTTAATACTTTTTCCTAGAGAAAATTCTGATCTTAACGCCAGCAAGTGTGCTGATTTGTGAGATCCTTCTTATTTTGTTGAATTTCTCGATCTTTTGGCATCCAACTAGATCCAGTTTCTATTGCTCCAATTGATAACTTGAACCATTGAATTGCATGATCCAGGCATATAGTTGAAAGTAGGAATGTCTGGCTAATTTAGCTGGTTATGACTGGACAATTAACTCTCTACCATGCATTCTAGTTAATACGTTTTCCTAGAGAAAATTCTGATCTTAACGCAAGCAAGTGTGCGGATTTGTGAGGTCCTTCTTATTTTGTTGAATTTCTCGATCTTTTGGCATCAGACTAGATCCAGTATCTAATTTCTATTGCCCCAGTTGATAACTTGAACCATTGAATTGCAGGATAATGGAATCTATCAATGATGTCCTCCAGTTTTACCAAATATTTGGTGTTCAATCCTCTGAACCAGGGATTCTCATTGTTATATTTGTATTCTCTATTGTATGGGAGCTACTTGATGCTTCACTTGATGATGAAGGTCTGTTAGAACTCACAGCTGAAAAGAAGTCGAGGTGGCCAGTTAGGAGTCAAGACATGGACATAGACTATCTTGATAATTTTGATGGGAAAAGAATGGAACGTCAGGAAGCATTGAGTAAGATAAATACTATTATGGCTGTTGAAATGCTTGGGGCATTTTTCTGCGACAAAACAACTTCTAGGATTCTTTACTTAGCCCGTCGAAACATGTAAGCTTCTTTTCCTTATGGTTTTCTTGGTGTGGCATGTCTTTAGCATTGAGTTCTAAGTAGATGGCAGAATAATGAATACTTTTCCCTTAAAGGTACATAGCCTGGAAACTTTAGCTGTTGGAGTTTTTGTTCTTTGGGAATGGGGATTGTATGCAGGATCTGAAACATTCACCTCTTTTTACTTTTAGGCCAGTGCATTGGGAATGCTTCATCGATCATGTAAGACTGCTGGCTGCTAAGTCTGGTTCTCTAAGAAACTCAAAAGATATATCTCCCGAGGCACTCTTGCAGTTGACATCTGCTGCACGCCAAGTTCTGTCACGTGAATGCAAAACAAACTCACAGACACAACTTCATGCAGTGACAGCTAGTTGTCCTATGTCGTCTGCCGGCCAGTGTCATGCTACAGTTCGTTCAGCACTTTGGCTTCCGATAGATCTTTACTTAGAAGATACAATGGATGGATCACAAGTCAGAGCTACCAGTGCTGTTGAAACTCTAACTGGTACATTTAGGGCATGTTTGATATTGGTTTATATCCAGGATAAGTTAAGTTAATACAGATTTGTGTAGTGTTTGGTATTATGTTATATTAATACGGTCAACTCCAATTTTATCCCACCTCTCTGTATTATTTTGTGGGAATAATCCACACTAATAATACCACCTCCCCCCTAGGATTAACTTAAACCAGGATATTCTGTATTTAGCCATGATAGCAAACACCAACTCAGTATTAATAATATGTCATTATCCACGCTAAATATCCTGGTTACAAATTATCCTACATAATCCTTTCCTGAAAACCAAACATGCCCTTACATTCAATCACGAGTTTTCAAGCTAATTCTGTGTATATAAATTTCTGAATCCAGAATTGGTATGGCAGGTTTGGTGAAGGGTCTGCAGGCTTTAAATGAGACCACTTGGCAGGAGGCATTTCTTGGTTTGTGGACTGCAGCTTTACGTCTTGTCCAGAGGGTGAGTGGTAATTCAAAATACATGAATTGCATTCATTTTTTCTTAGTATAATCTTACATAAAGGCAATGTTGTCTTTTTGTTTCTCTGCCTGAGCATTAACTAAAGCATATCTGATAATACAGGCTCATTAGTCATGTAGAAATATTTTAAATTGTTTCTGTACTTCCTGCTCTGCTGTCCAGACTGGTCATGTTCACTGGATATTGTCGGAAATACACAAAGTTATCTTAATGTGCTAGCATATGATATTCCTCTCACTTACTGAGGCTAATCTTTGGCGTAGGGGAATTTGTTAAGTTCTTTTTGATGCATTCATATAAATCTGATAATTTTTGCTTCAACTGAAAAAGAAAATAAGAGCTGTCTGACCTTTTTTTTTGTGCCAATAGCTGTCTGAACCTTTCAATCCGAAACCTTTTTGCCTAAATTATCTGCATGAAGTTTCTGTTAGCATTCACCTGGTGAATTGCCTGTCAGTGAATGTTCCGTTTGTTGCTTAGTTTGGTAGAGAATTGTCATTAGGAATCGACGAATCGTTACATTTGTAAGAAACTAAACTATGTATTCACCATTGTGAAAACTTTCCTCTGTATGTGCACAGGAGAGGAATTCAAGTGAGGGTCCTGTTCCTCGCATTGATACTTGTTTATGCATGTTATTGTCCGTTGCAATACTTGCAGTTGTCAATATTATTGAAGAGGATGAGAATGAGTTGAACAGTGAACCTGAACAGTGCTCCGTCAGTCAGAGAAAAAATATTGAACAGGTGGGAAAGCGCCGCCAAGACTTAATATCAAGCCTTCAGCGGTTGGATGACTTTGAAGGGTTGTTGACTGCACCACCACCTGTTAGTTTATTGGCCAATCAAGCTGCTGCAAAAGCAATGATGTTCCTTTCAGGCATGTCTGTTGGAAGTGGCCACCTTAGTGGCCTGAGTTTGAATGACATACCCTTGAATTGTTGTGAGTATCTTTTATAGCATCTGCTTTTAAGTTTTAAGAAAAAAAACCATTCATTTTATTTTATTTTCTGGTACTTGTCTTTCATTGTAAATTTCAGGAATTTTATTTTTACAAAATCACCATTTGTAAAAGTGTTTGTCTGGATTTTTCTGTTTAGACTGAGATTGTTGTAGTTGCTCTCTGATTTAAAGCTACAATTGGATCTGTAAAGGACCCTACCCTACACGGTTTTGTCCATTTAATTATTACATATGACATTATTTCTTGTGATATGAAAAGGTGTATTTGCTTTATCATTGGTTATTCATTCTGTCTACTTGTCAAAGATTGGATCTTATTAACCTTATTTCTGTATTCATTTCTATATGCCCATATTTTACTTAAGTTTGTGTTAGTTCTTGTTCCCGGGTTCTATAGTCTTCTCTTTCTGGTTGAAGGCCTTGGGATCAGTATGCAATAATGTATTTCTGATCATCCTATGCTCCTGCTCTCTCATGTTCCTGTTTTTGGTTGAAAGTGCCCCCATTGACCTGTTTTTGATCATGTGCAGCTGGTAACCTCAGGCATCTTATTGTTGAAGCTTGCATTGCTAGAAATGTCTTGGACACATCAGCATATATGTGGCCTGGATATGTAAAAGGTCGCTGCAGCCAAATTCCTCGAAACATTCCTGGGCAAGTGCCTGGCTGGTCATCTTTCATGAAAGGGTCACCTTTAACTCCTCCGATGGTCAGTGCGTTGGTGTCAACTCCAGCAACTAGGTAGGCATTACTTTAGTTTTGAAAAGTTTATGTCTCTTTCATAACTCATGATGGATGTGCCACTTGGATGCCAAAGCGGCTGAGAAGGGCTGAAATTTGAATCCTTTTCCGTTTAGCTAGTAATGTTGCTGCCAAATAGGAAAAATGGATTTCTAGGAATCAGATTTGGGATCTAGACTTGCCTCATTATGCTATTCCTTTTTTCATGTTTCTGCTGAACTGGGCAAGATGAGAGTTATTGGTTTTGAAACAAAGGAGTTCTCCCCTCATATTCTCTTTATGTTTTCTTGTACCTTCAGATTAATTTTCTAAGAGTTAACAAGACCATAGATTTTAAAATTTTGATCTATTAAATGACCAGTTCATTTGTCATGCTGCTGTGACTACTATCATCTGTTCAACTCGATAACCTTATTTGAATTAGCAACTGACTCACATATTGCAAGTTTCAGTTCAGTTGGTAGCCAATAATAGTAAGATGCATAGATGAGATTGTATTTTAGTGATTCAACCGATATATCATGTTTTCCTTCTATGTATTCTGTTGGTAAGAAAACTGAGTTTGAGCTTGTGGATCGATATAAGCTTAGCAGAGTTAGAGCGAATATATGAGATTGCTGTCAGTGGCACAGATGATGACAAGATTTCCGCTGCTACAATATTCTGTGGGGCTTCCCTTACTCGTGGTTGGAGCATACAGGTAATAGATTTTGAATATGCTGTACAAAATGAGTACTACTGAATACTGTTTACATGTATTTGCAATATTTCCCTTGTTACAATTTATATTAGTTCATTGTTAATCCCCATTAAAGCCCTGGAAATAGAGGAGACAACTGTATAGGTTATTATTTGAGACCACAACAATGCATTTCCTTTAGAGATTCTTTTCCCCTTCTCTTTATCTCTCTCCTCGGAAGCTAAGCTATCTGTATATGCTTACAGGAACATACAGGCCTTCTAATCACAAGATTGCTCTCGCCTGCTGTCCCTAAAGATTTTTCTGGAAGTGAAAGCCATTTGATAGGTTATGCTCCATTTTTGAATGTTATTCTTGTCGGAGTATCATCTATTGATTGCATTCAGATTTTTTCCTCGCATGGCTTGGTAGGTCCAGCTATGTTCAATCTATAGTCTTTAATTTCATTTTCTTGAAGTTAAATACCATGATAAAAAAGAATATTATCAACATTTAATTTATGATCTTTATTATCTATGATGTGGAGGCGATTATCAAATGAATTCCGGGAAGCTCCTAATCGAACTATTTTCCTTTTTCACTTTACCACATTTGATGTTTTTGAAAGGCAACCCCCCCCACACACACACAAAAAAAGAATAAAAATAAAAGTATCTATGAGTCTTGAAATATCAGTGAACAAGAGTGAGTAGAACAAAGCAATAAGGTTTTGTTGGAGGCAAGTCAAATTTCTTAATGTTTTTGTGTACTAATATGCTTTAACTCTGTACAAATTTATTCCAGGTTCCTCAACTTGCTGCTGCATTGATGCCGATTTGTGAGGCCTTCGGTTCCTATGCACCCACTATGTCATGGAGTCTTAACACGGGGGAGGAAATTTCTTCTCATGTTGTATTTTCAAATGCATTTACTCTGCTGCTGAAGTTATGGAGATTTGATCAGCCGCCTCTGGAACATGTAATGGGAGATGGTACTCCAGTAGGATCTCATTTAACCCCAGAATACCTCCTATTGGTGCATAATTCCCAGTTAGCTTCATATGAGAGTCCACCGAAAAATCAAAATAAAACAAATAGACAATCAAGATTATCATACACATCTCCGGTAGGACCCATATTTATAGATTCTTTTCCAAAATTGAAGCGGTGGTACAGGAAGCACCAGGAATGTATTTGTTCTATTCTTTCTGGTCTAATACCGGGAAATCCTGTTCACGAGATTGTGGAGGCTCTCCTAAACATGATGTTTAGAAAAATTAACAGAGGTCAAACTCTGGCTTCTACAACTTCTGGAAGCAGCGCCTCGTCTGCATCTGGAGCTGATGATTACTCTCTCCGTCTTAAGCTACCTGCTTGGGATATTCTAGAGGCTGTTCCTTTTGTCCTTGATGCTGCCCTTACAGCCTGTGCACATGGAAGACTATCGCCTCGTGAATTGACCACAGGTTTGTCAAATTGTTTACAATTAAATGTACTTCGTAGTTTGTGATGATTAACTTGTTTCATGTAATAATCTGTTACACCAGGAATACTTCATTCTGCTTATGAAATCCATTTGCACTGCATACAGGAGAAAACATCCATTTTGCCCAGTTGCATTGTATCTGCCAACAAAATCTCTCATGAACGCACACGATCTTTTTTTGTTTGATATGCATGAAGTGTTATTTGATTTAAGCAAAGATGGTTTTGGCTGCGTGTTGTAATCCTCAATATAATCTTACTAATCGGCTGGTTTAATATCTTAGATTGTAATCTATTTGTCATGTACCATTCAGTTTTTAGATTCTCAAAATTGCATAAATGAAATGTGAGTATTGCTCCTGTTGCATCTTTATACCTATTATTAATCGTATGCTGTCACTGCTGTTCCTTCCATTTTTACGTCAATATTATAAAGTGACATCATTTTATTTTCATCTCAGGGCTCAAAGATCTTGCTGATTTTCTTCCTGCTTCTTTGGCCACTATTGTAAGTTACTTTTCAGCAGAAGTGACTCGGGGTCTTTGGAAGCCCGCTTTTATGAATGGAACTGACTGGCCGAGCCCTGCTGCAAATTTAGCCATGGTTGAACAACAGATACATAGAATATTGGCTGCCACTGGTGTCGATGTCCCATGTCTTTCGGACGGTATGTCTGTTAGTGCTGGCCATATATTTTGTCTATAATAACCTCAAGTAGACCCATTATATTTGCCTTACGCAGCCTATGGCTGCTTAGTTTTCTTTTCTTTGATGTTCACGGTAAAATTCAAAATTAGATCCAAAATATATAACTGTTGTGTATTACGATAAGAGTAATATGGATGGTAAAGAGATATTTTGTTGGAGTAACTAACATGTTTCTGAAAAACCTTGCAACTTTCTAGTTCTGCAGAAATTGGGACTCCCAAGCCTATTGAATATTTATTGTTGGTTCAACATTACGCTAACAAGTATTTTCCTTGCAGGGGGAAGCTCTATGCTCACACTTCCGTTACCCTTGGCAGCTCTGGTGAGCCTCACTATTACATATAAACTGGACAGAGGTTCTGAGCGTTTTCTAAATTTGGTTGGTCCAGCCTTAAGTAGTCTTGGCATAAGTTGCCCGTGGCCATGTATGCCAATAATATCTTCTTTATGGGCTCAAAAAGTAAAACGGTGGAGTGACTTTCTCGTGTTCTCGGCATCCCAAACTGTGTTCCATCACAATCGTGATGCCATAGTTCAACTCCTCAGAGTCTGTTTCGCAGCAGCTCTTGGTTCAAACTCTTCCTCCGTTGCAAGCAAGGGTGGCGTGGGTGCTCTTCTGGGCCACGGCTTTGGTTCCAACTTTTCTGGAGGCCTTTCTGCTGTTGCCCCGGGTATACTCTACTTAAGAGTTCACCGAGCTGTCAGAAATATAATGTTTATGATCGAAGAAATCGTCTCTCTCCTAATGCACACCGTTAAAGATATTGTGAACAGCGGGTTACCCCCAGAGAAAATGGAGAAGCTGAAGAAGACAAAATTCAGTTTGAAGTATGGCCAGGTTTCGCTCTCTGCTGCAATGAGTCAGGTGAAGCTTGCAGCTTCACTGGGGGCTTCCTTAGTTTGGCTTACCGGTGGATTAGGTTCGGTGCAGGCGCTATTCAAAGAGATACTACCGTCGTGGTTCATATCCCTTCACGGATCCGACCCCAACCGACAGGATTCAGGTGGCATGGGCGCGATGCTGGCTGGGTACGCCCTTGCCTACTTCACCGTATATTCCGGGATATTTGCGTGGGGAGTGGACTCGGCATTAGTTGCATCCAAACGACGGCCCAAGGTTCTTGAGAAGCACTTGGAGTTTGTTGCGAGCGCCCTTGATGGGAAGATATCGCTGGGCTGTAACAGGGCCACGTGGAGGGCATACGTGACGGGGTATCTGAGTTTGATGGTGAGCTGTACGCCCGCGTGGTTGCTGGAAGTCGATGTGGAAGTTCTGAAGAGAGTGAGTAAGGGGCTGAAGCAATGGAATGAGGAGGAACTGGCTTTGGCTATTCTTGGAATAAGTGGGATTGGTGCAATGGGTGCTGCTGCAGAAATGATCGTAGAAACTGGAATCTGAATTTTGGTAGATGACTAGTCACAAGAATTTTAGCATGTATAGAAAAAACAGGACCTTCTCTTTCAAATATTATTATGTATAATTCAGAGATAGATGATGTTCATGTATACTAGAGCAGAGTAGTAAAACTCATAAATTATCAATTCTAGTGGGACTAGCTTTTATTTGAATTTCGACTTTTTTGTGATTTTTAAACGTAAGACTGAAAATGTACTTAAAATAGGGATAATATACTTCTTTATCCAAATTGTAGGCCTCGGTGTTAAAATTTCATCTTTTTTCTTTTTTAACTTTTGAGGAGGGGAAGTGGGGTTTGAACTAGTGTGATTTCAGTTTAATATTATAAATTGATTTTTTTTATTTGGTTTACGGTTTGTAAAAAATAATTTGGGTTTCAATTCGAATGCACCTGAATTATATTATATACTACTATATATGTAATTATTAACTATTAACATCAAATTAAAAAAGAACTATAGTTTTACATATTAATATTACTTAAGATTTACTAGTGTAGAAATATATAATAATGTATTGATGTGTATAAATATTATATTGTATTTAAAAATAAACGCAACGTTTTAGACAAATCAAAAAGAAATTTGTAGTTCGGTTTGGTTCAAATTTGGCCGTACTCCTTAGTGTGATTCGAGTTAATTTTTTAGGGGCAATTCAGTCTCGGTTCGATTTCAAATTGAATCGCTCGAATACTCAGCCTAATTTCAAACCTATAGCTCATTGTTTATTGGGTCAATTACATGAATATACCCGATCTTATACAAAAATTTAGTTTTTTGACAAACTTTTTAATTGTAGCAAAATATATAACGACCTTGCAATCGATTGCACTATCGGTTCGGAGACATTTTCTGACTAAATTCAATTAGGGTTTACTGCTGATGTGTGAGCTTTATCCGATGTGGCAAAAATTAGTTGTATTCGTGATCTGGTGTGTGTGAAATGACTGAACGACGTCGTTTTCGATTGGAACCAAAACGACATTGTTTTTTAGAAATTGGATGAATTTCTAAAAGAATTCTGTCGAAGGACAGTGGAGAACGATGGGAAGAAGAGATGGTGAGATAAGCTGGATCGAATTCCTAATCCTTATATGTATTGCAACCAATTTATTTCTTGCTAAAACGGCGGCGTTTTATGCAAATGGAAACGACATCATTTCATTAGTCGGCCCGACTAGCCATCTCAACTTTTCGGAGATCTACCTCAGCATCGATTTGAGGGGAAAATGTCTCCGAACTGACATTGCAAGGTCGTTATATTTTTTGCTACAATTGAAAAAATTGTCAAAAAATCAGATTGTGGTATAAGGTCGGGTATTTTCATACAATTTACCCCTGTTTATTTGAAATAGAAATTAATTTTGAAGAGTATTAAAAAAATGAAAATCCGGATTAATAAATAAGAAGAGGGGGGTGGGGGGGGGGGGGTGGCAGAGGGAGAGAGGATTTAAGGAGTTGATAGGGATAAAAACACGAAAGAGGGGAAGAAATGGAGGCAAAAACATTACAGCTGCTATCAAGTTTCAGTAATTCGTGGGCATCGCCCGTTTCGAGATTTCCGACCGCTTTCCCAACACACTCTTGTTTGAAGCGTAAGTTGTTTGAAGTCGATTCAAAATTGAGGTTCTAAAAATTGATGTTTTATGGGTCAGTTATACAGAGATGCAAGAAGATAGAAGAGCAGGACTACTTAGCTGGCCTTCCAAAAGAATACTACGATGATGTATGTATTCGCTCTAAATATCTTGCGATTCTATTCTATTTCTGGGTTTTCTCGAATGTGCGCGCGCGCGTAGGAATGGCAAGCGAGGCAGCGGGAAAAGACCAAGGAGTTTCAGAAGAGGCGGGCAGAGGAGGATGAGGAAGAAGAGAGAAAGGTTGATGAATACCGCGAAATCGGCTTGCGCCTCAAGAATTATCGCGACGAAGACCTTCGAAAAGCCAAGAAATTGGTTTCCAGCTTCATAAGATCTGCTGAAGAGGTCGAAGAGGTACTCTTGCATGAATTTCAATTAAACACAACATAACAAATCAACGCCTTTTTTGCACCTCATTGTGGATAAATGAAGAATTTCTTGTTTTGGAGTGCAGAGAATTGTGGAAGCTGCTGAGAAAGGTGAACTCACTGAACTGGTTCTTTTGGTCATATGGAATCGCCTTGATCTTGCTCGACGTGATGTGAGTTATCTTGTGTTAATGCCACTTTACAATCAATTATTTGAAATTCCCAATGGACAGCAATGAAGATACAAATATATATGTATAGTGTAGTTGTTGTTGAAATTGGAATATTTATTTCAGGAAGAAAAAGATGCGATTAGAAGTCTTGATCTGTTGTACAGGAGGGTAGAGGTAAGGTTGAGTTGTGAAGTTGTGATTGATAGATTCGTTGATGCTTATTGGAGTGTGTGATTTATAGTGTGAGATGTTGGCGCGGGAGGCGAGTCCAGCGATGAGATTGCTGAACGAGATGTTGAATATGCACGACGGATTTGATGAGGATGGGTGGCTCAAGGCATGCAAGAAGCTCATGATGGAAACATTTCCTAGAGAGGATCCTTTCAGCATCCTCGTACCTGCTGGATTCGACATTCATAAGGTAACATTACATGAGTGGCCTTCCAGCATCCTTTCACTCATCTAGCTTTAGCTCACACACTCATGCTCTTTGTTTAGCATCACGGCCCAATGAGGCCCGGCATTGAGGCCGATGATGTTCTCCTGAGGGTCGATTTCGTGAGAGAAGTGGATGCGTTTCTGCAGGAGGTGCGATCGCAGCAAGAAGAAGCCATGAATACGCGAGCTCTGGATCCGGAATCAGTTGGAAGCAGGTTGAAATGGCAGGAGAAACAACGAGCTGTTAATCAAGTCTTAGCTCTTTTGGAGCTCGCCGTTAATTTGACATGCTAGTCATGGATTTGGATGTTATATTATATATCCAAGAAAGGAATTCATTGCTTGTTAACGTTTATCAAAAAACACAACAGAAAAAATATTGATTTTGTTTTATTACTTGTTACATTAACATAAACGGAGTTAAACTCGGAAAATTTTTGATTGAATTGTAATTGTTCCAAGGGATTGGGTGACATAATTGTAAGTTTGAGGGCGATGATAAGTGATTTTGTAAATCATTTGAATCCAATTGTAGTAATATTTATCTCTATTTTAACTCTTCACTATTCATTTTGTTGAAAATTTATGATCTTCGAATGTCCAGAGGCTAAATTAAAATTTCTGAAAAGTGCAATTGAGTCCCAATGATTCCATTAAAACAAGAACAATTTTTAATATCTTTTTTGAGAATCAGACTCAATTAAAAGTTTACTACATTTCTATAGATTGACCCCACTACCACTTCCAATTATTTGAAATATTGGCATTATAGTTGAGGTACAACATAACTGTAATGTACTCCATATATATTGACATTATAATTCAAGGTTACATGGGGCAATGAAGCACCAATAAAAGAATATGAATTTGCCAAAATACAAACTTGCAGTTGTATTTCTCAATCTAATACAACTTGAGGAGTAACCCTTCCAGAATCAGGTTTACTACCACCGCCACCGCCGCCGCCACCACCATCCCTACGTGTAGTCCTCTTGGTGGTGACAAGTGGACTGTTCTCCTCCTCGTCGTGGAACACCGATCTCTCGATCTCAACGGGCTTAAATACGGGGTGTGTGTAAGCATCCTGTAGGTATGCTTTCAAGTCCAAGTTTGGCTCTGTTGCCTTCTCCAACGTGTCCTTGATCACAGCATCCTGTTTGCACAACCAAAAGGAAGAAATGCCAAGTTTTTAAACATGATTCGATTAAAACAAGTTGAAGATGGATGAAAGTGAGATATACCTGCAGTGGGAACCTCAGAAATGCTGATTCGAAACGCCCCTTGCAAAATATATGAAACCAGATGGTCAAGACAGGGAGTACAATTAAAACTGGAGTTGATTTAGCAACACTTTTTGTGCTCAGCAGTCCCATTAGAAGCAGTTGTGATATTATCAAGCCTATGATTACACGACGGTGTACATCTGGCCAGAATGATGCTGCACTCTCGTACTTCTGATCGTATACATTGATGATCTGTGTGCAACAACCAGATGTGCTTTAGCAGATGAGAACTAGCCAGGCTGAATTCAGAGGGAAAACGAGCCTACCTGGTGGCGGAAAACCAGATACGCAAAGGCAAAGAAGACGATGATGAAAGGTAGGATGAAGGGAGTGACCGTTGCATATACAAGTCCCAACAAGAAATACAGTTGTATGCGAGGTTCTGTTATGTAGAAATTGATGCCACCAGCATCCATTGCTTCTTCCCTATCCTTTTCTGTCTTGACTATGAATGTGTTTTTGAGGTGGAATAGAACTAGAGGAATCAGTCGAAGGACCTCTGCAGCAATGCCGGCCCATCCATCAACCATGATATAAGTAATAAAGAAGGTAGCTTTCATTGGGATGGCAACACCCACTGTTCTCGGGATTCTGCAAGGCAGCAAACACTTGAACCATCACTTTTCTCTGATCAAAGAGGCATTGCATTGTGGAGCATGAAAGAGAATCATAATTGATCGCGCAAAAATGAACTTTCAAAAACAACATGCTAGTTGGTTCTTAACAATGACAACGGACACTAGTGATTGAAAATTGCAAGCTACGAGAAGAGAGAAGACAACGTACTCTGATGGTGCCTGGTTGAGAAATTTCTGGAGCTGCTCGAACGCTGCTCCCGTGATGATACTTCCGAAGAAGATATTTACAATTATGAAGAAATGATATTTTCCAGCTGTTCTTCTGTCCAGAGATGAAAAGGACGTGAGGCCTTCTACTTTAGACATTGCCATCAGAATTGTAGGAAGAAGAATCAAGAATATCTTCAGTGCAATGCCAGGAAGAAAGCCTTGAACAACAGATTTGACCCTTTCCCTGAAGAAGAAGAAGAAGAAGAGGAGTAAAGCATAAAGCATGGTAAAGAAACTTATTTGCAGAGAAGGCAAAATGCTATAAAGAACTGAGCTCACGTTTCAATTACTGATTTGAGGAACGGAAAAACCTTTTCGATTCCCTCAATGCTTGCCATGGATTGAACAAATGCTATAGGGATCATGAAAAAGAAGGTGAGGAAAAACATAGCAACAGCCATGAGCAGTCTTTTCACAGCAAGCTCAACATAAGGTATTGCAAGATTCTCCCAGTAGACATTGCGTGGCTCAGGCGCCCATTCAGTCAGCCAAATAGTTGGATTGCTTGATTGTTGTGTTTGAGCACAAACAGCTGCTCCCCATCGAGATTTGAATGAAACAAATGCTGCCGGAACTATGGCATTTGGGTCACTCATGACTTTTTCTCTTTCTGCAGCTTCCTGTATCCAGAGAGAAAGATAATGAAGAAAAGAACGAACAAAAAGATGGGTCATTGAGGTACTCCTCATAATCTAGAAACTAAATCTTAAATACTAATTTTACAACTTGTGGCTAGGTTATTGTAACATTCTTCTGTTCCTACTTACCAGGGATTCAGACAAGTGCATACTTCACTAAGATTACTGAATAAGATCTCTGAAAATTGAAACTACAACATAACATGAATCAAGCAAAGTACAATGGAAAGCGATACGCAGTGACAGAAAAGCTATATAACAACCAAGCATGGCATTATGTAGAGTAGCAGGCTTACTTCTTCACTTATCTTCTCGATTTCTGCTGTGTAGTAATCAATGGCATCCACATTTTCCCCCCAAAGCCCCCACAAACCTGTCTATAAACTCAAGAAAATATAAGATGACAAGTTCATCTTTAACATGATTATCTTCAAAGTAAGAAATTACGTGCAAGCGAGTTACCTTTGTTCTTGGCCTAACTTTTGGGTTTCTCTCATATCTTGTTTGATAATAAGTTTGCCAATTGTGCAAACTCTTCTTTGTCTCGACCAAATTGGCTAGTTTGTTTGCATTATATACAACCTAAACCAGTTATCAACAAGCTATATAAAGTTAATAATTTGGAATAAAATATAGAAGGTTAAATTAAAATCTGCTATATCATTGAATTTATGATTCCCTTAATGTTGAAATAATTTTATTTTACAATTCCTAGGATCTACACAAAGAGCAGCGGTAACACTGTATGAATCCAACTAATCACATCTAATCTGAATGAGTTTGGGTTTAAAAAGTGCCACCAAGTGCCAGACCTCCCTCCCTTAAGCTCATTTCTCATCAATCAATATTCTAATCCAAAGTCTGGTAAACAAAAAAAGGATATTTGTGTGTGTATTCTCATAACTTGTCAAATATAGCAGCATGTTGAACGCACACCTGATGCATGAGATAAGTATCAGCATGATTCACGCAAAAGAAATGTTCCACATGCTCACTAACTGATTCATCGGGATCTGGAGGAACATTTCTCACAAGGACCTGAAAATGAAACGCCAAATCATCATCCGCACGGCTTAAAGCAAAAGAGTCCTAAAATGGAGTCTATACTGAAAAAGCACAGTTTGAGGATCAATTTTGAAAAGTGGTTGCTCTAAATTGGTAACTGTAAGCAACCGGAAGGCCATGGTGTTGGATGAAGGATGTGTGCAAACAAAAAGCATAGTGTACAAACTCACAGTGAATTGATCTGGACGACGATTTTCAGCAGCTAGGAATTCCAACCTCTTGGTCATTACAATCTTGTATTCTTTGTAAAGGGAATAACACGTCCAAAATGTGAATATATATGCCATTGCAATGTGTGCTATGAACCTGAGTGAGAGGGGGGGGGGGGAAACTATCTGCTTTACTGAACATTTACAAGATAAAATAACATTAAGAAATAAACAAAATAATGTCTGTCATCTTCTTTACGGAAAAGCATTTCATAGCCCATAGATCTAAAATAGATAAAAGGATTTTCAAGAGAAAAAATTTATCTGGTGAAAACTAATTATAACTCTGGCACGCCTTTGCCACCAAAGTACTTAGTTGTGTTGAACATGCAGCTAAAAAAACAAAAAAGACAAATAATAACATGTAGCCGCAGTTTCACTCTCCAGGATGATGTATATCAATGTGGCTTAATATAAAAATAAAATAACTGATATCTAGTATCTAGAGTTACAAACTTACAATGAAATTTAAAATTAACTTTGAAAACAAGTTTTCCTAGGAAAATGTTAGAAAATACTAAGAAGAAGAATAAATTGTGAGTCGGAGTAGTTTGTACAACACAAGCTACGCATAACATTTGTTATTAAATCACTACGATGATTGAGCCATAAAAGTATAGCTGATGCACATCAGGTCACAAGTTCCATAGTTTTTAGATAATTCTGCAACTGAACCATAATTTTTTAATACATGTTACAGTAGGAGATATAAAATAAAACTAGTTCTCACCTCAAAGATCCTGGCGGTATATTAGATATAGAAAGCTTGTCTATGTTGCTGTACGTTATATCTTTTATTTTATCCAGTGATTCCCCAGTCCAATTGATAGGCACCAGTACAGAAAATGCAAGGAAAGCAATAGGGACAAAGATTTTTAATCTGCATTTGAAATTTCTTATCACACTGATGTACAAGGACATTAAAGACAAAGGCATAGAATGCTGGATATGATAAGACTTAAAAGTAAGTAGTGTCCAAAGGCATAACCTCAAAGCTTATGCACTTACCCAAGAAGATAAATCCTTACATACACAGCAGCATCGAGTCCTGCATGTTCTATCAGCTCAGGCTCCGGCATTCTTAATGCCTCAGGCATCCATTTCCAAAACCTTAAATATGTTCTGAAATCTAAGTTCAAGAATTTCTTCATCACAGGCCCCGAACTCTTGGGGCTTTCTCGTATGCCCTTCTTGTACCATTTTGGGAAGTACACTCTATCAAAAAAAGGTTGGAGCCTTAAGAATGCAAAAGCTAGAAGAAATGCCAATACAGATAAAAGATTGATGGCAGCTGCTACGACAATATCTTGAACGCTAGCCATGCTCTTATCTGAGGATCACCTATGACCTCTGCTCGAACAAAATATATACCAGATAAGTGATCACAGTTGCCTCAATAAGATCAAGTAAAAAAATTACATAGAAAAGGTCAGAATTAATCAAAAATATTTTTAATTGTCACATACAATCTTCTAGAAGCTTGTTGATCAGCTAGACTGATCTCTGTGAGCTCCAAAAACACGTCGAAATATCACAGTTCATCCTGCTCATTAAAACTTAACATAGATAACCTGAAAAATAATTACAAATAAACACATCACAATTCATAAAGTAACTCCGAATCAGAACCAGGATGCTGAACTAAGAACCTAGTTATGCGGCACATAACTAATTCTGCGAAGAACACATCACAAAACAGAGGATCAAAGCTATTGTGCCTCTATATCAAACGAACACTCACAGCATTACGCCGTAACATCTTACATCAATGTTTCGAATCATTTTCTTGTTTTCTGATAACCACAAGGGCAGGAAACAAAATCTTCAGCGAAAAACCAAAAACTAATTAAAAAAATAATAATAATCGAACGTTAAATGTTCGCATACAAACAAAAGCAGACCAAATGTTGTTCCTGTGCTAATAGGCGAAGCAAAAGCAAGAAAAATCCCCATGTTTTGCAACGGAAAGACATGATAATATGTTGTGGTTGAAATAATTAAGAAATATAGATGGATATATTACCTATATTGATGGAGAGGAATGGTATCCCTAGTCTCCTCCGAGTCGAAGCGAGAAGGAATTAGGGGTTTGAGGCGGAGGCGGAGGCGGAGGTAGCGAGGGCGGCAAGGAGGTCGAGGCGTACAACGCGGCTCTTTTTGCTTCCCGACTTTCTCGTTTTCTCAACACAGTTTGTTTGTTTTTTAACGTTAATAACCGGTACTTCCACATTACAACAGCTTTTTCAAATTCTTAAATTACAATATTACCCCCTACTGGATATATTTACTTCTACAATATTCGGATTTAGCTGGTTCAGTGAGGGATTCCTTATTGAATATCTATATTAACTTCTTTTTCTTTTTCTTTTTTTATCATTTGAATATAAATTAAATTGTACTAGTTTGATTAATTTTATAATATAATATATATATATATTGTACCTGAAAAATTATAGTAATACGGAGTATAAAATTATCAAGTCGCTGCCTTCACTTTTGGCCGCTGAAAGTATTCAATCCATATTCCATTTTTAAAGACGTGAATGCATGTCTAATGTCTATAATTTGTTCGTATCGCGTTGAAATCGACGATTCTTGTTAAACAATTCATTTGCCCTTTAATTCAAGGTGGCTTAACTATAAATATATTACTCTAATTATTTAATTAAATGAAGCATATTGTTTAACAACAACAGAAAAGAAGCATATATATGCTCTACCCATCATATAATGGTGTTTTGCCCATTTTATTTTTGTGAATCAACTAACAACCATAAACATTTAGTATAGTCAAAGAATTCGAGAATGCTCCTAGCTATATATATCCATGTTGCAATAATTAGTTTTAGGTCTTTAAAAATACTTTGTTTTCGTAGAATGTTTCCACGTATTTCATCCGGCGTGAGTAATATATTTGAGGAGCTACAACATTGAAAAATGCGCACTAATTGCATTGCTACTAATTAATTAGTTTGATGATACCAGAGCAAAAGATAAAATATACTCATATATAGTCAGAAATTTAATTGACTGATTCCCGATCCTAAATTGCCAGAAATCTCCATTTGGAGAATTGACAGATCAGTATAATTTCGCAAACTAAACAATGCAATTATAAAATTAGTTTAACGCGTAAATATATATTGATCCAAATTAGAGAACTATAATCTGGGATGATTTTGTACATGTGCAAGGCGGGCGATCGCATAGAGTCTTCAAGAAATGAAAGCCTCGATAAATATATATTTCTATACATAACATATATATTCTATAAGTGGGAATTATCACATATAGCCATTTATATAATTACAGTACATTTGGCAAAGTGCATGCTTTGGAGTGATGAATTATGACTTCAATTCTCTTTAATTAGTTTAAAATTTTTTGAATTAAGCCCACGTTTGATTGGATGTTTTTAGAGGTTGGAAAAAGATTCAATTACTTGAATCTATTACTTGTTGTTTGATTTAGATAATGAGTTAATCATTACCCATACTTGAGGGTAACTCAATCACCCAATTTGTTATCCCTCAAAATAGAGGGGAAACAAATGAAAGAGAATCTCTTACTAATTATTTTTTTCCATTGTTAAACGAACACTCAATAAAAATAATGATTATTGTTATCATTTAACTTCTTTATTTGATTTCATTCCCTTTCCATTCCTCTATTCGAACCAAACGACCACTAAGGCATAAAGCTTATTCAATTCAACGCCCTCTAAACTTCTGTTTTTTTTTTCTTAATCTATTAATAAAAGGTGCTTATTTTAAGAACTTACACAAGACTTTTATTAATATCTCCGTCTTCAACTATAATTTATCCAGAGTATGGATTTCTCAATACAAGCATGATATAATTATTTTGTTTCTTGATTAATGTACATAGATAAAAAGTACTAGTATCGACTAATAATTCATAATGACATTACCTTACTTAAAGAATCAGCAAAGAGCGACAATATTTTGTATGCTTCTCAAATCTCAATGAACGCACCTATTTAAAAACTAATATAATGAACTTTTATTGCCGCTCTCTTTTGGAGAAAGACCCACTTAAATAATTTTCTGTAGTTTTCTATTTGCTATTAATTTAAAATTTCCAAGAAAAACTACATAAATCGTGCAAATATACATGCATTAAAATGTAACTTTGGAAAATAATTAACTACGGTAAAAAGAAGTAGAAATGCACGAAGGCAACTTTATCGTTGCATGCAAACACATGCAACAAAAAAACAAAAACAGAAAGTGAAATATTTTAGCACACGACAAACTGAATAAAGCTACAAAATTTCTGACGAAATTTCAAATCTAAGCCCTCTAATTTCCACTCTAATCTAACTAGTTGGAATTAGAAAAATTCCAACCCATAACTTTAAGGGTCAAAATTTAAAATACCCACCTTCATAACTTATCTATCAAAAATACCCACTTTTACAAAACATATATCAACCATACCCAACTTATTATTAATGCCAAAACTACCCCTTAACCAATCCTCAAGAAATCCATCATTAGACCATTTCATGTTCAAATTATCATGATTCAATAAATACATAATCAGGCCCAACATGCTTCCGTACAACTTCTAAATAATTCAAAACATAAATCAACAGTATACCTTTCGTCGACTGGTCACCTTCCGGAGCTTTAATCGCGTTTTACGGACTTCTTGCCTCCTCGGCCTTCGTCCAACCACACGCTCGCAAGTGGTGGTTGCAACCTTCTTCCTTCACTGTGTTCCGGCTTTCGCCGAATGGTCACCTTCAGGAATCAGTTTCCCTCCTTCGCTGTGTATCGACTCTAAATATTTTTGTTGAAAAATGAAAAGAAAATATTTATACTAAACCGAAATAGTTGGGCAAAAACTAAGTGTTTATAGAGGAATTATATAAAATTTAATTCATTTTATAAAATACTCCCCAAGGGAGGAGACAAACTTGTTTAGCTACTCATAGTAGCTAATACTTGTGTACATAAAAATAAAAAGGAACTAAAACTAAAAACGAAAACTTTTAAAAACAAGAATTTAAAATTACAAAGATAGATTCTGAAGAGAGAGTGTGTAGTGTGAGAAAGTTGTGGAAATTTTTCGATGATCTCTTCTCTCCAGCACTTGTGTTTATATAGAGGTTTGAACCCCTCTATTATTGCTTGGTTGTTGGCCTCGGATTCCTTCTTCGTGGCCAGCTTGCTTGAATATGACATCCACCTTCTTTTGTCGGCCTTGATTGCCGACACTTGTTAGTGGCATCACATGGTGCTGGACCCTCGCCTTATCGTCTTGTGATAATGCTGGTAGGGGCCGGCTACTTTTCCTTCCACTCACTTTTGTCCTGAAGCTTTTGGTGAGTGGTCCTCCTGTTCTTCCACCCACTTTTGTCGTTTCTTTTGTGGGTGCGATCCTTGCTGTGAATCACATGATTCACTCTGCTTTGTCGGCCACCTTACTTTTTTGGTGCCCGAGGTGTTCTTCCCTTGGGTGTCTGACGTTCGTCATGTTCATCAGACCGGAATCTTCTTCTATCAGGTTTCGGGAGGAAACCTTTGCCGAATTCTGGCTCCTTCTGCGACGAACATTGGTCGCAGATTCTCTCGATCCAATGGCTAACATGAGCCATATTGCAGAATTTGCGACGAGTCTCTTTGCTCCCCGCGATCTTGTTTCCCCAAATAGTTTGCCTCTTATTCTCGAAAGAATTTTCAGCAAACTGGGTTGTGGTTCCTGTCATTGTATTGACCAGGAACGTTCCCAGATCTGAGCTCTGAAAGAACTTGAATCTGGACTTCATTTTGTCCATCTCTGTAAGACAGACCCAAAGACCCCATGCTCGTCTCGTGGAGATTTGATCCTCCGTAAATGTTGAGACGATTGCGGCATTAAACTCAGGAACTTTGATCCGGTTCAAGGCTCCTGTATCTGGTCTCCGAAGCTTGATGAAATGGAAGGCTTCGTAGACTCCTTTGCCAACTGGTTCTGGAGCTGCACTGAAGAAGTACAATTCCAGAACGTCTCCCCTTTTGAGGGACTCGTTGTTCTCCCATGCGTCGAACACCGTTTTCTGGATCCATTTGGGTAGACCCTTGATTTCGGTGAATGCCGGAGAAGTGGTATAAACTGAAGCTAATGCCCCAAATTCATACCATTCTTTAACATCGTTTGGATTGGCTCCTGGCGTGAACCAAACCCTTGGATACTTTCCTGCAACATCAACCCGGCAATTTCTCGGATTGATTCCCCTTCTCGTAAGAAGTTTCTCCCACCTGTCTTGATAATTCTGCCAAGAAGGAGAAGAAATAATCAGATTAGTATCAACCTTAACTTGGCCTGTCATGGGCCTAAGGCTGATCTCTCCCTCTTTTTCCCCAGAGGTGGAGGGTTGACATGTTGGTTCAGGGAGTGACCCCTTAACAACATCTTTTCCTCGAGCGTCCGGCTGTGAAGCCATTCTCTCAGGACTTGGGCTAGGGGTACTTGAATCCCCTGCTACAGGTAATCCGCCCTGTACGGAAAGCATTGCTTTAGCCCGATTTTCACGGACTGCGCGCAAGAGCGGCTTTTCAGTTGCTTCCTGAAGATTGAACATCTTCATGAAACAGACATCAATTTGGCTAGATACTTTGGCTTCGTCAGCCGCTTGTATCTTTCCTGCTTGTTTAGTATGCAGCACACATCTGTGCCACTCTTGTTGTAGCAGCTCTAGACTTTCAAAGAGCTGCCCCTGTATTGCCTCGATGGCCTCCGCTTCAGGGAGCTCCATCCCTTGTAAGGAAATCTGCAAGAACATTCTGATCAGATTTCAAAACGACAATATCATAATCATAATATTGGCATTCTGCTTGCCACCTAATCAATCTAGCCTTTTCAGGTTTAGATTCAAACTTTTTTGTTAAGAAAGCTTTAACGTTAGTGTTATCTACTTTCAAAACAAATTTTTTAGCAAGTAAGAATAGCGGCCATTTTTTGAACGCCTTCCTGACTGCAAAAAACTCTTTCTCGTTTATGTGCCATCGCACAGCTTCGTCGTTGGAGAAAAGACCGCTACAGTATCTGCAAGGTTCTTCTCCATAAGGGGTGATCTTTGTAAGCACAGCTGCCCACCAAAAATCACTCGCGTCGGTGTAGAGGACCAAGTCATCCTCGTCTTGTGGTATTGAAAGTTTCGGGAGATTTTTACAAATCTCTTTCAACTTTTTCATACCCTCACGATGTTCTTCCTTCCATATGAATGGAACATCTTTCTTCAGTAATGGACTGAAAACCTTTCTGTGTTCCGCAAGATTTTTGATGAACATCCCTGCGAAGTTGACAACTCCGAGAAAGCTTTGGAGCTGTTTTTTCTCCTTGAGATCCTCCGAGAAACCCTGGACCTTTTCCACAATATGATCTTGTAGAATAATCCCTGATTCATCGATCTCGATCCCCAGAAACTCCATCCTCTGGGTGGCTATGACTGCCTTCTTTTCTGACAGCACTAGTCCTTCTTGTTGACAAACATCTGCAAAGATCTCCAGATGCCTGACATGTTCATGAATGTTTTTTGATGCGATAAGAATGTCATCAATGTAAACAAACATAAACATAGAATAATCTTTGAAGAGATTATCCATCTTTCTTTGGAATATCTGAGGCGCATTGGCTAGCCCCATTGGCATGACATTCCAGACGTAATGTCCTTGAGGAGTTGAGAAGGCTGTGAACTTCTTACTTCCTTCCTCCATGCGAATCTGGTAGAAACCTGATTTGCAATCGAACTTTGAGAATACCCTTGCACTTCTGATGCAGTTGATAAGGTGTTCTCTACTTGGGATGAAATATCCGTCAAACTCAAGAATATCATTAATTCCTTTGTAATTAATGACCAGTCTTGGTTTTCCTCGCTTGATCTCCCCATGATTTCTCACCAGAAATCCAGGACTGCTGTATGGTGATCTTCCTGGTTCGATCAGCTTCAAATCAAGGTGTTCCTTGATTATGCTCCTCATATCCTGTTGATCTTGAGGGTTCATCAGGATAGGTCTGAACCTAACGAACTCATGCTCCTTTCCAGTTTTAACTTTCAAGGTTGCTCTGAGCTGGTTCTTGTCCCACCATGCCAAAGGATTCTCATGGTAACTCTTCTGAATCCTCCTTTTGACGTCGGCAATGGACACCTGTTCTTCTTCCTTGATATCTTTGTGTGATATCAGGGATACTTTGAGGATTTGAGTTTCTTCCTCAGAGAGATTTGGGAATCCCTCAGTTCTGCATTTGAGCAAAACTTCTCCGAATCTCCGTTGATCCTTCATTTGGGGTCGCCGGAGTCTGCCATCATCACCACGCTTGCTGCGGAATTTGATTGGCATTGAACGATGAAAAGCTCCATTGAGCCTTTGCACAATGATTTTGTGATCACAATTGGTTGTGAACACTAGCCTCCTAGCTTCATTGTCCTGTATATACCTCTTGAAGCTTTGCAGAAAATTATTGCCGAATAATATATCTGCTCCAGTATCATGGAAATAAATTGGTGGAGTTTTGACCTTGTACCAAGGTGTCTGTCCTGCTCCGCCGATCAATATTTCCGTTTGCTTTACTCCCTTTGATAGAAGCAAAATCTTTTTGGAGAAATCCCTTCCTGCAATTCGAGGTAGATCTTCTTCCACTTCTGCGGGAAAGACTCCTCGTTTTGCTGTACAGATTCCTGCTCCCGAATCCACATAAGCAGCAAAATATTCTGCTTTGAATTTCTCGTATAACATCCCAACAGAGATGTATATTGAGAATGGACTTGTCATTAGATCATCAACCTTTGACGCCCGATTGTGATCTCCATTCTTCCTGATTTCCATGACCATGGTTTATATTTGTCAAGGAAATCTCGTCCTAAGATCAGGACATCTGCTTCTTGTCCGGCTTGGCCTTCGGTCTGGATTTCAAAACCTCCAACCTCCAGAGTTCCGATGTATCGGTTGTCACCTGGATTTGCCAAATAATACAACGAACTACAAGGAAACTGATTTTCCCTGCTTGTTGTATCAAATTTTGTGGAAACTTGTCTCCATCCTTCGGGACATTTGAGTTTAACCCTCATGTCTGGAGCTGGTGTTTCCTGGATCGCCATTCTCTCATATGATTGAGAGAAACTTCTTGTAATAGACCCTGAAGTCAGTCTATTTCCCTGAAATGATAGCCTCGGTGCTCCCAGTCTGAGACTTTGAGTATGGCTTAGCACCGTCTTGTCTCCAATATCGATGTCGATTTCTCCGATCTGAGGAATCTCCACTCGGTTTGGTTTGACTGCCTTGGCTACCTCCTTGAATATTTCTGGAATCTCAATAAATTCTTTTCCCAGAAATAATTCCGTGTGATGAGAATTTGATAGGGCATACGAGACTTGATAAGTCAGTGAATATGGCCTATTCCCATCTGTCAACAGCTCCTTCTTTTTGTAGTCCTGATAGAGGGTCAGGGCTCTGCTGAAGGATGAATCCTGTAGATTATAAGCGATCTGTGGATAGAACTCGGTTATAATCGTCTTGGCATAGAGATTGCCTGAAAAGGCTCCCAGAACTGATGCTCTAGTATCTCTAATTCTTTTGTCGCAAAGTGCAACATCAATTGGTTGGTCTGTCCCTGGGGATAGGGATGATTTGATCACCAACTGAATTGCTCCAATATGAATCCATTTCATCGTACTTGCGACTTCTGGCTTCATTTTCTTAAGATCCTGCCTAATATCTTCAGCAGGAACCAGCTGGATTTCCACCTGATTACTTGTAATCTCCATTGGAAGCGCCATTTCTCGGTTTGTGACACCAAAATAGACATGATGCTTCCTCTTGGATGGTATCAAGCTATTAAAAACCCGATTCAATCTTCCATTGGAAAACCCTTGGTATGTTTGTACCTCTCCAGTTTCCCTGTTGAGTTTTCTTACGAGCTTCTTCACCACTTCTTCCTGTGGAATCAAAAAATGGCAAGTAAATCCATTCTGATCCTCCTTCTGGGTGTGGTGGACCTCGGGTTCCTCTTTAGTCTGACTCGGTTCCGGTTGATCCATCGGACATTCCCGAATCTTCAGAACTAAAGACTTCTTCTTGCTCATATATACTCTCATCAGAGGATATATCTTCAAATTGATACACGGGTATCAATTTCTGTTGGTAGATTGCGTCTTCGATATCCGGTGTGGATTCGAATCTCCTTATCTGCCTTTTCTCGTTGTCTGGGCAATTGGTTGAAATATGCCCCTGTGCACCGCACGTCCAGCAATTGCAATCTTTGAAACTTTCATTTGCTTTGGTCTGGGTGCGCCTGAAAGTTTTCTTCGCCGGGATTCTCTTTTGATTTGAGAATCGGTTTCTTGATGGTCCGCTCCGTTGGCCTGATTTGTAAGAGCGTGCCTTTTGTCTGGTCCACATAGTTCTTGGCTTCCAAGAACTCCTTCTGGACTTTCTTTCATAGGGTTGGTACCTATGTTTCTTTCGGCTCCTCCTTTGATACAGCAACTCACCACCAATCTCTGTTGGAAGATCAATGTTGTCACACATCAATGGGGACTTCTTGTTGAGTCTTCTCAATTTCTTGAGATTCCTTAAGTCTGCTGCCTTCTGGCACCATTCGGACAGCTTCTTGTGGACATAAGACATCCTTCTTGAGGCACTATCAAGGGGATATTCTCCCGGTGATACGTATTCATTGATGAGCATCTCCCTCCATGGACTTGGAAACTTTGTGAAAAAGAGGTCCTTGGCGGTTTGAGCATCAACTACCCCCATATGAACATATAGGGTATATAGACGTAGAAATTCATCAAGAGCTTTAGGCTCTAGCACCATTAATTTTAGATTGTAGAGTGCCTGATGATATTTCTTGCGTTTCTCCTCTGCGGATCCTTCGAAAAAACCCATTCCCAAGAAATGGATCTTAATCTGTTTAGTAGCCTCCTTAATAATGTCATAAGGTTTTGTGCTATTAAACAGTTCTTCCCTTGCTGAGATGTCGATTTTATCCCAGTATTGTTTTGCCATTCCTGCCAGACTTGCTTCGAAGATTTTGGCAAACTCCTTTTTATCGTACTCAATTGTGGTGACTACGATATTCAATGATGAAGCCCATTCGTCGATCAGATCCTCCCAATCTTTGAAACTGGCTTCGTCGATGTTGAGAATCAATCCATATGGATGGATTGGTTCAAGTGTGGCCTTTCCTACAGGAGTATCCCGCATCTGTGGCCTGCGTCTTTTAGTTCGTTGGTAGTGGCTTGCATCGTCTGAAGCTCCACCTCTTTTTGACGAACTTTCTTCTTGAGGTTCGTTTTTGGGAACCTCATCTCCTTGGTTCATCTTTAGATCAACCATGTTGAGGTTAGCAAAAGATTCTGCTAACTCCTGTAGATCTTCTAATCCGATTCTGTCAAGGCTATTCATGATATTTGCCTTTCATGATTCGGATTATATCCTTTGGCTGCAACTCCTTGGGTGCTGCCTCAAATATAGGGGGATTCGTCGGGTCATTGGACCATTGCTTCCGAATTTTTCCGGAACATGGTTTTCGCCTTTCGATCTCCTTCATTCTTTTCTGGATATCACACAAGAGGGTTAATATTTCCTCTTGTTTGAGTAATATTCTGCTCAGCTCCATCGGTAGATCATACAGCTTGACGCCATAATATTCCACCGTCTTTTGGATCTCCCGCAAGTTGACGTTGTCGGAAGAGCTTGGCTCGATCTTTTGGTAGCCTGGAAAAGCTACACTCGCCTTGTCTTTTGGTTCCATCAATCGTGGGACTGATGGGCCTCGTCTCTGGTTCGTTCAATCGCCGTTCTGGTAGCGGCGAGTCCCATGAGGTTCTCATGGTAGAATTGGATACTCGTGATAATATCACGAATAATCTCGACCTCCTCTCCTCGTCGTACGTTGGTAACGAGGGCTCGGTTGTTCCAGTTGAGTCCGTCTAATAGACGGGTGATTTCACTCTCCACATGTTGTAGAGAATTCCTGTATGGTACACATCTCGGACACTCGT
Source organism: Salvia miltiorrhiza (assembly GCF_028751815.1). Lineage (NCBI taxonomy): Eukaryota > Viridiplantae > Streptophyta > Magnoliopsida > Lamiales > Lamiaceae > Salvia > Salvia miltiorrhiza. Next base: position 47,340,193 of record NC_080389.1, read on the forward strand.
CCGGATCCATAAACTTTTAATGGAGTCTCCTCCCACATGGGTTAATCGTAAAATAAATTAAAAATTACATAATTCCTCTATAAAAACCCGCTCTGATACCATTTTGAGAAGCGCGGGATCAATTTGAACAATTACCAATTTTAATCATTTTTTGCTTAACAGTACGTGGCGTTGTCTCACAGTCCAGACCCAGTTTACCGAAGTAACCTATCGGGCACGAGGAAAGTTTCCAGCCGATATACTAGTCAAGCTTAATTAGGCAAAAGATGGGAAATAAAGAGAAATTAAGTATAAGGGTAGAAATGGTATTTCACAATGAAGTGGGTATTTTTCATAGATGTTTTATATAGGTGGGTAGATTTGATAGATATATTATAAAAGTGGGTATTAAAAACCATTTGCCCTAACTTTAAATACTCCACAAAGTGTGTCTGACTTGACATTGACCAAATATTCTGTGTAACCAATGTCCATATGCAATACAATAATAGCACACTGATTCCAATGGACATTATATTAAAGTAAAGTAATCTCAACTAATAAAATTGCAATCTCTGCTTAATCCATCAATCTATGCTAACATCTCCCTAATTCACATTCTAATCCGATTAAATATGTAATTGCGTCGTCAATTAGTTACCTTACCGTTGTTAGCACGACCTATGTAATTCCGCTGATCCGAAGGCCTCCCGCCGCCGCCGCCGTCGTCATCGCTGCAGAAGCTGCCGTCCTCGTCTTCATCCTCATCGCCGCCGTCGTCGGAGGACAGATGCACCAGCCAGCACACGCCGTGGAGGTGGCCGTTTAGGCACACGAAGTACTCCACCGCGCCGTCGCTGGATCCGAGCTTCCTCGCGGCGGTTTTTTGCGGGATCAGCCGCGCCGCCGTCATACTCCACACCCTGGCGGCGCAGTAGGGGCACCGCATCCCTTCCTCGAACTCGATCCGCTTCCTGATTAGGCACTCCCGCGTCCGCGACTTGAAAAATGCCCTAAATACCCCTCGGTAAACACCGACGTCATCGTGCCTCTCCGCGTCCTCGCCGCCGCCGCCGGCAGCGTGCTCGCACGGATCGCTCACGTACAGCACGTCGCCTCTGCAGCTCTTGGACAAAAAGCTCCTTCCCGACGTCTTCGAGAATCGCGACTCCTCCGCGAAGTGCCCCGGCGAAGGGCGACTCAGTCGGAAATGGCGAGTCGACTCGCATCCGCCGCAGAAGAAGAGGAGCTTGGCCAGCGCCGGCCATCCGCCGATGATCCGGCTGTTGGTCGCCCCCTCCGTGAGCGTGGCGATCATCCGCGGCGCGCGGTAGATGCAGAGCTCCCGCCAGAGGAGGCGCTTGGCCAGCGCGCGGAGCTTCCAGCTCACCGCTGCCACGCGGCAGAGCGTGCGGATGTCCCACTTCATGTACTCGAACACTAGAAACAGAACTCGCTCGTTGAGCAGGCCCGAGTTGGCCGACTCACTGAGTCTCAGCACCTGACTCGCACTCCCCCACTCCCCCATTCCTCTCTCTCTCTCTCCCCGGCAACAACAACTCTCTACGCCGGGGAAAACGGATTTTATAACGGGCTGGGACACGTGGAAAACTAAATGCGGGCGATCGAGCACGTGCTGCGTTTCCATTGGACAGAAAAACACGCGTTTGGATCTTATTGGCGGGCGCAGGGGATGGAGCGGCACATGGGAAAAATCCACCTTGTAAGAGGGGAGCGAGTCCCACGTAGCGGGTCTGGATATATCCTTTTCCGTGGCTCGAAATATCTTTAAGGGTATACGTGGCGGATTAGGGAGCCAAGGGGCGCTAAATATCTAGGTTTTATATAATCTTTGAATCTTGATGGTGGTGGGCAGCTAATGACGGGTGTACGCGTGGGAGTAGTGGTTGTACACCACGTAACAACAGTTTTGACTATTTGCTGACTCGATTTTTGGGTTTGGATTAAATCCTTTGATGTGTTGTCGGATGTTCGTAGAGAATTCATACTCAAAAGTTCTTCTTTTTCATAATCATTATGCTTCTAATAATCCAGGTGTAAGCGACATAGACTATAATGTTTATTTAAGTTTAAGTGGCTATGATTTGGTACAATACTGTATATATAGTTGTATGCTAATTTCTATCAACTATAAGTATTTTTAAAAGGAATCATAAAAATTTAATTGAAGTAATCTTAAGTGGTTTGTGTTAAGAAAAATTGAAAGAATCAATGTTTAATTGTCTCATTTTTTAGATAAATGATTGTCGATATATATATATATATATATATATAGGGTGCGGTTATAGTGAGAACCACACTTATCGTGAGAACATAAGAACCATTAAAATCAATGCATCTACTATATAAATTAATGCATTCGCTATTAAATTTAACGCATCCGAAAATAATAAATTTTTTGCTCCCTTCAGGATTCGAACCCAGGATCTGCATTTATCCACCAAGATGATGCATCCACCGTAGATCTTGATGATCGAATGGTTTAAAATGGTTCTCTGTTCTAATTTTATTTAGTGGTTCTTATTTGAACCTCTTCCTATATATATATATATATATATATATATATATATATATATATATACGCGCGTTTACAAAAGATTGTAATACTTAATTGACGAAATTTTATGTTAATATATCACTCTTTAAATATCGTGGATGCGTAGTTACAGTATGGATTTTAATTTCTATTTTAGATAAACTCATAAATAATTTGAGTGGACTAGAAATATAATTTATTTGTATAAATTGAACGAATAGCTTATATTTATAAATATCAAATGTATAATTAGTTTGATTATAAAATTGTTGTCGCGGGAGTTATATGGATCTTTGATATTGAAGGAATTTTTTGTTAGTTGAATAATATACAATAAGATTTTCAAATTATTTAGTAGGTACACGACTTGTATATAGTTTATAAATAATCAATAATATTTCTTCAGAAATTGAATGAAAATTCAATTATAAAGTCTTTTTTTATTACAAATTCAATTATAATGTCTTAACATGCATTGAATCTTTGACCATCTTACTTCGTAAAACCGACACAACAAAAAATTTATTTTAATTTTTGTCCAAAACATTAAAATTTAAATAAAGAAAACATAAAAATGCGTGCCTAAGTGGTTAATGATTAACTTTCCCATTAGGGAAGTGGGATATGGACAGGGAGCGTGGTCCATGTTTCCTCTGCACATGAACAGAATCTCAAACTTTTTATATTAATTTTGCCTTTTGTACTTTTCCTGTTTTGTTTAATTTTATTTACTCTCTTCGTCCGCAAAATGAGTATCCATATTTATTTTTTAATTCGTCCATGAAATAAATTTTAATTTCCTTTCTTAGTAAATATATCCCACACAATCTTTTAATTAATACTTTCACTAAATGAGATCCTTATTCAACTAACACCACACTCAACACATTTCTTAAAACTTGTGCCGTCCACAAATGGATACTCATTTCGTGGACGAATGAAGTATAATTTATAGGTAGCTAGGCTTTGTATTTAATTTAATTTTGGGTAACCATAAAGCCAACACCTTTTTGTACTACCCCAAAAGCATAATGTACTACTCGACACTGTTAAAATTGTGCGATTAACACTTGTTTAACGAGAGGTAGCAGAACAAGAATCTTAGATTTAGATGGGTTAGGTATTGTTTTTGTACTATACTATTTTTATATTATATATATATATATATATATATATATATATATATATCTATATAGGGTCAAGTTAAACAAAGAATGATCCTAAGTATAGAGAATAAAGAATTAATCTCCATCATTCAAACCACTTAATCATGCGGTTGAGATTAATTTAGTTTTCAGCTTTTAATGTATTAAACCAAATTTCGAAATATTAATTTTAATTAGAAAAGGGCATTAAAGTAACTATCTATTGGGTAAAAACTGAAAGCACGGAAATCACTCCCCCATTTTATGCGGCCTCTCCTCTACAAACCTCTCTATCTCTCTCTCTTTCTCTCTCATTTACAGATTTTGAAGCATCAAACCTCCCTCTACCTCCGCCGATACAGCCGCCGCCACCGCACCTCCTTTCTTCCTCCTCCCTAAACCGTCGGAGGCCCAGCAAGATCGTCGGGCCGTCACGATTTTCACCATCAAAAACCTCATCTCCCTCTCTATTTCAACGGCGAGCGGCGAGAATCCACGCCGCCCCCTTCTCCATCAAAAACCTCATCTCCCTTCTCTATGTTTAAGCGTTTCCAATTGGGGTTATCTGGAGAGATTGGAGTTAGTTTTGTTAACTGAGGAATGTGTGTAATTTTGTGTTTGGGATCTTGTTGCTTGGATATTCTTGATTGTTGTGGCTGCTGGGTTTTGCTTGATTAAAAAGAAAAATGTAATCTTGGATGAAATGGCATGTGAATTTTGTTTCTTTTAGTTTGCTTAATTATTGGATTTTTTTCTTTCTCGCTGTGGGTAATATTGCAGGGGAATTTCAAGCAAAATCAGTACCTGATAACCCCTTTTAATTGTTTGTGTAGTTTATATTAGATTCTTGTTTTTGTTCTTTTTGTCACTTGGGGCTTCTTTCGCCAATGGATTTGATTTTTGGGTGTTTTGCAACTAAGTAGTTCATTCTGCTTGCAGGGGGGATTATTTATGTTCGATCTTTAGCTTCCATACTGGTTTTGTGACTCGACGCAAGAACTCATTGGAGGCCAGCGCAACCGTGGAGATCCGGCGTCTCATCTCCAAAGAGATCTCTCATAGTCGGATTCTTCATCTGGGAATTAAATCTCTTTGCAGTCTCTGTCTAATCTGCACTTTTATTTTTCTTTTCGTCAAAATAAATGATCAATTTTGGAATTTGGGGGATATTCACGTGTCCATTCAATATGAATATATCTGTTCTGTTCATTAGAAATTGAGTTCTGTTCATTTATGTTCATGCGTCCAGTAAATCTAAATAAGAAATCTAAATATATTGTTCATTTAGAAATTGTGTTCTGTTCATTTAGAAATTGGGTTCTGTTCATTTATGTTCTTGCGTCCAGTAAATCTAAATAAGGTTTTCGTTTCTGCTGTGAAATCTGATTTTTTTTCGTTTCCTTAACATAAACATTTTGAACATGCTTTAAACAATTACGAACACTTAAATAAACTATTTGAATTTTTCTTACTAACATAAAATATTTAACATAAATCATTTCGAACAAGTGTAAAATAATTACGAACACCAAAATAAACTATTTGAATGTTCATTGAAAAAAATGTTTATAGTTCATTGAAAAAATGTGTTCTGTTCATTTATAAATCGTGTTTTGTTCATTTAGAAATTGTGTTATGTTCATTGAAAAATCATGTACTATTATATTTCTGAATAATATTATTCATATTTGATTGATTGAGAATTGTAAAAATATTTAATATAAATTATTTTGAATAAGCATAAAAAAGTGGTAAAGTCTACCCTGGACATATGCGCACCTGCGCATCGCCTTATAATTTGAATTTAAATTCACGAGTTTGGGGGAGAAAAAGGATGAATAATGAATTCAATAACCCTTAAATCATTAGCTTTTTAGTGAGAAGCGGTGGGCACAATTTCCAGAAGGGGACACAGTGAAAAAAAGAAAAAGGAAAAAAAAAAACAGCAATTGATGATTTCATTTGCATGTTGCTGCTTTTCCATAATTATTGAATTCATTATTCATCCCTTCATCCTTTTTCTCCCCCAAACTCGTGAATTTAAATTCAAATTATAAGGCGATGCGCAGGTGCGCATATGTCCAGGGTAGACTTTACCTAAAAAAGTTACGAACATCTAAATAAAATATTCGAATTTTTCTTGTTGACATAAAATATTTTGAACAATCTTAAAAAAATTATGAACATCTAAATAAAATATTTGAATTTCTTATGACATAAAAATTTAACATAACTTTTCGAACAAGCGTAATAAAATTACGAACATCTAAATAAAATATTTGAATTTTTTTTTCAGACATAAAATATTTAATATATAACTTTTTGAACAAGCATAACAAAATTACGAACATCTAAATAAAATATTCAATTTTGTTTACTGACATAAAAAATTTTGAACAAGCCTTGTGAACATCTAAATTAAATAATATTATACAGATTATGAAAAGATTTCCTAATTCAGCAAATTAAGTTCGACAAATCAGTACAAGTTGTTCGATATAATTATTAAAATGTTCATATAAAAAACAACGAATTAATTTAATAATTTGGCTGAACAAAAAATGTCGGTTTCAATAATGTTTATGGGTTATGAGTAATAAATAATATTATATTTTAATGAAAGAATATATTGCAAATAAATGAAAAAAATATTGATTTATAGCCAAGGAAAAAAAATTCTGGTCAACCAAACGTGATTAAGGAATTAAATGGCTATTAAAAGAAAATACGAAAAGATACACGGTCTTACCAAATATACTTGGATCATGAGTATCTTTAGATGAGGAAAATCGGTTACAATAAATAAGTCTATTACTATTATAACCTTTTCATCCATTATTAAATGATAAATACCGAAAATATTACAACCGTGAGATTAGAAAGATTGGATGCACGAGATTAATTCTCTATTCTCTAAATACTTATCATTCTCTGTTTAACCTTTCTCTATATATATATAAGTAAGTTATATCGAGGGTTGTGCGTCCCGTGCACCGCCGTTAAAATTGCTTGAGGTTGATTGTCACAACAACATTTTGGATTAGTCATTCTTTTAAATCAGATCAGTTGATTGTTTTCAATACTGACAGTTTCAGAGCCAATATATTTTGTTTTATCAGATGATACACATATCACTTTTTTTTTGTGAATAATATCTTTATATATATAAAAAGCAAAGTAAATGTAAATAAGTTCAATTGCAAGGATATAATTGGAATTGGAAAAAAATATCCACTATTAAATTAAACTGCCAAAAGGTTACTCTATTTAATTTCTTTAAAACTGCTGAAAATTTTGCATGTTTATTGTATCTATTTAGTTTTCTTTTAATTACATAATAAAGCGGTTGTTCTATTTGAAACTATAAATTGTATTTTTAAACTTTAATAATTTTCTACTTTCTTTTAATTCTATAGTATTAAAATTTATTAATTGGACAATATGTAATTATTATGAAATGATAATTCAATAATCTCATCCAACTAATTGGATATTAATTATTTTTAATTAGTTTCCCAAACTCTTATTTCAATTTTGTGTTGAAAAGCCCCAGTTGTATATATTTCAAAAAATTGGTATTTATTAGGAAATATTTAAAATTGAGAGAGAAATTGCCAAATAATTATATAAATACATGAGTTGAAAATAAAGCTCACTCGATTCATAATTTATTTTGCAACTAATCCTTCTGATTAACCATTAAATTTCTTTAGCGTTATTGTTGGGTTTTAAATTAAACATTTTTACGTTTAAGGCGAGCTTTTTAATAAAAACCATCACAATCATTTTGATGGATATTAAAATAAATTGATATATCTTTTGATTATTAATATTTAAAAATCATCTAGATTTCACTAATTTTTTTGTCAGAGATCAATATGTTTAATATCAACTATTTTCATCTTTGTCGAGATCTTTCGTGAATCATAATTTTTGCTAAATGAGTTTTTGGTCCAAGGTTAGAATCTCATAGGTTGCAATTTTTTTTTTTAATTTGTAATGTTACATCGTGAATTCAAAGTCAACTTATTTTATATTATAAATCTTATTTGAATAATTATAGCAACTCCCTATATAATTAACATATATATATATATATATATATATATATATGGAAACATGTTATATTTTTATATAAATTATATTGGTTATATTAAAAGATTACATCACTTTGCAAATAATAAATTTTGTATCAAATTTAAATTTATTAATTTATATTAATAATTATAAAGCATACGAATAACTTAAGTGAGTCTAAAATCACAATCGCCGCGCATCGCGCGGGAGGTACACTAATTTTATATTTGTAGATACATCATTTCTATTTCCTTATGGAGTAAATCCCAACATTTTGAATTGAGTCAACCTTAAAAAAGAAATTCAAACAATGAATTCAATTCAAAATGATGTGATTTCCTTCGTAAAGGACTAGAAAATAGTGTATTGACAAATACAAATTAGAATATATAATATTGTTCATAAAAGTATACAAAATTATTTGTGCCAACCCACAAAAGCAAAACAACTTTGTTTTGAAATATTGTTGGCATTGAGAGCACCCAACTCGATGTGGTTTGAAAGAGTGGCCGGTCCGAAATAAAGTTGAGGCAATCGACGCGAAGTAATCCTAGCAGCAGTAGCTTTGAATCCTTCAGTCAGTCAGTTTGAGTATATTGATGTTTTCATCAATTCGCATTTTAGTTTAGTAAAGTCTTTGTGTTGGTGACCAGCTTAATTGGCCGTCTGTTGATCCTTCAAACTGAGATTTCTTCATCAGTTTGGTTCTCCTTCAACTGGATCATATGTTGATTTTCTTTTGCAGTTTGATCTTCAGCTGTGGTTTTAGTTGTCTTAAACTTCTTCATATAATTTCTCTAAGTCATTTCTTTTTAGACTTAGTTTTCAATATACTGCATTTCAGCTGGGAATTTCCTGATCCTTCAATTGATTTTGGCTATCATCAACATTCACTTCGTTGGATTTTGACATTAATGAAAACATAAATTTTTTTCAACACTTATTATTGTCGATATTCTATTGTAAACTATAATGACTGTGATGTTGTTCCAACTAACACAAATTTAGAAATTCAATCCTATGTTCCTTTTCGAATATATCTCTTTTGTTTTTTATTATTAAATTCTTATGAAATATCTCAAAATTTTCAACAGAAACCGGAAGTATATCCAAAATTTAAGGTGGCTCTCTAGAAATAGCAAATCCATTGTTCGTAGTCATATTGTGTATTATTTTAATTCTCACGACTTATTTGCTTGACAATATGTGATACGATTTAATATATTTGACCGCGATATGTTATATTGTATAAGGTATAATTTGCGGATTGGAGTTCTCTCGGTATGCCAGGAGGTTTGGGATAGGTTGAATTCTTCTCAGGGTTTATTATGCGACATCAAAAGAAAGAATTTCTCCTTAAATTCCTTATCAACAGATGGAGGATCCACAAGGAACTTAATGGTAAAGGTGAGTTTAGAGGAAAATGAGTAGAAGCAATTCACACACTTCAGAGCTTGGGTTTGAGTAAACAGAAGAGCGGTGTTCGGCACACCTTCCCTGGAAAAGGACCACATGCCAAACAACTGCTCTGCGTATAGCTGAGGGAGCTAATTGAAAAAACGAGATCTGAAAGTAATTGTAGATTGTCTGGAAAAAATGATGAGGTGGAATCCGCAAGCCAGCGGTTGGGTTATCAATCTCTTAGTCTGTGAACAATCAAGCATTTTTTTACCATTTGATCTATATATATTTATTGTGTTATATTTGTATTATATATTTCATAAAGAAAGCGTTTTTACAATAGCCATTTTGAAGAAGGAAAGACAATATTTGGCCACTAATTGAAAAGTAACAAAATCTGACCATTTATTACGTGTTAAGACTATTTTGCCCTTAATTAGGGCGGACCGGATTCGGGTCGAATTCGGGTTTGCGCGTAGGTTAGGCACATATTAGTGCCATATGTGTCAACCGAAAAAAAAAATCAAGTAAATTGGTACTTTTGGCATTATTAGTGTCAATAGTGCCATGCACGAATGATACTAAAGACCATAAGAGAGAGTATATGGCACTAATGACACTAATATGGCCATAAGTACCATTTGTGCAGACCCCTAAATGGAGAATTTAAACCCTAAATGGATAATCTAAACCCTAAATAGGGAATCTAATCCCTACAGAAAAATGTTCAAAATGGTCATATAAATGTACTCATCTATATAAGACAAGACATAGTGTATCAGCCAGTAGATGGAACTAATGGCACTAATAGTGTCATGTGTACCAATTTACTTAGATTTTTTTTTTCGGTTGGCACATATGGCACTAGTAATGCCATATGTGCCTAACCCGCGTGCAAACTCGGATCCGGTTCGCCCTAATTAAGGGCAAAACTATCCAAAAACATGAAAAAATGATCGGATTATGTGTTTTTTCAATTAGTGACCAAATATTGTGTTTCATTCTTCAAAATGGTCATGTGGGTATATTGTTTCTTTCATAAATCTATGCAAAAAATAATGTAAAGTTATTTTCATTCAATAAATTAATCTAATGATTCAAATAACATAATTACAGAGTGATTGATTGCATGATCATTGCCATTTATTTTTAGTCAAAAATATGAATTTTAGGAAACTCCTATTTCATTGCTATGTATTAGGCTGTTTCCTTCTATTAATGTTGTTAATATAAATTGTATCATTAAGAATTCCTTCTAAATATTGTCTGCATTAAGAATTACTCTATAAAATGGGAGTTATGAATAAAATCACCTTATATTTTTATCCAATACATTATAGACATGTTTGGTATAATGAAATAGAATGAGGGGGTAATGACATAGAAGTGTGAATGGAATGGAGGAAGCAATAGAATGATTGTTTCCATGAGTTGAGGAATGAATGACTATGTCTAATTGTCGCAGCCCGATATAGCCAGTGATAGCGTATACCAAGTATCGTACGACTAATAAAAGAAATAGTGAAATAAATAAAAATACATCTTGTATTAGCGGAAGCAATTGCAATTTACTCATTTTCAAGAAAGGTTTTAAGACCCAAAATAATTACTCGCTTGGGTGAAACATAATAAGCAGTTGAAACTTAGCAAGGGTTTAAGAAGTATTTCCCTTATGGGATATTACAGGCATAAGCAAATTAAATAAAGTTTCATCAGAGTTATGCAGCGATATGCGTTACTATATGTATGAAGACATATAGCAGAGAGTTCAAATTCTTATAGAGTCAAAGCATATAAAGATAAATATGAGGTATAGGAAAGACACAGCCAACTGACAATTCCAACAGCCTTCACCCATCCTCGCGCCAAGCCAGACCTGCACATTTAGAAATACATGCAGGGCTGAGTACCAAAAAGCACTCAGTGAACTCATGCCGGAAATAATTGAAATGTTGCTCTTAGAGCTATATGTCAATCCACTACTAGAAAAATGCTCATAGATGACGACTAAAAAGCGTCATCTATGTACATCCACAAGTGTCAAGAATAGACATGTCATCTATACCCTCTCAATAAGATGACACTTAAGAAGCGTCATCTATGCGCTCATAGATGATGCTTTTACAGTATAGATGACACTTAAGAAGCGTCATCTATGAACGTACAAATGACAAAAGTGTCATAATTATGATAAATACATGACGCTTGTTGTTTTAATAGATGACGCTTTATAAGTGTCATCTATAACAACTATACATGACGCATTTTAACCGTCATGTATCCATACAATAGATGACATTGAATAAGCGTAATGTAAGATATAAATAGATGACGTTTTTATGTTTTAGATGACAGTTTTTCACCGTCATCTATTATTTTTGAAATATAATTTTTTTTTGAATTTCCTGTTTTAAATTTTGAAATACAGTAAATTGTAACATTTAACACATAATTTAAATCCTCAATAACATATCCATAATTAATTATCCAACATTAACAATCTTACATCCATACTATATAATACAATATCCTACAAGTTTGGATTAATGTTTAAATCCATCCTAAACTAATACAAACAAAAAAAGTTCAAAATAGTAGCCGTTGGAACATCATATCCAAAACTAACAGAGGTCTTCATAACCAATATTGTCCTTTCACTTGTCAATCTACAAAGCAAAGTAGTTTAAAGAGTTATATACATTATTTAGATATTACAATAGAGAGATATAAATTTTATGGATTATTTGACAAACCTCATGGATCACACAAGGTATTACTACAAGAAGCTATAAAGCATTTACTCCTTTTCCCCTGCACCTGTCCAAGCAACACTTTTCTAAAAAATTAACCTTGATTTCGATTCAATCAACAATAAACTTCTTACAATAAAGGCACAAAGGTCCAAGTGAAGAATGAAAAACAGAAATCTTGAATATCATATTATGTAATACACATAACAAGAAGCACTTAGGTAATATATTCATTTCGAATGCATTATTTTAACCATAAAGCAGTTTAATGAGTCGGTAAAATATCAATTTTATAAATAAATAAGGGAATGATTTAGAGACAATTTATCCTTTCATTTACAAAAGATTATACAAAACATCAAAACAGGTGAATACGAAAAAGAATAAAACAAAGACTATAAAAGCATAGAAGGCAATTGGGGTGACATTTGGTAGGGAATTAATAATATTGGCATAACAGATGTACTAGATAACTAATGGATGCTTGAATGTTAGATAACTAATGTATGCTTCTCTTAAGAATAAATTATTCCAAATTCCCAAACACTCATTTTCAAAAACAGCATATGGGATAATTTTTCAAAATTGCTTATATAAATGTTAGATCAACGGAGCTACGACTAAGTCATATGCACAGTAACACGGTATCATTCTGTTGGTTGTCATTTTGACAGTAGATTATATAGATTTAATATGTTAAATCAACATAAGATCAGACCACATTTAATAATTTAATATAGATCAAATCTCAAATTATAAGGATCAATTGAGTTCCAACTCAATGTGTACAATTTAGATTTGATAGATTTCACTCTAAGAAGCTGGATTGTTGATAGGTTAAGGATGTACTCACAATCTTGGATGGACTTTCTCAGGATGAACAAGGCTAACTTGCAGTAGGTGCTCGTACATTAGATAGTTATGCATGCAGTCTTCAACAACTTTCGCGACCTGCATCAGTCAGAAAAAACTCATTTGTGAGAAAGGGGTGAGGAGTAGGTTGTTCCGTTTTTGCTGCTACTATTTGGGTGAGGAGTCAATTCATTCGCAGTTTTGAACTAATGCTACGTAGATCACAAAACATCGTATGTTGCAGAAAGCTTAAATGTGAAGCCCTTGAATTAACAGACACCATTCTCATTGCTTGATTCAATAAAAAGTTGGTGAAGAAATGGTGAAGAATTACATTTTCTATAACTTTCTGGGAGCTTACTTCAAATACCTGCTTCCCAGTGCAATTCTAAAGACAGCAAACCGCTTGATTTATATGGGGCATAATATTCACCCCAAAGCTGTGTTGTGGCCATATTTCACAAAATTGTTTTACTGGGTAATACAAGTGATAACCATTTACCTGTGATTCTAGAGACTGCATTAGTCTTTGCAGCATAAGCATTTGAGCACTTTGGAGCAGAAACCGGTGCTGGTTTGTGTTTCCATCGTCTCAAACGGCTCCCGGAACTTGGCCTTCTCGCTGAGTTCCTCGAACGAGTGAATCAGGTTCTGAAGCCTGGCAACGAACTCGATCAACAAAGTAGTAAAAGTTGCTAGAGACAACACACTTGCGCTTTCATATGTCCGGACTTCACGCTCGTTGAGGATGGCATCACCGATGAGAGAGGCGCGAAGGCCACATGGTCTGCTCTTTGAGGACATCCTCTCCAGAACCCAGTTCGGAGCGGGAGAAATTGATGCTCCTGTTTGCGTTAACTGCATCGTAGTTTCGCAGTGTGTGAGTCGATTGCTGATTGATTGAGCTGAGAGACTTGATCAAGAATGGCTTGTTTTCGTTCTCTTTGAGCTCACGAATCTTTTCCAGATCAAGATTCTCAGGCCGTCTGTCGCTCTCCCAACTATCTGCATTCACTAAAAGATAAGATTTCTGGTCAATCATCATCTGCAAATTCTCTGCAGCATCATGAACATCTGCAAGAGGGTCTTCTGGATTCAATTTTTCCATCTTTTCGACTTTTTCACTAAGCATTCTCAAAACTTTAGCTCCTTCGGTCCCGACTCTCTGAATTCCTTCCCTAAACACATGCCTTAGTTCAGAAGGTGCCTGCAAGTACAAGCCTCAAGTGAGAATGACAGTCAAATAACATTTTGCAGAATGCTAGTTTGATAGTCCTCAACCACAACATCAGTAGATATGCATTGGAGATAACAAATGCATCTTTTATAGGATTTGTGAAACTAAACACAATGTAAAGGTGTGTAGATAAGATAGCCAACATCACACTGTTTCTCTTTCCTACTCAAAATGTATGGACAAGACCTCCATGATCTACATAATCCAACAGCTAGGAAGCCAAGTATGAACTTAAAATCAAATTGGAGGTGACAAAATACAACCATGCTCTGCTTTTATATCGAAAATAAACAATGCAAAGCACTAACATAATTTAGTCAGTTGACCAAAACATTCCTCTTCCGTTTTGCTACGCTGAATATAATATACAAGTGTCATACTGAATCATGCTTAGCCCAAAAGATGGGATGAAATTCACTTGATACATTGCAACATGTGTTTTCCATCAAAAGTATAAATATCCGTAAAGGTAGAAATTCCTTGCAACTTAACCACCACTGAGAAAATTCTATTATTCGATCTCACATATACACTAATTCAATCATTTTAGTAGAGATAATATGTCAACAAGTTGAAAACTACACAAAGTAGTCATTCCGATTCCAAGAACAGCAAAAGGAAACACCAAACTACTTTTAGAATAGAACCAGACAACTTAAGTCTATCCAGTATCCAAAGATGTGAAGTTAAAAGAAATTGATCACTAGTCTAAAGTTCTTAAAGTTCATGTGATGCAAAACAGTGTTTGCAGTCATATTACTAAACCTAAATATCATATTCATTAAGAGAAGCAATTTGAAAATGTTTATCACCACAATGTACTAGATAACTAATGGATGCTTGAATAAATAACATAATAGAAGATGCAAAATTATGATTGACTAACTTACAGCCTCAAATTACTCAAACTTTCAAGGTTTTCTGGTAGATTTCCTTCAAGTAGATTATCTTCCAAAATCCTACATTTCAGATAATAGCAAATAATTGATATTAAAAAACTTTCTAGAGTAGCAATGTCTCCAATTTCAGCTGAGATATCTGGAATAGAGGATCTGGAATAGAGGAGTACAATTAGTCTTCTTTGTTCAGTATACAACTATGGCGGTGTGCGAGAGAGACTAAATTTCGAAACCACAAAGTAAAAATGATGAGTACCTGAAGATGGAGGCAGCTGATCCTCTGAAGGCGGTTCTGACGGAGAATTGGTAGCGCAGCAACGGTCGAAGAAGCCAGAATTGCGTTTGAGGAAGGGAAACGAACGGTGGAGATTGATTGAGAAGGTGGAAGTGAGCAGAAACTTATCGGGTGGTTTGTTGTGGTAGCTGAGCAGTAGTGTGTCGGAGGCAGCAGAATGAGAGAAGCTCCGGCCGTGAATGTTGCTCCAGAGTCGTCGTCAAAAGGCGGCGGCTGAAATCGCGTCGTCGGAGGTGCGGCGGTGGTCGAAATCGCGCTGTTGGAGGCGGAGATTCAAATGCGGCGGAGATTCAATTGCCGAGATGGAGACAGTCGGAGATTGAAACGCGGCGGTGGTCACAATGGAGGAGGATGCGGCGGCGGTCACAATGCGGCAGAGATTGATATGCGGCGGCGGTTTTTGCTGAGGACGAAGGGTATTTGGCTGAGGACGAAGGGTTTTGCTCTTGTTTATTTCTTTTAGAAGCTTTTTATTTCTTTTTATTTCCTCTTGTTTGTAGCTATACACATATTTTATTCTTTTAATTTTATAAAAGTATTTCATTATAATTTCTATATTATTTCCTTTTGTAGCTATACACATATTTTATTCTTTTAATTTTATAAAAAATATTTCATCATAATTTCTATAATAAAAATTGACTATATCAAAATTTAAATAGTTTAATCAATAATAATAAAATTATTAGAAACACTACTTAAAAATAACTATATAAAATTTTAAATATTAATATCAATAATAATTTTTTCTTTCCTTTTGTAGCTAATATACACATATTTTATTCTTTTAATTTTATAAAAATATTTCATCATAATTTCAATAATAAAAATTGACTATATCAAAATTTAAATAGTTTAATCAATAATAATAAAATTATTAGAAACACTACTTTAAAAAAACTATATAAAATTTTAATATTAATATCAATAATAATTAATTAATGGTGTTGTAGATAAAGGATTAAATGTTAAAAAAATAAAATATAAAAATAAAATTAAAAAGAAATTAAAATAAATTTTTGAAGAACACTATCATAGATGACGTTGTTCATAAAGTGTCATCTATTTTAACTAAAAAACATGCACATAGATGACACTTTTCATAAAACGTCATCTATATTAATTCAGAAACAAGCACATAGATGACGCTTTTATACAGCGTCATCTATGTTATGTATACATGACACTTATGCATGAAGCTTCTTGTACAAGCGTCATCTATTTCAATCTTGACACTTCATATATGACGCTTTTTTTACAAAGCGTCATCTAAACTAAAAACGCGCTCATAGATGACACTTTTTAGAGAAAAGCGTCATCTATTTAGTGTCATCTATGTGCATTTTTCTAGTAGTGAATCTTGCCATTTTCAATGCATCAACAGGATTTTATGAGATTTGAAATACATGTTCATGTTTTTCTGTCATAAACTCATTTGCATCATCATAAACTCATTTGCATCATCATAATAATATCATTAGTCTGCAGACATTATATATTCTCGGTATGTGTCAACTATGAGAACTCATATAACATATATATACTAGGTGAAGAGAAGGAGGCCTCCTTCAAATCACCGTGACCGGCCGACTAGAGACGGTTCACGATCACCTCTGCGCACAAAACCTTTACTGTCATATAAATCAGTTAAAGGCCGATATCTTGCATCATGATCATAATCATGTCTTTCATAGAGGCAACATACCATCTCATTCTTATCAATAATAAATATGGCAAGATGACAATTTTCATAATACTCATCAATAATGCTTCAACATGCTTCATTTTCATAAGATTCATCAATAATGCTTCAACATGCTTCATTTTCATAAGATTTTGCATTTGAACTCATTATCATGGTAGCTAGCCATAATAGAGTTAGAATAAAGCCCACCTGTCTCAGGGGTCGAAGACGTAACGTTCAGAGTCGTACTAACGCCGGCCGTCACTCGAACCTTTGGTGGCGCACGTGGTTTAGATTGCCATGTGACAAAATAAACTCTAGTTAGAAATTAATCTAACTAATATCTAATACTTATACTTGCATCAATGCTTAATCTCATCTTATAACTTCTCCACTATTTACCCAATTGGACCTCCCAATTTAATTGGATATCTTATCCAATTAAAAGACTCTCAATCCGAGGTAAATAGCATCATATAAATCACATAGTCATTCATGCTTCAAATTACTCAATTAATCCATATAATATATATATATATGAATTATCTCAATACTCAAGTGACTTAAAAGTCACTCTATGAACTGAAATATTTTCCTTGTAAATAAATACTCAAATATTCATGTAAGCTTTGGAAAATATATAAAATTTTCTAGTAGCATTTTCATGCCATAACATGGTGTATTTATCCACCAAAACTTTGAAATCCTCAAAACAATTTCAAAGTAGAAATTTTCGGACTCTTCCAGTTTACCATTCTGCTTTGCCTCAACTTTAAAGAATAAACTGTTTTGACTCAGAAATCTCCTGGATTCGAGACTTACACCGTTGAAAACCTTTCTGAGTCTAGTTTTATTTTAAAAAAAGTAGAGTGAAAAAATCCAAGTGGTTTAAGAGATATGGGTGTTTTCCCACAGTCGACCAGATTCGGCAGTTTTGCACGACTGGAAGCTAGGATTTTTGAAAAAATAGTAAACGTTGTCCAAATGGTCTGAAATTTGACATGCATCTGTATAACACATGTATCTTTCTACCATAAAAATTTGGGAGGCTGAATAATTTTGGAAGTCACTGAAAAGTGTGACTCAAGGGACTGTCTTTCTAGATTTCCGGCGAAAATGTGCAGTAAAAGTTTTACATTTTTAAAAAGTAGTAAACGAAGTCCAAATGACTTGAAATTTTACCAGAGCTTACAAGACACATATATATACACACTGTAAAATGTTTAAGATTTTTGGACAAGGGAAACCTCGTCGACTCATCAGTCCAGAACGTAAGAAGTTTTCTCAAAATGGTTGAAACAACAACATTTACACATATAATCATAGATCTACAATTTCACCATCATGCTCATGCATTTTCTCACTAATAACTCATCATGCTTCAATTATCATAACATATAACCCTCTCAAGGGTTTTCAAGAATATAGCTTCCCTTCTCATGCGTCTAACATGTAGAGGTGTATGAGTATATGAGGAGTAGTGGAAAGTTTGAAGGAGTTCATATGCTTTCTTTCACCAACATTTTCGAAAATCATAAGCGTAGAGAGGGGACTATCATGCTTCAATATGCTTCAATATACATGCGTATACATCATAAAAATATATATACGTAACATAAGAGGAGGATTGAGGTTGCTACCAACAAGATCAATGGAGGTGGAGTAGAAGATGATGCGTAGTATGCTTGGAGCTTGTGCTTGAAGCTTGGAGCACACTCGATGACTTTAGTGTGAAGGTAGAACACTTTTGGTTTCCTTAACTCTTTCCAAAAATGGTGAAATAAGGAGAGAAGTGTGGTGGAGTGAGGAGTGGAGGCTGCCGAAAATAAAGGGGGAGAAAGAGAAGAGGAGAGCTTGCTTTGATGAGGTGATGTGATGGTGTGATTTGCTTCATTAATGCATATCTTGCAGTAACTAAGATAATAAATGGTGAGGATGTCATCCTCTTAATGGTGCAGGAAAATGATAAGAGAGAGATCGAGCAAGGGGGAGGGAGAGAAGCTCGTGCATGTGCATGTGTGAGCTTAAAAATGAGGATTGTGTTGGCTAGATAGGTTAGCCTTTTTAGGGGAATGGTTAATGGTGCAGGTGAGTCTCATTTAAGGAAGAGAAAGAGAAGAGTGTGAGGGAGAAGTAGAGACCGAGAGAGAGTGATAGGAGAAGAGAGATCGAGAGGAGTGAGGAGAAGAGAGATCGAGGGGAGTGAGGAGAATTTCTCTCAATTATGATATTACTAATATCATAATAACAATGCATCAATAAATCATATGTGAATATTCTACCTCGTAAAATATTAATATCACATAGACATTTCAATCAAATATAGGGCGAAAATATGTCTCTCAAATAATAGGATTTATAAGGCCCGCGAAAAAATAATATCGCCTCCTATTAAACTCTCAAAATAATTCTTATCTCAATTATTCGCCCACGTGCATAATTCCTCTAGCTACTATTTAAACTCAATTTAAAACGAGCTAGGGCACAATTAGTTTCTCAAAATACGGGGTGTTACACTAATCTACTGTGAATAATAATTCCAAAGAAAAATATATCAAGTAAGAATTTAATGAACTAATGAAGATAGGAATATCATTTTATTCCACATTCATCCCATCATAATTCTCAAGCGGGTCAAACAATATCGGCCCTAACCCTAAACCTTCAATTTTCGGGCTAGTCCATCAGGCCGAAAATTTTACAAAAATAATTACTTCTTTGTCCCAATTATCTTGAGGCATTTCTTTTGGGCACATAATTTGAGGAGCTTATATTTAGTGTTTTTAGTGTATTAGTATGGACATCCGTGAGATGCATGCCGAATATCGAAATTAAACGATATGTTTAAATAAGTAAGTATAAATATTAAATAGAATTAAAATATAAATAAATTCAAATATGTTTTAAAGATAAAATAAAATAATCCACATCAATTACTCCATAAAACTTTGAATTTAAAAAGGTAATATTCAACTTTGTATAAAATGCAATGATAATTATAGTTATTAATTTTTTTAAAAATTTAACGAAGATAGAGAAAATAAAATATTTTTAAGTTTTCATAACTTATTCATTTTAAATTCATTTTTGATAATTTTTATACCATATTAAATATTTTATCACGAACTTATATTTAATTAGATGCATATTAATATTTCTTCATAAATCAATAAGTTATGAAAACTTAAAAATATTTTACTCCCTTCGTCCACGAAAGAACTTTCTAGGAGGAGTTAGGGGTGAGCAATCGGTCGGTTCGATCCAATCTCCTAAAACCAAATCATCCAATTTTTTTTTTTAAAAAATCAACCAATCCAAACCAAAAAATTACTTCAAAATTGATCTGATCCGAACCATACTTTTAAGTAAGAGTACAATTGAGAGACGGGTGCATGCAGGCTGGTCAAAGCTCATACTTTAGCCATAAAGCCTGATTTAACAGCTCCAAACAAGCTGTTAAGATTGAGATTCTCCTCAGGAGCCTTAGAATTAGATAAGATACTTGATAAAATCAAATTTACGAATATGCACAACACAATGCATATTGATGAGAAATAGTTTATATCACTAAGAGGTCACACATATTTTACTTAGCATCAAGAGAGGCTGAGCCACATAGGATAGATAAAAGTAAAAAAACTCATTTCAAAAATTACGTTTATATGTGTCGTGTGTAGACATTTATATGTAGATAATGAAGATATTTTGTTTGATTAAAAAATTGAAAAAAAATCCATCCACAAAGGAAGTTCCAATAAAGAGAAACACTAAAAATAAAGTTGCAAGCACACTAGACAAAGACTATTGATATACCACAAAAGAAGTTTTTAAAGTGTGCTTAATCAATAAGGTATGGAATGCAACATATATATGTATGAAATGTAATCACAAGTTGGTTTGTCTGGAATTAAAGGTTGCCTTATAGTAGATATCTTTATTTAATGCTTTATTCCTATTTTATTTCTAATGCAATGAGAAGTAAATGTTGAATTTTTTTCCAAATAAATACAAGTGTATTTGATTATGCTTTTGATGAGGACGGAATTAGGGATATTTTTTTTATAAGGACAACTCAAATAAGATATACGAACCTTATCTAAGGCCCAGGTATACAAGACTATACAAGACCATGAATGATATGTTAAATTCATATTTTTTTAATAATCTCGCAGGTTTAAAGTCACACTTGACAGATATGAAGCAACTACAAATCTTTACAATTTCTTCATGTTCATAACTCGATTTCTTTCCAAACTTATCAACTTTCTACCTACTCCATTCAATGCAAGGTTGCCATATATAACTTAAATTCAGATTATATATGCAATTAAGTCCAAATAGCCATATGGGGTAAGCAATAAAATCTACATACAACATAACAATGCAAGGCCTCATATAAATGATAGTGATTCAGATTTTAGGGCTGCTGCAACCCAAAATGGCTTCAACATCACACTAGTGCAATAACCCCCAAATTCTCCACACACATAATTCCCCACAAAGAAAAGGCTTCATAAACACGATTTCAGCCCAGGTGTTAACTGAAAAGGCGACTTCATCGAATGGCTTATTTGCAATTAAGTCTTTAGAGTTTGTTATGCATGCAGAGCATGCATGCTCGTCTAATATGCTCCTGTTGTGCATCTATGGTGGGGATTAAGTTGAGCTGAAATGTGAGGGGTATATGTAGATTAGCGGTTCCACTTTTCAATTGTTGTTGTTCATTTTCATTCATTGGGTTTGTATGAGAGAGTGAACAAGCTTAGAGCAATAGGAAGAAGAAGATTGAGAGCTACTGGGAAAGCATGGTTGTGCGTGTGTGTTATTGCCTAAATCTGTACTTTTGCATTTTTTGTCTTGATCTAATAATATACTTTCGGTTGATCCCGTGGACGTAGGTTCATTCGTGAACTGCACCATGTAATTGCTCGCATATTGTGTTTTTTGTTTGTAGCCCGTTTAAATCTAATTCGATTGGTAATCTTCTCGAGTAAGATTAACAATGATTATATTTCTTTCGTTTTCATGTAAGAGTTTTTTGAAAACAAAAACATATTCCATAAGAATTAAAGCTTTATTATCAAAATAAAAAATAAAGTAATGAAATCTAACAACAAAAAATAAGAGAATTTTTTATTAATCGGATCAACTCATTTGATTTTCGGGCTATTCTATCAAGCTCGAATTATTTTCAATATAGGCCATTTGACCTAATCTCTTTTTGCCATAACATTTTTCTTATCGATCTATTCAAATCGATTTGTCTATTTAGAGCAAATTTTCAAAAATAAAATAAAAATGCTATCTCTTATTTTTTTTTACTTTTGGAAGAGGGGGAGTAGTGGGGTTTGAACCCTGAACCTCATTGTTCGTAAACAGGACTTCGCATTGCTTGGTGTCCCCTCGGGGATGGAAAAAAAATGCTCTCTTCATCATACCAAACATGTCCTATGTGGTTGAAGGCAATGCCGCAACTCGCAAGTTTGGAATTCATTCAGACAAAAAAAAAAAAAAATAGTAATGGGCCCAAAATAGGCCCTGTCATAAATCAATTTGGGCTCTATAAGCGGCCTGCGAAAATCCCGTACGTGAACGATAACGTAATCTGTACAGCAGTGCACGTTAGCGCCAACCCCTTCCTTAAAACAAACCAACACATTCATATCTGTTTTACCAAATTCTCACAGCTTTCCTTCCACAAAACACTCACCCAACAAGGCTAAACCATTCTCTTACTCCCCAACCCCACCCTACCCTACGCTCTGTGACGAGGATTTAGGGTTTCTCTGTCTACTCCATTGAGCTCAGTGTGCTCAATTATATCTGAATGAGGGAGTTTTTTTACACTCAATTTTCTTTTTGGATAATAATTGGGGTACATGCAAAAATTAGAGTAGGATACTAGGGTTTTCTGCTGTTGCTTGATTTGATCTTTCAATGTCTGGGGATAAGTAGTTGGTGTAGTAGTTTGATGGCGCCGAGCCGGAGAAAAGGTGCCAATAAGGCTGCGGCAACAGCCGCCGCCCGGCGGAAATGGAAAGTAGGCGATCTTGTGCTTGCTAAAGTCAAAGGATTTCCGGCGTGGCCCGCGACGGTATGTCTTTAATTTCCTGCGCGGAATGCTTATCCTTTTTTTTTTGGGGGGGGGGGGTGTTTAGTGAGGCTCTAATGCTTGCTAGTTTTGTCTGTTCTGGGATTTTGTGCGTTGTTTATGTGGTATCCATTGATCTGATGTGGTAATTGTAATTTTGGCTTGGAATATGTTTTCTTGCCCTCTTGAAGTAGGTTTGCAGGCGTACTTGATGTTTATTTTGGTAAGATAGCATAATCTCTAAAGAACTTGGGAAACGAATTTGCAAGTTGTTTTTTAAGGAATCTGTGGAGATTGGATTACATTACCGTGAGTTCTTCCCTTCTTAGGAACTTGCTACTGTTTATCTAGTCTACTATTCGTCTTGCAAGTAAGTAGCTCCCTGGTTGTTGACTTCCGGTAGGATCATCTTTTTGGCGTGAACTTGTCGGACCATACCGCCCAAGACATATTGGGATGTTATTTTAGTGAGTAGTCTGGAAAGTTTATCATACATGACTTGGTTATATATCAGAGCTTTCATATGGCGTTTGTTTGTTTTTCCTATTTAAAGTTGTATTTATGCATCATGGTGACATTTTTTTGAAATTGATCAAACAAATTTAACTAAGATATAGAAGAAAGTGTTTTCCTTATTGTATCTTTTTATTATATTTGTTGCTTGTGCTGTTTCTTTTGTTCAACATGCCCACTATTACCATGGGAGTATTCCTCTCTCTCCTTTTGCATTAGGCAAATATTTAACCTCCAAAAATGTCACAGGAAAAACAAGAGATGCCCTTGTAGAAGATCATATGCTTTATATTTTTGAGGAATAACGAGTTGGATTTTCGTTATAGGGCACATGGCTCTCAGAATCAATTACTGGGCAAAGGGAGCAAAATGATGGTTAGGGTTGAGGGAATGGTGAGAACAGTTTGTTGGGTTCGACAAAATTGTTACATCGTACACTTGTTCTGCAATTTTGCCTTTAGGCCCCATTAAAGAAGAATTATAGAAGCATATATGGATTTGACGTATCTAATAATGGAGAGGAGTAGAGATGAACTGGGATGAGAAATGAATATCACCCCCATGATTTTACCATGCCATGATTCATATATCTTATAGAGTTCTTCTTTCAAATTCGGAGAAAGGAATGTCACTAATCAGTTAGATCATAATTTTCTATCCTATATGTATGATTCGGATTTCGGAGTTTTGTGCGTTCTTGGAATCCATGAAGGTTTACAAACCTAAGCATGTGAATCGTGTAACCGTTATACATCTTTGCACGTGTAACCTTTATACATCTTTGCATATAACTTCTTTGCGTATAACTTCACTTAATGAACTTACCAAACTCATTTGCACCAACTTTGTGTTATTAGCTAATAATAGTATAGGCGCACAAAAAGCTAGTAATAGTATAGGTGGCTTTTGTGCTGTACTATATTGGGTATTTTTTTTAGTAGTAGATTATGATCCTATTGTTTTATGAAGCATGTTTTGGATGGAAATCAGACATGATTTGCCATATATTTGGGGTCCACATACTTTACCAATTCAATTCTACACAAATAATTTTTCCTTGATAGTTCGATTTCTTGATCTGAGGATTCATGGCTTATACACAGTTTCTGGTGAAATTTTTCTTTACTTTCTTCAGGGTAGCTGTTGAAATTTTTAACAACAATTTTCCATGGCAGGTGAGTGAGCCAGAAAAGTGGGGTTACACTGCTGACTGGAAGAAAGTAGTAGTACATTTTTTTGGGACTGAACAAATGTGAGTTCTTTGCTTGCTCAGGTTATATTGCTTTAAAATTACTAAACTTTTCCTGTGTGCTTCAGTTTCCCTTTTCATTAATTTATGAAATTCCTATTCAGATAAAACTATATTTAATAGAATAACCCAATGAGCTTCTTTCTTTGGATTCCTTGTTATCAAGTTCCCATAGTACATCTTTATAAATTCCTTTGCTTTTATGTAATTGGTGCCAAAGCTTATGTTTTTGGAGTTGCACTTTATATATCTTTGTGTATGCATGTATGCATCCTATATATGTATGTATCTATCAATTTGAGAACAGAACATGTAAACAAGCACGATAGATTTATTATCATGAGTTTTCGTCTTCTTAAGTGTGGATCTTTACACATTTGCTTAACTTCTTAAGGTAATTCTTATTAAAATCAAATTTCAAAAAGATTTGAATAGCTGCATTGAAATGGAATTATACTTTTATTTGTGTGTTTAATGCTACATTGGAAGTTCATGTAGATAGTGGATATCCTGGGTAAAACATTATCACGGCCTGTGTTACTGTTTATGACCCTTTTTTCTAAAACGGGTCTTGTACAGTGCTTTCTGTAATCCTGCTGATGTAGAAGAATTCACGGAAGAGAAGAAGGTGTCTCTATTAGGAAGACGCCATGGAAAAGGCGCTGATTTTGTCCGTGCAGTGAATGAGATAATAGATTGCTTTGAGAAATTGAAGAAACAAGACCAAGGCACTAAGGCTAATGGTACCGATGGAGCTGATATAGCCAATGAGAACATAGATGGATCTTTGACTGAATGTGTGAAAGATGATGGTGTAGTAGTTACAGTTAAACAGCTTTCTACTGGGACCACTAATGATCTAAATTCATTAACTGAGGCTGCTTTAGCTGCAGCTGCTGAAGATGCTTTGCATGATGAGGAGATGCAATTGAACGAGATACCTTCTAAAATGGTGTCTCCAGAAACACCTACATCTGCAACTTATTTGGTAAGAGACCAATCTGATGTTGGTAGACCTAAAAAAAGTGGCTTGAGGAGGAGGAAATCTACCCGAGTGTTGAGAAGTTCATCAAGGGTAGATGCTAGTAGACCCCAAAGTACCCTGATGCCTTCTACCAGCAACACTAGGAGCTCTAGACGGGCAGGTGCAAATGTATCAGATGATAGATCTTTGAGAAGAAGTAAGAGGATTGTGAAGTCGACTGATGATTCTGTTGGGGAGGATGTTGACTCACTTGCTTTTGTATCAAGTGATAGCAATGAAGAGAGTGATTCTGGAATTATGACTATGAACTATTCCACCAATGATGGCAGCACTGGTGACTCTAGTTGTAAGCCAGTGGGATTGGAGCAGCCCTTGACTGAAAATAATGAGGGGGAGACTGAGTTGAGCAATAGGCTTGACTTTCAAAGTAACAATATTGTCTTCAAGAAAAAAAGGAAACCTAATAGAAAAAGACACAATAATGATACAGTTGAGGCAGCTAAACCTGATGTAGTAGCTTCAGACTCAGGAATACTGAAAAATGCATGTGTTTCCCCCACTTTTAGTGAGAAAGCAGCCCAAAAGTATGCTAAGGATGATGGTGATCAACACTTGCCCCTAGTAAAGAGAGCCAGAGTTCGTATGGGGATGCCATTGCCAACAGCAGAGGAAGAAGTCACTTTAGTACTTAAAGAAGAAAAAATATCTGAAGCTCCTCGGGGTCTTGTTACTGAGTCCTCTGAACCTCTGAGTCTCCAGGTAGATCGTGCTGACACAGGATCTGTTAGAGAAGGTCCAACTTTTTCATCTCCATTACATGCAAGGGTTGTGAAGCCTATTCTTTATGAAACTGGAAAGAATTATGTGGATGGGGAAGCTGCTTTACCTCCATCTAAGCGCCTTCATCGTGCCTTGGAAGCTATGTCTGCTAATGTGGCTGGCGATTGTGAACGAGCTTCAGATTGCTCAGCAGCTCCAAATATTCAAAGCAATGGGTATTGTCCTTCCTTTTTGGAAAGCCCTGAGCTGTCAATGGAAAAGAGAGCTAAGGTTGAATTGGAATCGGAATCAACTAAGAGCCTGAGAAATGGTGACTCTCTAGTGAATGCTTCTGCGTTCTGTATGATGTCAGATGCGGAAACTCCAAAAAATGATACAGAAACTGTATTGAATTGTGTTAAAACTCATGGTATTGAGAGCTCGGATCCTGTATTTTGCAGAGGATCAGTTGAAGGTGCTGATAATAAACGTCTAAAGTTGTCCATGTTAAATGATGCTCCTGCAGAAACTGATGCTGAGCATCATGTAAAACAAGATTCTCTTAATGTTAGTGAGCAGTCCACTAATTTGAACTGCATTGCAGCCGGTACGACAATATCTTCTGCCAATCACTGCAAGACTGTATGCTCAGACTTGAAAGAAGTTGCTGAGAAATCTGATCCTGATATTTCGCAGATGAACTCAGATTCTGACTGTGTGGAGGGAATTGGTGGTTGTTCACCTAATGATGACACCCGTGTCCAGCTTGACAGTGCAGATGGTGGCGGTGATGAAACAAATAAGACGAAGCATCTCCTATTACCTGAGAATAACCACGACAGTAAGCGGTAAACTTTTAATATACCTGTCTATGGTTTTTTGTTTACTTGATTTAACTTGCTTTATAATGTTTGACATTTCATATTTGTATTTTCAGGACTGAGTTTGTGGAAGAAGCATGTTCACCATTGCTCTCGGGCAATACTCCTGCAAAGGTTCTGAATAGCGGTCATCGTCATTCTATACTTCATTCTGCTTCTATATCTTATGGCCACATAGAAGATAGAACTGTTTCAATCACTCAGTCTACCTCATCATTGACTGACGGGGCATATGGTGCAAAAGCATCGCCTCCAAGTTCTTCCATATGCAACTTAGCTTCATTAGACAGTAATAATGAACATAATAGCTCTTCCAGTACAGATGTCCAGTTGCATCAAGAAAAGGCTAAACTTTCTGGAAAATGTACCAGCAAAGATGAATCTTTGTCATCCTTTCAAGCAATCATTAGATCTTTGACGAGAACCAAAGAGAGCATAGGCCGAGCTACACGGATAGCAATTGACTGTGCGAAACTTGGTTTTGCAACTAAGGTAGATTTTTCTTATAGTGCAGATCATTTTGTAGCCCCAAATTTTGCCAAGACCTCATTTAGTTTGAATAATTTGCCTTCATTTCAGCGCCCTTGAGCCTTTTACTTGTCTGTGAACAACCACATTCATGATATAAGACTTGTACATTCTGTGGTAGACACTTTCATTATCCTTATGCTCTGATTCAATTATTGGTTTGTTGAAATGCTTGTTTGGTTACTTTGGTATTCTCCTTTATTGAGCTTATTTCATTCTGGGCACCCTTATGTTTATCTTAAACTATGAAGCACCGGTACGTTTCTGAGGGTAGCGTCCGAGTATTAAAACGAAAAAAATACGAATACGTGTAAATACGTATTTAATACGTCTTTTTCGTTTTTTTTCGTATTTTTGTTTTTAGGGTTTGAGAAATACGTTTTTAATACGCCTGTTGACTAGAAAATACGTTTGACCCAATTTAAAAAAGAAAAAAAAGAAGACCAAGCCTACTGACGCGAATTAGTTCTCTGAATTTCTCATCACCTAAACCCTACATATATGCAAGCGGCGCAAATCCCAGCCCATTCTCCGCCGTCGCGACTGCTGCCGAGACTGCCGCCGCCGCTGTTCTGGAGCAGTTCATGAATTGGAGTGTGAAATCCCAGCCCATTCTCCGCCGTCGCGACTGCCGCCGCCGCTGTTCTGGAGCAGTTCATGAATTGGAGTGTGAATTGGGTTTATATTGGGGGTGCGTATCGTGGAAGATTGGGGGTTAATCGATGGGTTAAATTCTAAATATTTAACACTCTAATATTGATGGTAGGCGGTGGGTATATTGGGGTGGGTCTAATTATGTTATTTATTTACTTGGGTGGCCGATTGGTGTAGGTAAGGGGTGGGTTTAATTTTATTATTTATTTATTTACTTCTAAGTTTTAAGAATTAAGTAGTTATTTTTTATATTTGGTTATGAATTAGTTTCTATGATATATATATTAATATTATTTATAAAATTATTATAAAAATTAAAACGTATTTTTAACGTATTCGTATTGTGATTTTTGGGATATTGACGTATTTTCGTTCTCGTCTCGTATCGTATTTCGTATTCGTACCGGTGCTTCCTAGATCTTAAATAATGCATCTTTCTTGCTTCCTTTCTTTCTTAGGGAGGAAGTAGAGAAATGTGATATTTGTTCAATATCTGCTTTCCCCTGCTCAAAGAAGTTATCAAACGAAGTCTGGCATTTGATTTTCTAGGAGAAAATAGTATTAAACGAAAAATTCTCATTATGCATTTGAGTCTCTTTTGGCTGTAGTTTCTGATTTGTCACTTCTTGATCTCGACATGTTGACTAATGAGATCCCTCACCTTATGTTGTAGGAATTCTCCATCCTAGTTTTCTGCTACATGACCTTATTTAACAAAACGCTCTAGCTGATTTTTTATGAAGTGGTTTACTTGGAGATTAATGCTGTTAGATGTTAGAGTGCACCACAGTGACAATTTGTAATTGCTTTTACTTTTTGTGATCTAGGTGGTGGAAATACTTGCCCGAAATTTGGAAAGTCAGTCAAGTTTGCACAAAAAAGTTGACTTGTTTTTCCTTGTTGATTCTATTACTCAGTGCTCCCGAGGCATAAAGGGTAAGTTATTTTAGTTTTATCTTTACAGTACGATTTGCTAATTGTGTAACCTTCTATGTACCTCATCATGGCATAGTGTATGCATTTGATTGCATGCAAGATATGTATGCTGAATCATATTGCTCTTCAGGTGATGGTGGTGTTTATCCCTCTGCGATCCAGGCACTTTTACCCCGATTATTGTTAGCTGCTGCTCCTCGTGGTGGTAGTTCTCGTGAAAATCATCGACAATGTTTGAAAGTTAGTGGACTAATTCCCAACTGTGCAGCTCTTTGAACTTCTTCTGCTCATGTATTCCTTAAGAAAAATATGGCTGTAATACTTCCTTTACTCTGTTGATGGGTAGGTTTTGAGAGTGTGGCAGGAGCGAAAGATCTTTCCTGAACCAATAATCCGCCACCACATTCGTGAGCTTGATGTCCTTTGTGGTACCGGTTCATATTCTATTGTTGGCTCTCAACAACCCCAGAGAAATGAAAGGGCTTTTGATGATCCTATAAGAGAAATGGAGGGTATGCTAGTGGACGAATATGGCAGGTAATTTGGTTTGGTTGCAGTATGTATAGTCTATATTTATAACTTATTAAAGTGGTTTTATGTCACTTTTTTTGGATTCTTGCCACACTTACATTTAATGATGATTGATTACAGTACCCTCTATAGTCTATCTTTGAGATGTTGAAAGTTCTTCCACCTAGTATTTTAGCCTTCATTTTACATTACAAAGTCCTTTTTGTATCTTTTTAACATTTTATGAATTTTAACACTTCAGGTGTCTTCTAAACTTCCATTTTGCTCTAAATCATTTCTTTGGCCAGCACTAAATCTAAGAACATATTTTAATACGTTGTCAAGTCCTTGATTTGTTTACATTTTATGAGTAATAGTTTTAGGTGTCTCTTATAGTTCCATTTTGATCTGATTTTATTATGTCTAAAGCCACGATCAAACCAATAACATACCTTATTAAGGTACTAACACTTGGTTTTCAAGTTTCAAGTTCCATTTTCCTCTAGTGATTTTATTCTTAAACCTGAAGACATATTTCATTGTGATTAACTTTTATACCACAATATAATGATATTGTTTGTTGTACATGAATATAATGTCTATATGTAAAACAATAATCAATATAATATAATTAGCGCAGATTGAAATTAATGATGACACATTTTATGATTTGTTCAACAAAAATGAAGCATAAAGAATTAGTGCTCATTAATTTCATGGTAAAGATGAAAAAAGGTTGGCACTACTTAATGGTTATTTCAAGTATAGAACATAAAATGTCCTTTGATGTGTTGAATTATTGACACCCAGGAATGTTAAAGGTATCACTTGCACTAGCGAATATGAATTGACATACCATGTGTCCCTTGAATTAGTTTTTGGAGTTATGATTAATCCCATATTGTTTATTATCTCAATCCTCCCAATTCATTTCATTCAAGTGAAAATTATGTTCTCTACTGAATATGATAAGATACCATTCCACTATTATAACTTGTTATAGAGGAAAAGTTATGAACCATAATCGTTTATTCATCATATACTACCTAATGAAATATATACATAGCACATGTGACATATTTTGCAGTATGACTAATAAAGTGAAGGTTTAATCTTTGTTCTAAATTAACTGTTGTCCTTAAAGATGATGAGAAGTTCCATACTACTACTAATCTGCTTCATCTTTTTCTTTAGCAATTCAAGCATTCAGCTTCGTGGTTTCTGTATGCCTCCTATGCTTAGGGATGTTGTTGGTGGTAGTGATTCTGATGGAGAGGGCTATGAGGCTGTTACTCCAGAGCATAATGTTGAAAGTCATGATGGAGAAAAGACTCCAGTTCCAGCAGTTGAAAAGTGCAGCCACATCTTGGAAGATGTCGATGCTGAGCTTGAAATGGAGGATGTGGCTCCATGTTGCGAAGGAGAAATTGCTTCCACCAGTAATATTGCTGGAGCAGATCAGACAGTGCCAAATCATCAACCCAACAACCATTATGGAGTGCCATTTACCCCTCAACAACCTAAGGAAGGGGCACTTACATCTACTACTTCATCAAGTTCTACCTTACCTCCACCACCACATGCACCTTCACTTCATACACCTGCAGGATCTGCCTTTTCCAATGGAGTATGTAATTCTGTTCCAAATGGTCCAGAGTCAAAGCCTTACTCTAGTCGTCAGGTTTCTTTCTATCTTAGCTTAACTACAATTGCTGCTACTTCGTTGGGTAAATAGTTATTTATTGATATTTGTGCATCTGCCAGGAGTGCAAGAGTCATTTTCTGGCCAACAGATCCAACAAGAGTGTTTTTGCAAGAATCAAGCCAGCGGCTACTGATGCTGTGCACCATCATGTTCGTGAAAATGAAGATTTTGAAGGCCAGAGGCATAGACAGATGCCCGATTCTAATAGTGCTTGTTCTTACAGCGATCGACCTACCTCCCATGTATCTGGACGTGCTTCTAATAGCAGCCAGCAAACTGATTCTCTCAACAAGGGTTTTCATTTGCGACCTCCTCATCCTGCTCCTTCTAATCAATTTTCATATGTGCACGAACAAAGGATACAATCACGGAGGAATGCTCCACCATCTTCACATTCCAATAGATTCCATACACGCGGCGCAGAAAATGGGAACTTCTATAAGGTTCGTGGCAGGAATAAATTTGTACCACATGACAATATTGGGGAGTCGTGGAGACCTCCATTTCCGTCAATCTCTGGTAATTCTGTCTTTCCTTGCTTGTGCTCTAGTGTCTTTGTCGTTCCTTATTGTTTAGATATTGTCAATCACAGCCTTTCTTCTCTCTCAGGTCCATGCTACCCAGATGATCGTTCACCCATGTCATACAGTGGTCCTCCTTGTGAGCCACCATTTCCCAACAATAGATGGAATTTCCCTCCGCGACCCATGAACCACAGGCATTTTAATTACATGCCATCTTCTGAAGGTCCTTTTCCTGTGGCAAATAGAGGTATGGAATCTATCCCCATATGGCGTACAAGTTAATCTAATTTTACCAAAGTTTTTAGAAAATTGATTAATTCCAATCATATGCCAGTTGGTATATATATTTAGAACCCTGATTGTTGCCTTATTGTGAATTTGTGATGTATATATGGTTGTTTTCAGTGCTGCATAATAAAAATTGCCACTTTGTGCAAATTTGTGGTTAGCATATATTTTCGACTTGAACACTACGTTCTTACCTTAATAATTGTCTTCGTGGATTTAGGTCATTTCTGGAGACCGAGATAAGTTTTCTGAGACAGCTGCTTCAAACTGGTATTATTGATTGACAACTTGTTTTATTTTGTCTTCGTGTTCTCCTTTTCACTTATTCTCTTATCTCTCTGTTAGGTTGGATTTATTTTGACAATGCGACTTGCTGTAAGAATACCCCTTGTGATCAAGTACTGTGGGATTACAAAAGTTTTGACATTGCTCTGGCCAAGGAAGAAAAACAGCATGCTTTTTCATTCAATTGTAGATATGCATGCATCTATTCTATTCTATGGCTGCCTGGAGGGGTGACGTCGTGTAACCTCTAGGCTACTACACCTGCATATATCCGAATCAAGTTCAACTGCTCCCAAATTTTGACAAAGTGTAAACATAGTGTATGTAGGCCATTGTAGGATTTGAATTTAACCTTTTTTTTTTTTTTTGAGAAGTGTAATTTCATTCTCAAGCACCCGTCACTGTAAAAATGCCTGATGATAACGATTGATGCTGTGTGAATATAATCGTAAATTGATTTATCTGTGTTATTATCCTGATTCTTTTGCTTTTGTGGGCTAATGCTGCAATGATACTGGTTTTTTGCATTGAAATTGTTCACTAGTGAGGCTGATTTCTCTAGAGAGATTTTGGTGCATTTTACATTATATTTATATGATTTATTAACAAGCTTCAACTTTTGTTTATTCTCCGAAACTGGACCGAATCATAATAGGCCATTTATGGCTGGAAATATGTAGATTGAGGGTAAAGCTCAATGTGGAAGTTGTTTGTACCTATTTGCTTCAATGTTTCTCCCAGCATTCTTCATTTCAACTTCTCATTTCGAAGAACTGTTATATTTACTTAGAAGTTCCTTCAAAACATGTACTAATGAGCTTGTTTGATATACGTGATAATAACCTTTTTTTTTTTTTTACAGCAGCCCGTCGAAATTCGACGGCAATTCATTATCATGTAAATATGTAGAATTATTTAATCTAATTTTTAATTCATGAATGTCATTTAATTAAAACAAAAAGGTGGCCAGAATGAAATAAGCTCAATAAAGGAGAATACCAAAGTAACCAAACAAGCATTTCAACAAACCAATAATTGAATCAGAGCATAAGGATAATGAAAGTGTCTACCACAGAATGTACAAGTCTTATATCATGAATGTGGTTGTTCACAGACAAGTAAAAGGCTCAAGGGCGCTGAAATGAAGGCAAATTATTCAAACTAAATGAGGTCTTGGCAAAATTTGGGGCTACAAAATGATCTGCACTATAAGAAAAATCTATCTTAGTTGCAAAACCAAGTTTCGCACAGTCAATTGCTATCCGTGTAGCTCGGCCTATGCTCTCTTTGGTTCTCGTCAAAGATCTAATGATTGCTTGAAAGGATGACAAAGATTCATCTTTGCTGGTACATTTTCCAGAAAGTTTAGCCTTTTCTTGATGCAACTGGACATCTGTACTGGAAGAGCTATTATGTTCATTATTACTGTCTAATGAAGCTAAGTTGCATATGGAAGAACTTGGAGGCGATGCTTTTGCACCATATGCCCCGTCAGTCAATGATGAGGTAGACTGAGTGATTGAAACAGTTCTATCTTCTATGTGGCCATAAGATATAGAAGCAGAATGAAGTATAGAATGACGATGACCGCTATTCAGAACCTTTGCAGGAGTATTGCCCGAGAGCAATGGTGAACATGCTTCTTCCACAAACTCAGTCCTGAAAATACAAATATGAAATGTCAAACATTATA
Organism: Salvia miltiorrhiza; assembly: GCF_028751815.1. Lineage (NCBI taxonomy): Eukaryota > Viridiplantae > Streptophyta > Magnoliopsida > Lamiales > Lamiaceae > Salvia > Salvia miltiorrhiza. Next base: position 47,374,670 of record NC_080389.1, read on the forward strand.
AAGCAAGTTAAATCAAGTAAACAAAAAACCATAGACAGGTATATTAAAAGTTTACCGCTTACTGTCGTGGTTATTCTCAGGTAATAGGAGATGCTTCGTCTTATTTGTTTCATCACCGCCACCATCTGCACTGTCAAGCTGGACACGGGTGTCATCATTAGGTGAACAACCACCAATTCCCTCCACACAGTCAGAATCTGAGTTCATCTGCGAAATATCAGGATCAGATTTCTCAGCAACTTCTTTCAAGTCTGAGCATACAGTCTTGCAGTGATTGGCAGAAGATATTGTCGTACCGGCTGCAATGCGGTTCAAATTAGTGGACTGCTCACTAACATTAAGAGAATCTTGTTTTACATGATGCTCAGCATCAGTTTCTGCAGGAGCATCATTTAACATGGACAACTTTAGACGTTTATTATCAGCACCTTCAACTGATCCTCTGCAAAATACAGGATCCGAGCTCTCAATACCATGAGTTTTAACACAATTTAATACAGTTTCTGTATCATTTTTTGGAGTTTCCGCATCTGACATCATACAGAACGCAGAAGCATTCACTAGACTGAGAAGTCCATGAACAGGATGTACAAGTCTATATCATGAATGTGGTTGTTGACAGCTCTAATGCAATGTGAGAAGTCCATGAACGCGATTAGCTATGGTTGATGCTCGCACACACATACCGTTCTTCAAGCCTGATCTTAGGGGTTGCTAGCCACAAGTATAACATAGATACTTGTATAATTTGACGGCTAGTTGAAAATATGAAAGGCCGTTCAGCCCGCTGCGTATACCATGAGATCTCCATTGCGAAGTTCTTTCGGGAGATGCTTTACAACTTTAAATTTCGGCCATGAAGGTCGAGGTGGAGTGATGTTACCTATCCGTGGCTTAGGAACTAATCGGCCATAGACCATGCACGTGAGACCCCCCCAATATGGAGTTCCATTGAAAAATATATTCATTTCATACTTCAACCTGATAGTGTCATTAATATCTGATATGAATAAACAGTAATAATAAATCAATTTAATATGGTTTTGTTTTATGTTTAAACTAGTTTTGCTCCTGTGTGATGCACGGTAATAATTATTTAACTAAATTATTTAAAAGTATAAGTAATCAATGGTTTTTAAGTTAAATGTCTTTTTATATTATACAATTATAATAAAATTAGTAATAATTTTATAACTTAAAAGATTACATTCATAATTTTTTTTAACTTTCATAAGATAGATCTCACTAATATTATTCAAATAAAGTTGACTTTTTATAGTTGTATGTGAGTCAAATCAATGATCAAGATCTCAATTAACAACATATTTTTTATCAACGATCATTATTAGCATATTTTTTATCAACGATCATTATTAGCAGAACCCAAAGATGTTGAAGAAGCACTGAAATCCACTCAATGGATTATCGCAATGCAAGAAGAACTAAATGAATTCAATAGGAATTCAGTTTGGGAACTTGTGGATCGCTCAGTGATGCAAAAGTTATAGGACTGAAATGGATTTTCAAGAATAAAAAGGACGAGAAAGGAAATGTGGTTAGAAACAAAGCAAGACTAGTGGCTAAAGGATACAGTCAAGAAGAAGGAATCGACCACGGTGAAACTTTGCCCCTGTTGCTAGACTAGAAACAGTCAGACTTTTCTTAGCCTATGCCGCTCATAAAATATTCAAAGTACACCAAATGGATGTAAAATGTGCATTTCTCAATGGGGTGCTCACTGATGAAGTCTACGTGGAACAACCTCCAAGCTATGAGATTGCTAGACCAGATAAGGTGTACAAGCTGAAGAAAGCGCTCTATGCATTGAAGCAAGCACCAAGAGCATGGTATGATACTCTCTCTGAGTATCTAATTGAACAAGGATTCAAGAAGGGATCAGTGGACAGAACTTTGTTCACACTGAAACAAGGAGAAGACCTCCTACTTGTTCAGATTTATGTTGATGACATCATCTTCGGATCCAAATCCGAACGAATGTGCAAGAAGTTTACTGAAATTATGACGAATAAATTCCAGATGTCAATTATGGGAGAAATGAATTTCTTTCTGGGATTACAAGTGAAGCAGACCAAAGAAGGGATACTGATCAATCAATCAAAGTATGCCAAGGAACTAATCAACAAGTTTGGCATTCAACACATGAAGTCAGTAAAAATTCCAATGAACACCAATTGGAAGGTGAATCCAGAAACTGAAGGAAAATTTGTATCACCAACTAAGTACAGAGATATCATTGGATCACTACTTTACTTAACTGCAAGCAGACCAGGCATAGCTTTTGCAGTCGGAGTATATGCGAGATATCAATCAAATCCGAAAGAAGCTCATATGGACGTTGCTAAACGCATTCTAAGATATCTCAAAGGCACACCCAATATAGGTCTTTAGTATCTAGCTGACGACAACTTCAAGCTCTCAGGATACTCAGGCTCAAATTTTGCAGGATGCAAAATTGATCGGAAATCAACTTCCGACACTTGTCAATTCTCAGGCAACAAACTTATCTCATGGTTTTCAAAGAAACAAACTTCAGTCGCTGGTGGACGTCGCCAACCACCAAAATAATTCCTGCGGAATTACCAAAATAAATTAATACAATGGCAAGCAGGGTCGATCCCATAGAGAGCAGTTAAAACTCATTCAAATCCCTAAATCTATAAAAACGGTGATGCCACAACGCCTTAAATTTAAGTGGAATTAATTAGACTAAGAATGCAGAATTAAATCAAATAAAATACGCTTGAAGTAAATATATGAAAAGGGTAATTCGGCTCAAATAAATCCACTCTAATTCAACTCTTATCCTCGACGCAATAATTAATCAATCCCTATCAACCAACTAGTTATAGGATACCGTGAAACGCAACGGACGTACCCCAATTCCTACTTACTGTGTCGATAAACAGCTGGAGACGCCAGACCTGCTTATTTCCCTTATTAAAATATAACCTAGCTGGAGACGCCAGACCAAGATTTAATATTCTAATAGCATTAAGATGAAGGAACCCAATTTATATCAATTATCCTAGAGACGCTAGTAATAATTAATATACCAATTAATTCCCCCTACGAACACGGTAGTTGTATCACTAATTAGTCCAATTCCAACAATTACGGATTGGCAGGAACTAATTGACTGTAATCCAATTAAACTTAAGTTGATCAGGCTTAAATAAAATCAGAATTATCTTGGAATCTAGGAATTAATCGGAATCAATAGGAATCAATTTTAAACCAATTAGGTCTCACAGATTATTAAATTAGAGTTTCATTATTCTCGCCGAATTAAAAGATTTAGCTACTCATGCTTAAAATAAAAACAATCAAATAAATAAAAATAAACATAATTAAAATAAACGAACAAGACTAATAAATAAATTGCAGGAAATTAAATTAAACTTGAACCGATTGAAGAAAATCGTCTGCTCCTTCGAAACTTAATCCAGCCGCAAAATTCAGAAAACAGATGCAAGAATTAAATCTAACTAAAGCTATGAAATCAAAGGCTAAAAACTATGGAATCGAGAATTTGCATGGAAGGGAAAAGTTGCATGAAATAAAAACAAAGTCAACTCTAGCTAATCAAATTCCAAAAGTGCGGCTGTTCTCAAAAAACTAAAACTAAATACCTAATGCTTAAGTTAAAAAAATATATAATAAAACTAAATCTAATCTACCTCCTATCATATATATATATATATATGTGCGGCTCCTATCAAAACTAAGAATCCTAATTCTAATCAAACACAAGGAATCCAACCCATAAGTGGCCGAACACCCTAATTAATATGGGTTTCGGCCCTTTCCAAAAAACTAAAGCCCAAAATTAATTAAAAGAGTATTTGACTTAATTAAATTACAAAATAATTAGCTCCAAAGCCAAATCTCTAAATTCCTCCAAAAATCACCAACTTCTTCAACAATTTCTCGACTTTCAATATTTCTTCCATCTTCAAGCTTTCTCCTCCATCCATGCAATTCCTACGCCAAATGTCAACAACTTGGGTAATATCAAGGAAAAATCAACGGCAAAACGCCACGAAAATAGATAACTAAATCACACACATCAGTCGCCACCTTCACAACTGAAGCTGAATATGTTGTTGCGGGTAGGGATGGCAATGGATCCTGGACCCGGTCCAGATCCGTCGATCCAGATCCGTTTTTACGGATCTGGATCTCATTTTTTTGGACCCGATGAATCTGGGCCGGATCTGGATCTCATTTTTTAAAACGGATCTGGATCTGGATCTTAAAATTTTAGATCCGGATCCGACCCAGATCCGACCCGTGGACCCGTTTGTTTTAATATATATATATATATATTATTTATTTATTATATTTAATTTAGTAATAATATTAAATATATTAAAAATTAATGATAATACACAAATAAGAGCTACAAACCCTAGTATTTTCTCCAACTCTCTCGGTCCTCCCTCTCCACTCCAGCCGCCAGGTCGCCGCCCTCCCTCACCAGCCTCCCTCCACTCCAGCTGCCAGGTCGCCGCCCTCCCTCTCAATCCAGTTCGCCGGCGAAGGCGAAGTTACAACCTCTCTCCAGTTCGTTTTAGCCTCCCTCACCCTGCGTCCCTGCCCATCTCCCTCCCAGCCTCCCTCCAGTCTGTCGGCCTCACCCTGCCGCCCTCCCTCGTAATCCAGTTCGTCGGCGAAGTTACAGGTCGCCGCTCTCTCTTCGAAACCCCATAACCAAAATACAAAGAAGGCTTGCCTTGAGATTGCCGTTAAAAGCTTGAGCAGCGCTTGAGCTTTTTCCTCTGATGACCGCAATATGCAGCCGAAGCGAGAATTTCTAGTTACTACTACAGAGATTTTGTTAGATAAATTGTTAGATTTATGACTATATTTGAAACTTATTGTTAGATTTGTTAATTTGGCAGCCATTAAATTGTTAGTTTTGTTAGATAAATTGTTGATTTCAACCATTTTCGACAGATTCAGCCATGTTCATGTGAATTTTTGCATTTTTTTAAAATTAAATTTAAAAATAGTAGATCCATGGATCTGGACCCGCAGACCCACGGATCTGACGGATCTGGATCTGGATCCAAAATTTTTAGATCCGTGGATCTGGATCCGGATCTGGATCTGATAGATAAAAATGGATCTGGATCTGGGATTGATGAGATCCGGTCCAGATCCGGCCTGTTGCCATCCCTAGCTGCGGGAAGTTGCTGTTAAAAAATTCTATGGCTAGTCCAACAATTGAAGGACTACGGGATCGAAGAAAGAGAAGTTCCTATCTACTGCGATAGCTCCAGTGCTATTGCGATTTCACAGAATCTTGTGGAAAAGCATGTCAAAGTACGTCATCACTTCATCCGTGAACATGTGGAAAAGAAAGATGTAGCAGTTGTGAAGATCCATACAAGCATTCAACGAGCCGATTTGTTGACCAAAGCTCTTTCGAAAGATAGATTCAATGATCTATGTGGAAGGATCGGACTACTAAATCCCGAAGAATGATGCTTAAATCGAAGATCTCTACTGAAGTCTCAACAACTGATGATCAGTCAACTGAAGCCTCTCAACTGATGACGTGGCAACCTAAGAAGATGTATCTTCTTGAGGGGGAACTGATCTCAACTGTTCAACTAAAGACGCGGTATCGATTGACTACAATGATCAGTCGACCAGTAAGTAATTTAATTTGTGCAGTATATCCGTTATTTTCAGTTATGAACCTTTGTTTTGAAAAACAATTTTCTATCTAATGAGAAACTTTTAGATATCTTAACTGATTGTTGGAAACTTTAACTGATATCCTTGCTAGATAAATCTTTTAAGTTGTCTTTAAAAATGTCTTAATTTGTCCCGCCTTTTCTCTTGCCTCTGCTACGAATCTTGCAAATTTCGTTGATTTGACAAGAAACCTTGATTTGATTTTCTCTACTTTTGAGGCACACGTCTCCTGCAGAGACGGCGAACGTGAAGTACTCTTTTCAAATTGGTTTAAGGCGCCAAAATCGAAAAACCTTCACAATTTTAGTATTTTAAATACCTTAAGCCTTGATACTTTTCTTCATCACAACATAACATCTTCCACAGACTACTTTGTGAGAATACTTTATTTCTACAAAAAACTCTTGTTCCGACCATGGAGAGACCAATGACAAAGAAGTCATGGAGTGGGAAAATGATGGTCGCCTACCTTGTCTACACCGGACCATTCAACTGGATTGGGATCCTTCTCCGAAGTCAAGCTCCTTTCTTCTCTCACTTGTATTCGGAGATTCGAGTGTCTTCCATCATAATGCCAAGCGCAAAGAAGCTTCTAAGCTTCGTGAGGATAAAAGTTGAAGTAACAACTTCCTTTAGTTACTTCAACTGGTTATCAAACTTATCTCGTGTATCTTGCACACCTCCCATAATGGCAACAACAACGAGTTCTCTCTTGTTGTCCGCCGGTATCTCTTGCCGCACACGGTCTTCTCAACATAGACCTAATGCAGGAAAATCGACAGTGTTAGTCCTCACAATTGTCACTGATTCGATGTTCCATTCTCACACCCATCCCACGTACTCTTCCTCTTTCTCCATCTTAAACCCTCTTCCCACCCTTTAAGGTCTGTATGCATAGCCGCTCTTCTTAGTTCTTTTCACAAGAGCTATGCATACCCATCGATATCCCCCACCTTCATCTCCACCAAACACTCATCTTCCCCTTCTCTCTCATCATCTCCCTCACCCACTGGCGTCTTCCTCTTTTGAGTCACTTCTGCTCAAACTCTTCTCGAATCTTCTCACGAGATTCTGTGAAACAGAGTTGGGTATTGTCTGATTGTTGCTTCCAACCTCAGTCATCCTTCCTTTTTGATGTTGCCAAAAAGGCGGAAAGAAGGCAAAGAAAAACCTTCAGAGACTGAAGCTGGTAAAGCAAAAAGATCACCAGAAGTTTAAAAGGGAGACGAACCAGAAAGACCTCGAGTCAATGGAGAACAAGTGTAGAAGAAACAAGCAAAGGAACAACAAGAAGAAGATCAAGATCAAGATTAAGATGGAGTGCAACACAAATTCAATTTTGTGTTTGTTTGTATGTATTTTCTTTTCTTATGCTTTACTCTGTACCAAAACTGATTTCTCATCAGTTACCTTCTTGAAATGAAAATACTACTACTTTTGATCTCAACCTGAAGACAATGTATTTTTGTCCAGGCTCTGATTACTAATTTCAGTTTTGTCTTCGTTATGTCCTTTAACAATTCTGTTTTTCCTCTAAGTACAAGTTTTTAGGATAATCTGTTAAGGGGGAATAGTATTCACCCTGTCTAGTAACTTGCCTTTTTCTTTCAGTCGCTTCTTGTCTTAGAACTGATTGTATGGTTTTGGCATCATCAAAAAGGGGGAAATTATTGGGAACTTAATGAAATATCCTAGCCCTAGTTTTGATGATACTAAAATCCTTAGGTTTTCTTTGTAATAGACTAGAACCTTTCGAATTCAAGTGTTGGAGTTCTCCTTCTAGTTTGTTTAGTGTTCTGAAGACTGAAGACTGAAGACCGGAGGGCTGAAAATTGAAGACTGAAGAACTCAACTGATGTTTGCAATTAAAGGCAAAGTCAAATACGGATGTTTGACTGAACGAGTTTCTCAACTGAAGAATCAGTCATAACTGATTCATCAATACTGGCTACGTGGATTTAGCGGACTGATACTAAAGTCAAGTATCAGTTGACATTCTTCCTCAGACTGAATCTCTAGAAGTTTAAAGGAAGTCACTCACTCCAAGTACAATCGCATTAAATGCAGAGATACAGAGGATCGTCCTTTCTCTGTAGAGCATTCCTTTTTGGTGACTACTTTTCAGAGGCGTCTTATCTCATTTACCTGAAACGCCGTTTCTCACCAAACAAGGAACATCGAAGATTGAAACCTCAGCCCAAATTCAAATTACTCTCACAACGGATGAATTCTTGAAGACCATCTCCGCCAACGGATCTATTCAAGACCTCTTCTATAAATAGAGCTCGAGGATCACTTCAATCTTCACCGATTCAAAAGCACAAGCTGAAACGCTGTCAAAATTGCAACTCAGCCATTCAAAGTCTTCAAAGATTTGAATCGAAGAAGAGAATTCACAAAGCCAAAATCAGACTACTGATTACCTACATTCTCTTAGATCCTTAGGCAAATATTTGTAATATACAAAGCCTAAGTTCCGATTACAGAGAACCTGTTCTCTGTGATCTAGTTCGTATTTCGAACCTCCTTTCAACTGAGCGAAAAGAGTGTTTGAGTAGAGCAGAGTTCAGACCAGTGTTCTGACTCCAAGAGATCTTAGCCAACCATTAGCAAAGGCATTGTGGTGTCTTAGTGTGCTAAAAGGGAGCGAGAAATCCAACCCAATGTGTTGGTACTGAAAATTTGATTTTCAGTTGTAAGGTTTGTTGTGCACCCATAAGCACAAGCCCAGAGTGTTTGTCAGTGTGATCAACTAACCGTGGATGTAGGAACTTATTTCGAACCACGTAAAAATCTTTTGTCTTTTATCGCTTTTAGTTCTTACTTTCTTCTCTGTGCACAAACCTGTTATTAACTGAAACTGATTAATCACAAAGTGAAACCTTAACCTGACAACGTGTTTATCAAAAGCTTTTTCAAAAGAAAAGTTTTCCGCTGCCAGTGTTATTAGTCTAACTGATAAATCTTCAGATAATCAGTAAGATTCATAATTCTCCTCTGTTTCTTAACTGACATCTCGTTACTGAAGTCATCTTCAGTATCGGTCTTCAACCTTTGTTTAACTGAAGTCTTCTCTTTCAGTTAACTTCAAAAGGTTGTTCTGTTTTGTGTTTTGAAAAATAGTCTATAGGTATAGGTGTATCCCCCCCCCATACACCTATTCTAGACCTTCCGGGACCTAACATTAAATATTTTATAATTAGTTGAATTTCATAATTGTAGAAAGAAATAAAACAAAACAAAAAAAGATAAAGAAAAAGAAAAGAAAAAAAAAATAGCTTACAAATAAACTTTCAATTTATTATAAGGGGTTATTGCCAGAAAATACATATAGTTTGTCAATTTTCTGGTTTATAACCCCTTATTATAACTACAAAATGCTTTGAAATTGATTTCCAATTGTAAATTGCCTTTTTAATATAGTATAGATGGTCAATTTTTAAAAAATAAATTAATTATGTTTTTTCATTTAACGCATAATTTAATCATATGTGTAATGCCATGATTCCTTTTTTTTAGGTTAGAAATGTGTTATTATTGATAACTTTTCACACAAAATTATCTTTTTTTGTAAAAAAAATGTAAGAACTCCCACAAAAATACATGCAAAGCATTCAACATCAATTGTGTATAAGAAAGTTCATGATATTTTTTTAATTTTCAAAAGTTAATTCATTTTTATTACTTTTTGTGACAGCTCAAGATATTTTGATTGACTGAGATGATATGTTTGACTTAAGAATATTTGATTGCCTTATATGGGGCCTACTTAATGGATATATTTGAGATTGAGTAATTTATTAATTTTTCTTGGACTTGATAATAAGAGATAGTCTTAATTATTTTTGGATCGAACGTTGGGTTTGATTTGAGCTTTGGACTGCTTCCACGAAGAACGCCTTGAACCTTGAGCTTTGAGCTTTATAACGTTGTTGCAGAGGGCATTCTTCCTATTTCTGAATCGAATATTGAGTTTGACTTGAGCTTTGAGCTGCTTCCACGAAAAACGCTTTGAACCTTGAAGGGACACCTTGGATATTGGAGAGAAGTCTATTATAGATAATCCTCCTCCAATTCTTGAGCTTTTGAATTATGATTTTTGGTGTGTTTAAAATTGATATGGAGACCCTTATTTATAGTTGTAGAAGAGTCAGGTTTTGGGCCAGAGCCCACATGATTATGGGCCTAGGGCTGACGTGACATAATTTTATTGGCTCTTGAAGATTGATATATATCAATACTAAGATTTTACTTACTGCCAAAGAAATTGATCTCAATATCTTTATCAATAATATATCATATTAATCATTGATTTCATGAGATTTTAAAATAAATAAAGATATAAAATTAACAAAAATATATTTATTTTCTTTAAAAATTCGTGTGCCTACAATATCCCAAATTAAAGAGAGTTCTCGAATCACTAATTTTATTTTGTTAACCGATTGTCATACGTTGTTATAGTCGATTTTTGTATACTGTGATTTTTTTTGTAAATTGCTAAAAGTTATTTTTGGGTAGAAAATGAAAGGTATGGTCCTATGGACATGTTTTGGAAAGCATTGAAAGTTGAGCACACAAAACATAATTAATTCAAAAGCAAATAATGTTTTTAAGTTAAGAAAGCTGTAATTATTAGCAAACATTTTATTAATACTCGTTTTATAATTTTACTAATATTATTAAATAATAATTTCTCGTGGACTGCACAGTAATTATTAGTATTAAATGTGTATAATAACAATATCCTATTCTTAAGAGATTTAATTCAAAAGCAAATAATGTTTTTAAGTTAAGAAAGCTGTAATTATTAGCAAACATTTTATTAATACTCGTTTTATAATTTTACTAATATTATTAAATAATAATTTCTCGTGGACTGCACAGTAATTATTAGTATTAAATGTGTATAATAACAATATCCTATTCTTAAGAGATTATTCAAGCATTACATTCGCAAGCATATATTCCTTCCCTTATTGTCGTTTGAAATAGCAAATAAGTACTTCAAAAATAAATAAACATACAGCATAGGCGCTACTCTGGCATAAATGTGAGACCCTTTTTTTCAAACGTCGAATAAAAAACAGCTGTATAAGGTGATAAATAAATGATAAGCCTAATTTACATAATTCATGTGATCACTCAAAGCACTCTCATCCCTTTCACACTCTCATCCCAAAAATTTCAAACTTTAAATTTGCATTCAGACATCTATATCTATCTATCAGCTGTTGAGAGACGGAGAAAGAGGATATGGGCGCTTCTTCTTCAGTCCCAGAAAAATCTATACATGAATTTACTGTCAAGGTTCAATTTTTAATCCTCTTTTTGGGTTTTGTCTGCGAAGCAGCGTTTTGTTGCTTGATTGATTTTGATTAATTATGGAAAGTTGTAATTTTGAATGATGTGAGCAGGACAGCAAAGCTAATGATGTTAACCTGAGTATCTATAAAGGGAAAGTCTTGCTTGTTGTTAATGTCGCTTCCAAATGGTGAGAAGCTTCTTTCTTAACATTTTTTTTTCCAATCTTCGGTTTGGGTTTTGTTTTAATTTTGTGTTTTAAATTTTTAGTATTTGAGCATGTCGTGATTGTCTATTTGATTGGCTGAAACAGTGGGTTCACAAATTCAAATTATACCCAGTTGACTGATCTTTACTCGAAATACAAGGATAAAGGTTTGTTAGTTTTCTGTTAATTCCTTTCCAATCTCTTATTTGCTGTTTTTTTGGGTGGTAGTATTGCATACTCCTCCATGAACCAAAATTGAATATTTTTGTGTCAATATTTTATTCTTGTGACTGAGGTTTTGAGTTTAGGTGTAATGTTGTATTTTATGAGTTTGTGGTCTTGCTTAAACATCTTTTTTCAGAGAAATTTGTGGATGGATGCCTGTGTTCATAATTTTGATGCTGCATCTCAGGTTTCGAGATATTGGCCTTCCCATGCAACCAGTTCTTGTATCAAGAGCCAGGTACAAGCCAAGATGCAGAACAATTTGCTTGCTCAAGATTCAAAGCTGAGTATCCCATTTTCCAGAAGGTAAGCAGTTTCAGCCTATTGGGATTCACCTTGCCTTCCTAATTGAAGAATTTAGGATAGTATTGATTGAGGATCATGGACAGATGTAGGAGATTACTTTGTGGAAATTAGAAAAGAATAAAAAACATGAACAAAGTCTTTTATTTGAATAATCGCTTTTGTTAAAATATCTAGTTGGTTCCAAACACGGTTTTGGAATGTAAAAGCTATAACTTAGGTTCTTGACTCAAATTACAGCAACTAGAAAAGTTGTACACTGGCTGAGGGGGAAGAACACATTCTACAGTTCCCTCCTGCCCCCCTAAATCCGACTATGTTCACGATGCTTTTCTTGTTAGTTTGACATGCTTTGTTGAGGTATAGCTCAGTTCAGAATAGTGGCAGAAAGTGAATATCTTTCACTGATCTGAGTATTCAAACCCAATAAGTTAGTCTGGAAAAAATGGAATTGCGCCAAATCTATCAACTTTTTGCTGGACTAGAGTAATTACTCTAAAGAAGCAAAAGGAAAATAAACAATAAAAAGATAGTTCCTTGCCTCCACAAAAGTGATTTATACTACCAATGTTGTTAGTGGTTGGCAAGGGTTTGACCTGATTAAGTAGTGTAAATATAAAGCATCAACTGCTTTTTAATTTTTGATTCATAATAAAAAGTTCTGCAATGGTGCAAGTCAGTCCCAAAACTACATTTTTTAACACACATTATACTAGAAAGTAAGTGTAGGAGTCTAGTTATCTTTGTGTTTATTGCACAAGAAATTGGTTCTCTGGAGATTAAATGTTCATTTTGGGTGGTTTTGTGTTGCAACTTGGGAAGGCCTAAGGTGTGTTTCATCTTAAATTTGTAGATGACTTTATGGGGGCAAAGGATGCACTGATGTTATCTTAATGCTATTCGAATACCATTTGTTTCTAACTACAAAACTGATGCCCTGGACACAGATTCATTAACTTGAATATTTTAGGGGTTCTTTTTCTATTATTTTATTGTTTGTCGAAAATACTCGTAGTTCTCTTCAGTTGTGTAATCAGTTTGGTGTGAAGATATACTGTAACTACCTCATATTCTAAGAATTTTTTGGCCTTTGTTTACTATCCTATATAAATACTCATAAAATTATTTGACGAGAAAGTGTAAAATAACAGGTTGAGATTTTAAGTGAATAATCCAAAATATCATTTGCTTGTCACCAAGTTTGTTATAACCAAGTGGATCTATACTTTAAGCCATCAGCTCATTATTTCACTTGGGCTGATGACATTATGAGTGGCGTGAAAACGTGTATTCATGTCTTGCTATAGGTATTAAATGGAGGGTGAGCATTTTATTTTTGTGTGGCCAAACCTGTATGGATGACACTACTTTTCAGGCTTGTCATTACTCTATCGAGATGTTTCACTTTTTATCTACTTTTTTTTTCCCTGTTTACTCTTTAAAGGGTTATTTGAAATTACATCTTATAGTCTCTTTTCCTATTTAATCATATTTTTTTGAGGATTTTCAATTCTATTTGTTATTTTGGCATATGTAATCTGGAAACATGTCTTCCCAAGTCCCAACTGGTGAACTACCATCAAAAAAGAAAAAAAAGTCCCAACTAGTGAACTTCATATTGATACATTTGTTTTTGCTTTAATATAATGGGAGTTTACTTTAGTGACCATGCGTGGAATTGCGACAAAATGATAATTCATTATTGGTATTGTAGAAATAATATGTATGTCACAAAAATGGTTAATGGCTACAAAATCTTTTGCAACTAACCCTATATGCTCATAGTTTGTGGTTGACATAAAAGATCACGTATATGGTTTAATGGTGGTTGTAGTAGTGGTAGTTAGTCGGTCTATATGTTATCATAAATATTTATATGCCTACAGTGTAGTTGCTCAAGCAGTAGCTTTCACATGTTAGGTAAACGGTCCCAAATTGTGCTCAAATTAATTCCTCTACGACCCACTAACCTTTAGTCTGGAGGCATAAGTTAATGCCTTAAATTCATTCATTTTGTTTCTTTTTCTTTTTTTCTGGGCAATGGATGTTCAACGTGGCAACAGTAACCGCTTTCCTTCTTCCTTGCTTGTATATTGCTTTGTGATGACATGTTAGCTGAAATGATCTGCCTAGGAAAGTTGAAGCTGTTTGTGGCTAATGTAACGTATTCGTGTTAACTGTGATGCTCTCTACTCTACTGTCAGGTGAAAGTGAATGGGCCAAATGCAGCACCTGTTTATAAGTTCCTTAAAGCAAGCAAAGGCGGTTGGTTCGGCTCCCAAATAAAATGGAACTTCACCAAGTTTTTAGTCGACAAAGATGGGAATGTAATTAGACGTTATGCAACGTCTACCTCACCATTGGCAATCGAGGTCCTCCCTCCCTCCTCTCGCTCTCTCTCTCTCTCTCTCTCTCATGAGTTTCTCTGCCAAACTATGTGACAAGTTTCTTCACATTTATGGTTGCAGGGTGATATAAAGAAAGCATTGGGAGAAAGTTGAAAGACTTGATCTCAGTTGAAGTGTTAATGTAGCTACCATAAACTCCAACATGTGTATTTATCAACTTTCAATCTATGTTGTATTTGATCTATTTTGGACCATTTTCTTGTGTTTCTTAATTTTGATTTGTTCACTTCTTTGGTTTGTACTGTAACATCTTCATCCCTATTATTCTGACAATTGACAAACAGAAACTATCATTATTTTTATATATATACCAAAAAAAAGTTGCATAAATAGGCTACTTATAACGTATGGCAAAAGCTATGGTGAAGTATAAATATAATTAACCAAAACCTCAGACTCCAATGATCTCCACCAGCTTTTCATCGTTGAAAAAAAAAATCCTTGTGCAATAAAGTGAACATTGAAGCAATATTTGGCCCATTTTTATATTTTTCTTAAAATAAATCAGATCATAAAGTAACTGCAAGATCAAATATCTTCTTCTTTTTAATAATTGAATACGTATATTGTTTATATTACGTATATTGTTTATGGTACTCTTTTCTCCTTTTCAATCTTTATTGAGTTGTATTTATTTAAGATTTAAATTTCTCCTCACTTGTTTTGTGGGGTCTACGATTACTTAAAAATATTCTTTTTATACAAGATAATAGGTACACATAAAGGACAAATATACTGCGTGTAGCATGATTTATTATATGATTTTACAATTGAAAGAAAATCGTCGAATTCATGATTGAAATTTGGTAATTTCAACCTTACGAAAGGAGGGAAAAACTAGCATATCTAATAATCTAAATGATCGAGGTTCGTATTATTTCGTAAATACATTTTCCAACAAATAAAAGAATTTTATAAACTAAAAAATGTATATAAAATAAAAATAGATATATTTAGATCAACCAACACGTTTTCATAAGCTATCCATACTTTAAAAAGCTAAAAAAACCAAAATATGTGTGGACCAAAAATGACGAACCACAACAAAAATTTAATTATTACTTTATTAGTATTTTTGAAAAGCAGATTATCTCAAACACATCACACTGTTGGTGAAATGAAATAGAGATAAGAGATAAGGTTTTGGAAGTAATGAAATGCTTCACTTTAATGCAACATAAGGCTATAAGTAAGCACGTGGAGTGGGCATATATTTGGGCCCAATGGGTCCCACAGCCCGATTCAGACGTCCTAGTCACGTTAGCCCTAATCTCGGGTCAATGAAGTAAACTTCTCCACAAATTGTGTCGCATATTGGGCCCAAAATGGGCTCTCTCTCTCTCACTAATTACTTACGTAACTCCACGTTGTACGAGCGTCACGTGCTATTTTACTATTATTGAAGTGTTCCACATTGGATTGGAGATAGTGGCATGAGCCACTTTATATGGTGAGGCAACCCTCTCCCTTATAAGGCATTTTAAGGGAGAAATGAGCCCAATATCCATTTCTAACATGGTATCAGAGCCAACCCAATCCAATGATGGGCCCCCCCAATATCGTTGTCAACAGATGGCGTTTGGGATAGTCAACGCTGCGCGTGCGGGGGGTGTATTGAAGTGTCCCACATTGGATTGGAGATAGTGGCATGAGCCACTTGGGGTGTATTGAAGTGTCCCACATTGGATTGGAGATAGTGGCATGAGCCACTTTATATGGTGAGGCAACCCTCTCCCTTATAAGGCCTTTTAAGGGAGGAATGGGCCCAATATCCATTTCTAACAACTATTTATAAAATTCGTGTGACATTACTATTTATAAAATTCGTGTGACATTGTTTCTTCATTCAACGGTTGAAGATTTAGATCTAAATTTAAATATGCCATTTATAATAAATTTAGATTCAAATATTGATTCGTTTATAATAAAATAGTTTTAAATACAATTTTATTTTTAAATTTTTACTATTTCTTTTGCTAGAATTACTAGTATTTTTTTTATCCTAAAATTTTGAAGGTTCTTCGAACTATGCATGAGTTATTGGTGTTTGAGTTGAGTTATTTTGAATTCGATTAACAGCGTAATCCAATTAAATATGGTTAAAATAATTTAAGAACATTGGTCAATTCCGAGCATGAATGTGTTGGCCAATGGTTAACTACTTAACTATGTAGCACATAATACAACACTTAACAAGTATCGGTGATTTTTGCATGACTATTGTAATGCTTCAATCTCAACCTCGTTTTTCAGTTCAATGACAAGACTGCCTTCTTTTAGTGGTACATATCAATAAAACGATTTCAATTTGCAATATTTTAAAAATCGAAAATATTAGTATGTTGTTTGTGGCAATTAACACATTAATTGACTCGGACATTGACGTGGAAAAAAAATGTATTTCAATAAAAGAACAAATTAAATGAAGGAGTTGAAAACTAGGGTTTGGCAGGCTTGTCGGAAAAGGATAATCTTTAATTTAATGTAAGCTGCACGTGACGACGCCGTTTTAAACGAAAAGATTATGATAGTTCCTTGTCAATTCGTGGGCTGTATGGCCCATTTAGGAGTTAATGGTTCTAATCAACTGCCCCAAATTTTCATGTGAGCTGTTGGGATATGTATGTTTTGCATGGCTTCAAATCAAAGGCAATACTGTCACTGTCAAAATAGATTAAATAATAGTAAATAAAAATGAATCAAATACTCAATTGTATATTTGCTATTTCATACATAATTAAGTTTATAGAAATGAATGAGTTATGGTGTACACCTTTATAAATTAGTATATGACCATTATTCCAGTAGAACAATATACCAAATAATTAAAAGCGATTCACGAGACAATTGACAAAAAGAAACTATATTTTTTAGAAAATGATACATATCATGTAAGGGCAAATAATTTGTACCTAACCTGTCCGTTGCATGAAACTAACACACATAAAAAAATAATGAAGGTATATATTGCAAAGGAACAATCGTCATAAAATAATAATTTTTTGGTCAATGATTTCCATTATAAACTCCAAATACTTATCAGTGGAAGCCCTTTTTTTAATAGATTAAAAGCTAATATAGAAATGAGGTGTCGTGTTTTTTCAAGGCAATATAGTCATACGGTATTAAACTTGTCTATACACCTCTAAATCTACTATCAAACTTGTCTTTTTGCCTCTTCTTGTTCCCTATTCATTTACATGTTGCAGGATCAATTTTTGGGCAAATTAGGTGGATTAATTTGCATAAATAACGTAGATATGTGTAAATTAAACATAGATAAAGTATTCGGTAGTTATTAGTTGTGGAAAATAAAATTGAAAAATAAATTGCATTATCAATAAATCACCTAATGAAAGCGAATTAAGATGTCCGACCTAAATCAATTTGATTTTACTAAAATACTAGAAAATTAAATGTTTCCAAGCGCCATAAAAATCCAAATAGTTTTAGTATGTAACATAAGATGTCCGACCTGCCCCCACCCAGAAATATTGACCCACACTTCTCAATCATTCTCAAATACTTGGAAACTTGAGAAGAAGAAAAAAAATCTAAACTCTATGCAAGTAAATAATTGGATTCCTCATTGATCCCAAACAAATTAAAGAGATGGATGTAGCTCATTTATTTCCAAAAAAATAAAATTGATTGCCTTTATTTGAGGACATATATTTCTATATAAAGGGGAACAACATGTCCCTCAACTAGTAGAAGTTGATAATAGGTCATTTTCTAGTAGTGCATGCAAGGAGACAAATTCCACAAGTTTTGCTTTGTCATCTTAATGTTTTTTGTGCATGAAGTGAATGCACCCAAACCCTCAACCCTACAACAAGGGCCACAAATTCCCTCACACCACAAGTTCCCATTTCCATATCTTCTCTCACTACACATATATATATGGACACTACAAACACCTCCACAAACTCATCACTCCCACTTCAGAACTTCAAGAATCTTCAACTTCTTCTTTCAAAGTTTTCTTTAACACACAGACATGGCTGCATACTCAGTCTTCCCATCAAGAAGCTTGAAGCAGCGATCCGTCCAACGTTGCTCGAAGCAAATGAGGGAACACAAAGCTCGTCTTTACATCATATGGAGATGTACAGTGCTTCTTTTGTGCTGGCATGAATGAAGAGTTATGTGCTCTTGCAAATATAGAGCAAGTGTGATTCATCTGCAGTCACACACACAACACACAGTAGCTGTAGAAGAAGATCATATGATTAATTTGGTTTTTTAGCTTTTGTTAGGAGGGTGATTTTGATCTTGATTTTTGTAATTTAACTCTAGTTTTGGGCATCAAAGCAAAACCAAGATTGTGTTGCTACTTTCTTGTGTTATGCAACTGGTTTTTGTTGGATATATAAATCTATATCAATGTAAAGAAAAGGGTACCTTATTTTGTTACAATTTAGTGTTATGAGTTCTAGCTAAGATGTTTTGATTCACCTTAGTTCATTACAATTTACTGCTTGCTTAGTTCCAATTGATATTAGAAAGGCCAAAGGTCTTTTCAACAAAGCATCTCAATTGGATCACTTAAATTTACACGCACTAATTTCAAATTGGTAATGTCCTCTTCTCTGCATCTGCCCCTGCTTATAGGTAATCCAACAATTCGAGAGAAGAAAAAAAATAGCTGAAATAATACTTTAAACTGCAAAAAAACAGAATCTACATTTCTGTGCTTCTAGAAACTCATGTAGGCTGATAATATCCAGATAGCTAGATAGATTTCAAATAAGATGGAGAGAATGCACGTTATTTTCTCTCTGTTCAACTTGGAATATTTCGCTCATGAGTTTGCTTCGCTGCTGTCAAAAAACTCCCATCCATCATCTTCTATGAGCACCTTGCTGTCTTCCCTGGCTGCTTCAACTTCAGGGACCTTTTCATGGTCACTGTTATTTTCAGGCGCATTGCAGTCTTCTCTGGCTGCTTCATCTTCTTCAGGGACCTTTTCATGGTTTCTGTTATTTTCAGTCTCCAACCGTTCATCATCTCTGACTGTAACAGTCTCCACTTGATCCGGAACCAAGCTTTTCAATGATGAGGTTGAAGAAGCTAAGAGGAAGCTCGTCTGATTGGAGAAAAGTGATTTGCCAAGCGGAAGATGCTGATCAAATTTCTCCTTTAGATGCTTCACATCCTGACATATAACAGCTATTTCCCCCCTGGTAGACACGAAAAAAAGGAAAAGAACAATATTTCTCATCATGTTGCACTATTTGGTCAAAACCATAAGCTAAGGCAAGATATCAAATGTTAAAACACCAGTCTCTGGAATGCTCAATAAAAGATTGATAGGCATCTGGTAATAAGATAAATTCTGCAACGTTAATATTAACTTTTCCATTATAACTATGCTAAGATGGTGGCCAAGTAGTTCACCCACATGAGAGATCTACCACTACCAGCATGTATTGTGCAATGTCATACTGAGGAAATGATATTGCTGTAGAAATGCATAAATTGAAGAAGTTGACCGAAAAGAAGCAACTTACTGCAATGTATCTACAACTCGTCCACGATCCACAAGAAACTCGTGCAACTGCAATGCAGCAGTAACAGATTAACGATGAGAAACCAGAAGTGTCAAGGGTGTTTGTTTGGGAACTAAAAACAAATTCAAGAATCTTGACAGAAATTCTCCCAATTCTATATCCCACTTTCTAGATGACTTTACATCTACAACATAAAACTCTCATTATTTAAAACTAATATTAATTCTCAGTGACAAATATTAAAGCAAAAAGTTGCAACTGTCAAACTATCTTAAATTTTTTTAACCAAACATATGCAACACACACTCAAATAACACAGAATTATGTCTAAATTCTTCAATTCCTGCAAAGATTTTGAACCACATAACAGGTAGTAGAAACATCTTAAAGGGAAGAGTTACTACCTTACAATTATCTTCTGCCTGTAGTCTCAGGATCTTTGATTCTTGCACCACTTGTTCCATAATTAATTCCTGTTCTACAAGGAATTTCCTTGCAACTTCTTCCTTCTCTAGCTTTTTCAGCTCTGCAGATTTTATTTCATTCACAGCAGCAGCTAGTCTGACCTCTAAACATTGACGCATCTGCAGCAGAATGTGAGAAAATATTAAAAATGTTACCATGATCAACTGTCCTAGAATCTTAGTTGGACTTTCTGTATATTTGAACACAAGAAGCACACACACGATAAAGCTGAGTTAATCAGTCACATCACAATCAACTTGAAAGTTTAACAATAGAAGATTTGATCAATGAAAACTTCTGGGAAGAGCCTTAACTAGATAAGAGTAAGTATTAACTTGCATAGCAAGCTTTCTAGAATTTCCCTTTGTAAAATTAGAGAACTAATTCATCAAAATCAAACACTGCTTTCACAAATCAAAATATGATTGTTCCAGATCAGATTGTCCAAGTCTCTTAAGATTCAACTTCAATGCATGAGAAATAGCAAGTGAAAAGATAAAAAGGTTATGTTTGTGCAGAAAGGGATGTATCTAAACTCACTTCATCAAGATCTGCAAGTGATTTATCCCTGTCATCCGACAGGAAGTGCAAGCGAGACTGGAGCTCTCTCAACTCTGTTGCCAGGATGGCTTTCTCACCATACACTTCCCCTGCATGCTGAGAGTGAGAGGTGAAGCTGAAAAGTTAAACTAGGGAATACATTTAAAATATCTAGAAAGAATGCTATACAGTCACAAAGAGGATTAAAACCATGTCATTTGCCTCTTTTGCATGTTGCAGCATTCTTTTAAGCTCCTCAACCTGATTCAGCAAATCCATACCCCCTCTCGCAGCTTCAATTTTGGCTTGTTCTGCATCTTGCTCCTTGACCTCCACTTGCTTCATCAAGTTGATGACAGACTCCATTTCCAGGAACAATGTTTTCTAAAAGATATCATATGTATCAGGCATATATCAAATATTTAAGTCACGTCAAAACTTAAACTGCAACATCAAATTGCAGAGCAAGTTGAGAACAATTACAATACCCATGATAATTGATGACCAAATGAAACAATTTAGTGGCCACAGAATCAGTTTTACATTATACTGAAATAGGGAACCATTTTAAACACTGCTTATTCGCTAGATCACGTTTCTAGAGCATATTAGTGATATATGTTCTGGATGTATGAGAATGTTATACTGTGGATACCTTATTATTTCTCGCATCTGCAATAATTTCCTCCAAGACATCCATGTTACCAATTTGACTAGACACGGAAGCATTCAAGGTTGACTCCTCTTCAATACCAATAGTATCGCTCATGTTTTTCCCACTGGAAGTAATGTCAGTAGAAAAAGATAAATTTGATTTATCTAAATTACTCCCAAGCATGTCAGGTGCTTCCACCCATGAAGAACTAGCAGATAAATCATGAGCAGTCCCATCAGCATCATTTTCATTTTCAGGAATGCAATCCATCTTCTGAACGACATCCATTTCAACATCTTGTGACATTCCCACTGTAATCTGAGAACTACTACCACAAGAAGTTTCACTGCTGTTTTCTAGGTATTTATCAGCGGAAACTGTGCTCTCTGTTTGAGGGCCTCCCGAAACTTCAATTTGACAAGTTCCCACTCTATCTTCGCCTATCACCACCAGAGATTCACTTTGAGAGTGAATGTCAGCATTCATTTTTATACCATCGTCGTGGGTTTCCACTGATAACGTTAATTGAGCGGTATCGTCCTCTGATTCAGAATGCCCTGCAATGGCATCACGGAAGGGCTCACTTAGCCCATCATCAGCGGAAGTGGAAGGTTGGCTGTTTCCACTAACAAACCTATGATCATTCTCTTCTTGAGGTACAACCTCTGTTCTCACAGACGAGCTACCTGCATTGCACCAGCATGAGCTGCTAGAGATTAGTTGAGGGTACAGCAAGGCAAGTCACTTCAATTAGGTTACAAAAAAATCATGGGGAAGAATATCTGTACAACAGAATATGCAAACAATAAATTGAGCAGTAAAACTACTTACCTTTCGACGATTCACCTTCACAAACACTCCGACCCAAAGGACTATTTGGTGTAGATCTTACAGTGAAGAAAGGAATTATCTCTTCAAGAACTGCTACAACAGCCGCATCTACATCCTTGCTGTGCTCGATAGCAACAGCTCTAAGAGCTCGATCATCAATCTGTCAACAAGAAATTGGGAAAATTAAGAAACAACTAACTAGTACCCTGCTCTCCTTCAGGAGACTGATAAAGAATCACAATATGTAACAAACAACTCATGCAATACGGAATAATAAATTGTCTGCATTTGAAATCAACAGTATGATATCAATGCAGGATCATAAAACTCAATCAACCTATTCCTCTTGCATTAAAGTTTTTCTAAGAAAATAAAATTCAATTAAGACAGAATTGAGTGAAATTACCAGCGGAAAAAGATCTTGCAGTGACTCGTAGACTTTCTGGAAACTCATATTCGTGTCCTAGAAAAATCAAGACAACAATATAAAAATTGCAGTTAGACGAGCAGGCTGAAGCTCTTGAATTCTTCCGTTCAAAATAAAATAAACAAAACTTATCAACAAAAACCCTAAGCCCCTAAACCCGCGTGATCAACCTTTCACTACAACAAATAGACCCGCATAAGAATATTTATAAAACAGAATTCCAACAACCACAGCAATCAAAAACCCAAAAAGAAAGAAAAGACCTTTCGCCTTCTTCCAGTGTGAATACGAAGGGTAAACCAATATTCGCAATAAACACACAAAATTCGTCGAAAATATCGGTCAGTTCCCAAATATCCGACCCCTCAAATTACATTGCTCATCTCTAAAAAAAAAAAAATATTTATTAAATATATAGGAAAATAAAAAGTAGAGAGATGAAGGAATCGCAACGAGATTTACCAAAATTAAGGAGCACAGCTTCAGCGTGGATCAGCAATTACGTGCGCAAAATGTCAGCTAGATTATACATACATGCGGGAAGATAAAACGATCGAACAAAATCTACCTATTTATACGTAGTGATAGTGGCGCAGCTGGCGAGGTGCTTCGTTGAGTTGTACTTTTCATCTAAGTTTGACTATTTTCTCCCATGTGAATTCGTTTACCCGCGTGTACGACTATTTTAAGCGGAGGGAGGAGAGAGACAACCTGGGCGCTAAGAAACCTAGGCACTAAGCAATTCCGAGATCATTTGACGTGTAATAAAGTAGTTATTATATTTATCATTTTTTTTGAAGGGATGTTTGGCTTGTCTTTATTGCATGTATATGGATGATATAAGTGCATCCATTATGACTCATTTAAATGAGATAGTTGATAATGTGTCTAGGTAACATCATAGTGATAAATAAATTTAAAAAAAAAAAAGCAACAAAAATATGAACTAGGTGCTATTCTTAGTTGGGATAAATAATTTTTTTTTTAAAGCAACAAAAATATGAACTAGGTGCTATTCTTAGTTGGATAATTCTATACTAATAGAAAAAGAGCAAAAAGAGCTTAAAGACAGTCTAAGACAAAACTTGTGAATTACTTATTTTACCCATGTTACATATTTATTACTTATATTTATAAAATATAAATTTATTTTTATATACATAGAATACTTTATATCTATAGCTATTGATAAGGCTTATAAATAAATATATTCATCCAATAAATTATCTAATAAAAGTAATGAATTAATAATTTTTTTAAAATAATAAATTATCAATTAAAATAACATTAATTATACGTACAACGTACGTTCTTTCTGCTAGTAATTATAAAAAATGTGGCCTCACCTGGATTCAAAGTTTCAAACGATGTGTCTTCTTGATGATTTTGATAATGTTTGGGTTCGGTATGTGAGACGTGAGTTTATTATTGGAGGTTCTTCTTCATATTCCATGTGTGTACGTAATTAAATTTAATTTTTTTCCTCAAAAAAATTAGTTTCAAACAATGAGCGCATTGAGACGTCCTCAACACGCATAACTTTGGTGCATGCAATACACACACCCGTTGTCAGTTATAACTTATTCTTTTCTTTTCTTTTACCATTTTTTTTCTTCTTTTCTTTTAACTATTTATTTTATTTTTAGATTTATTTTTTACATGTTTTTTTAAAAATGAGGTTGATTTTATTGTTTTGAAATTGTAAATGAGCGTTGCAATATAAAACGATAAAAAGAAAATGAATCCATAATTTTCTTATATATACACCACAAAATTCTAACTATCATTCTCAAAATTTTTATGTTTGTCCAATTATCTGAATGCATTAGAGTTTTCCAAACAATCCTATTAGTTCATCTGTTCATATTGAATTTTCATCTCAAGTGCATCTACCTCTAAGGTATCAGTCATAGAGTAATTCTCACAATGGTATCCTCTGCATTAATGCAATAGGGAAGAAAGGTTTCACGTCATTGTAAAAATGCATAAATGTGATTAGACAATTGGCATGTGCATGGTGGCCTAGTCGATCACTATGACGAGTACTTACCTATTCCTGAAACAATGTGACATCTGTGCGGCTACCATCACCTGTTCCTCGTCTCTATTCTCTATTAAATAGCTCGCACCAACAACTGACTTTGTCGTGCAGCGTCGATTTTTGATAGCAAAAGAGAAAAATAGCGTTGATTTGGAGGGGGGAAGATAGAGAAAGAGCATATCTAGATTTAGGATCGTCACCACATGCTCTTCGTCTCTATGCTCCGCCGAACAGCTTGCACTAATGGTTGACTTATTCTCGCAATGCTGATTTTAACAGGAAAAAAAAAAAAAAAAAAACGACGTTGATTTCGGGGGAGAGAGGGAATGGGATATAACACGTAAGTATGAAAAGACATATTAAAGAAAATCTACGCTTCGGACGACATGCCACCACCATTTCCACCTTATATCCTCTGCACTAAAATGCAACAACAAAAACAACCACAACAGATGAACAGATAGCAGGATAAATAGAGAAGATGTACAGTAAATTACGATAATAGATTAAAATTTATCTATGTATATTTGTGTGCAACATTATGCTTATTTGTGTGTAACATCATGTTTATTTATGTTCAACATTATGCATATTAAAAATGTGTTAAAAAACTTTAAGAACGCGGAAAACTCTAAAACATCAAAATTTTAAAGGGACAATAATACCCTTTTGTGTTTTTTTTTTTATCTTGGAAGACATTTGTCATGTATCAGTTATTATGTATCCACATAAATACAATGTGTAGTCCAGATTTAGATTTATATACTAGTTGAGGAAGGGGATTTACCCAGATCTCAACTCTCTATATATTTATATGTAATATGTAAAAAGGGTTAGTTGTAGCTTTGATACATTTTGAAAGATAAAAAAACAAAATATGCTCACACAAACTAAAATATATAAATAATAACCACTTTTTAAAAACTTGACATATATACCCTCAATGAAATTATAATTAAAAATTCAAAAAAGAAAAAAAGAAATCTCTCTCTCTCTCTCTTTCTCATCACCGCTCCGAGCCTCCTCCTCGTCGTGTCTCGCTTCTTCACGTCGCCGTCGGGCCAGCTCTTTGCCCCCTCTCTCTCTTAGCAAATATACCACCTTTCCTCCCTTCTCTGTGTCGTGCCTTCACATCTTTGCCACGCCTCGTTGTGCCTCTCCGCATCTCGCGTTGCCTCGCCATGTCGAGTCGCACGTCGCACTACCCTTCTATTTCACTTTCTCATATTTTAGTTGGGTTCAGTGCTCGACGCTCGAGCGTCGATAAATAGTTCAAATTGAGATAAATAGTTCAAATTAATATTGGTGTTGCTATTAACATGTGGAAGTTGATAATAGCAACACTTGCGTGGTCGATATATATATTTTTTCAACCTATATAAATGAAGGATTAAAGTGCTTTAGTAGAAGTCACCGAAACAAAATTAAGTGTTGGGAACTTAATGAAATATCTTAGCCCTAGTTTTGATGATACCAAAACTCTTAGATTTTTCTTTAATAGACTAGAACTTTTCGAACTCAAGTGTTAGAGTTCATGTTTCTAGTTTAACTGTTGTCCTGAAGACTGAAGATCAGAGGATTGAAGATTGAAGACTGAATAACTCTCAACTGAAGATAGCTTGTGAAAAGACCAAGTTAAATACTGATGTATTTGACTTGGATGAGGATTTCACTGAAGAATCAGTTATGACTGATTTATTAATGTTAGCCACGTGGAATTAGCGGACTGATACTCAAGTCAAGTATCAGTTGACATTCTTCATCGGACTGAAGTTTCTAAGTTAAAAGGCAGTCACGTACTTTCAAGTACATCCGCATTAAATGCAGAGATTTTGAAGATTGTCCTTTCTCTGCAGATCATTCCTTTTTGGTGCAAACTTTTCAGATGCGCCTTACCCCCTGTACCTGAGACACCGTTCTTCACCAAATAAGGAACCTCGAAGATTGAAGCCTCAGCCAAATTCAAATTCCTCTCACAACGGACGAATTCTTGAAGACCATCTTGCCAACGGATCTATTCAAGATTTCTCTTATAAATAGAGCTCGAGGAACACCACAATCTTCACCGATTCAAACGCACAAGCTGAACCTCTGCCAAAATTGTTACTCAGCCCTTCATTGCATTCAAAGTTTGAATCGAAGAAGAGAATACTCAACGTCTAAATCAGTTCACTGATTATACATATTCTCTTAGTTTCTTAGGCAAATCATTGTAATATCCAAAGCCTAAGTCCTCGATTACAGAGAGCCTATTCTCTGTAATCTAGTTGGTAATTCGAACCCATTTCAACTGAGCGAAAAGAGAGAGTTTGAGAGAGTTCGAGACAGTGGTCTGAACTCAAGAGTTCTTAACCCCCTGTCACGACCGCACTTGCTAAGGATAGCAAATTCGGGGAAACCGCGACTAGGGGAGGGGATTTAGGAGCGGGATTAGAAAGGGACATGCTTAGCTTCTTGATGACTCGACTTTGTATAAGGGAAACATTCTAAAACTAGATATTAACGAAGGCCACAAGGGGACCGCACATAATATTATCCAAAAAGGGTACTCAATGAGTTCGAGTACATTGTTAAATAATACATATTGTTTGACAAATGACATAATATCTTTTCGTAATCAGTGTTCGCAGCGGAAAAACAACAATTTGAGTATATGTATGAAGACATATACTCCACTCTGAGGTTCTCGTCCTAGATTGACAAAAGCTCCGCTTGCACACTACATCCCCGATCACAGCTCAACCTGCACATTTAAAAATACATGCAGGGCTAAGTACGGGAGTACTTAGTGGACACTTGCCAAAATTTACATACATGCATAATATTTTATTGTCAAGCCTTCAACAGTAGTAAGATACGAGGGTTTTCTTTTAAAGACTCGTATTTACCAAAAATAATATCATTTCTTTCATCAATAACCCGCGCAGGCATTTTAATATCATTAATCACCATATCAGTAACTCGTGCCGAGAGGGAGGCCTCTCTCTACGGTCACTATGATCGGCCAACCCGCTAGATGACTCACGATCACAAGGGTGTACACTAATTCCGAAGGGATTTGCGGTCCCATCCGGAATCCAAATTCGATTAACATCAGATAGGCAATTAATAACAAAACATAAAGTATTTTAGGCATTGACAACATCATTCAAATTCATAAGCATAAAGTCTTAACAATTCTACTATATGGTTTTAGTTTATACGTAAGAAAGCCCACCTGGTAGTGGAGACTCGCGACTAAGCTTTAAACTCTTGCGTTCAACCTTGATTCGGAAAAGAATAACGTAAGATCTTAGTCCGAGGAAATTCTCAAATAAATGAGGATGCGTAATGTAATTATGCATGGCTCATATTCTTTTTTTATTAAATAATTAACCCAACTAGGTTCCGTCCCATGAAGTCAAGTAATTAACTACATTGATTCGTTCTCATTAGGGTGTTCTAAACTGCCAGTAAAAATATAATAATCTCCCTTCGTGTAAGCAAGGAAAAGAAAATAATAAAGATTTAAACATCCTATGTTCTCTTTTCTCTCTCTCCCTCTCTCTCTCTCTCTCTCTCTCTCTCTCTCTCTCTCGCGGTCTGCTCTGCTTCTTCGCTTTCTGCTCTGGAGGTCAGCTCTGGCCTCTAAGTCAGCTCTGGCTAAGTTAGCTCTGTGGCGAAGTGACTCCTCTGGCGTGGAACGATTCCTCTGGTGAAAGTGATTCCTCTGGCGAAGTGATTCCTCTGGCGAAGTGATTCCTCTGGCGAGGCGATTCCTCTGGCGAAGCGATTCCTTTGGCGAAGTGATTCCTCTGGCGAGGCAATTCCTCTGGCGAAGTGATTCCTCTGGCGAGGTGATTCCTCTGGCGAAGTGATTCCTCTGGCAATTCCTCTGCTCTGGCCATTTCTCTGCTCTGGCCATTTCCAGGTCTGGGAAGAACGACGGGGACTCCAGTTTCCAAAACCAAAATTCTCCGTCCTTATCTCGCCTCGATTTTCACTCGTATACAGACCTTAATCTCTACCTATGTGAGCATGCTGTGATTATTCACGTTCGTCTACGTTAAAGCTAAAGTTCTCGTCGTTCATCAAGGTTTCAAGTTGTAGGTTCCACAAAAACGTGACTTAACATGCTTTTTGTTTATTCGTTTACAGCCCATAAAACATGATTTCTGCGAGTGTGATTCATGCCGATTAGAGTAGCAACAGAGGTTGAAGGTTACCTTGATATATCGCGTGCTTTGGTCGGGTAAAGAACGATGGTTTCTCTCTCGCTTTTTCGAGCGTCGAGGTGCAAACTGAAAATGAAATGGCTGCTGTTCTTAAGCCGAAAACAGGTGGAAAGAAACATGGCGAGGGGAGGAAAAAATAAGCCGAGTTTTTACCTTATTCAAGTCGGCAGCAAAAATCTCGCTCTACTCCCCTTCGGCAAGGTGTCGAGAGAGATGAAACTTCTTGCTGTTGCTGCTGAAAAAATTCTAAGTGCCGAGAAGAGAAAGGGGTGGCTCAAGGGTTTAGGAGTGAATTTATACTAGGAGCTCGGTTGATATGCACTTGAGTGCTAAAAGGAGGAGCATGGTTGTAGTGTGGCTGAAATGACATGTTAGATGTACTTGGGCATGGCTTGTTGCATGGGGAAAGGTGATGCAACATACCTTTCTCTACCTTTTTCCTTAATTCTTGGATGTGGCAGCCGATAGGGTAGAGAGAGATGTAGGGTGGGCGTGTGATGTGATCTAAAAGAATATGTGATCTAAGTAAAATCCTTCAGTGTTGGTTTCTCTGTATTTGAAATACTGATTTCGTGTTTGCTAAAATCGATAAATGCTAAATTAAATCCGTAGATTTAATTCGTTTGTCATTCTAATACTTAAATTAAATCCGTAGATTTAATTAGCTTCAAAGTCGGAAATAATTCACGACTTAAGTAACAACATGAAATAAACTCCATCTTGATTAATAAATAACACAATTTCGCTAAGTTGGTTATAACTGAGTCATAATAATTCATCGACTCAAACATCATCGTCGCGGTCTTAAACATGCGAAGATAAAAAAAAAAAAAAACATACTGCTAGTGTAGTGACTCTGTCTCCAAAATACGTAATTCAGAAACATAGTTGAAATCATAAGGTGCTTCATTTACTAGCAGATAGATAAATAAAACACGCAATACTGGAATTAAATACTGATAAAAGAGCGGGTTGTTACACCCCCGCACGCAAGACAAGTGTAGTCTTTGCATTTGCGAGTTAAGAAGGAGACGAGAAGTCCAATCCAGTGTATTGGCACTGAAACCTAGTTTCAGTTGAAGGTTTGCTGTGCACCCGCAAGCACAAGCCCAGAGTGTTTGTCAGTGTGTTTAACTGACCGTGGACGTAGGAACTTGTTCCGAACCACGTAAAAATCATTTGTTGTTTATCGCTTTCAGTTTTACATTCTTATCTGTGCACAAACGTTTTCTTAACTGAAACTGATTAATTGCAAAGTGAAACTTTATCTTGACAAAGCGTTAATCACAAAGGTTATTTCTTAAGTTTAATTTTCCGTTGCTAGTGTTATTAGTCTAACTGATAAATTTTCGGATAATCAGTAAGATTCATAACACTTCTCTGTTTACAAAATCTAGACTGAAGCCTTACGTGGATATCAGTTAAAGCTTGGCGCTTAACTAAAGTCAAAATACTGAAGTTATTTCAGTATCAGTCTACAACTCCTTTTAGCTGAAGTTTTCTTTAGTTGCTCACATCAGTCAAACTCTTTCAGTATCAATCGATACTACTTCAGTTATTTACAGAAGAATTTTGAAAAATAGCCTACAAGTGTATTCCCCCTACACCTGTTCAGTGACCCTCTGGGACCCAACATTAAGTATTCTACTTCTTTAATTTTTTCTTTTTTGATAAATTACATAAGTAAATAAAAAAATTCAAAGACCGCACAATGAAGAACTCGAACTCAGGACCACAGGTCATAGACAATTAACCTCCTATCACTAGGCCAAGACACACACACAAGTATTCTTCTTCTTTCTTCGTTCTAATTTTGCTTTCTTTTAAATGAAAGTCGGTATGAATCATAGAGAATCATAACATATGTAGCTATGTTGTTTGGATTTTGTAACGTGAGTGAAAAATAGATACATATATATAGGATAGAGCTCTATGGAAACCATCAAAAATTCGAAGAACGAAGACCAAATCCTGTGCGTCAATTTTGGTATATCCAAGGGTGATGATTCATCTGGTGAAGATTTGATATTTTCGTTAATTATGATAGATATAGGCAATCAAATTTTTTATTTATGGAATACTCTTATTTTCATCCTAGTGTTCGCAGAAAATACTAATGAACATACTAATGTTCGTTGATATGTTCGTAAAAAAACAAATGAATATACTAATGTTCGTCGATATTTTCGTAAAAAATAAATGAACATACTAATGTTCGTCGATATTTTCGTAGGAAAACAAATGAACATAATAATGTTCACATATTATGTTCATTGACAGATCAGGTCCCAGAACAGGAAGTTTTGGAATTTCTGGGATTTATTCAACGTGATCCCATATTTCAGTGGATTTAATTAACCAATATTTAATTACATAAAAAATAAAATCAGGAAATTATATGAACCGTTAGATTAAGTAAGATTGACGCACATGATTTGGTCTTTATTCTCTATGTTGGGGAGTGGTCTCCATAGAAGCTGACCATATATATATATATATATATATATATATATATATAGGAATGGGATCATATAGATCCCAATGCTTATAATAGATCCCTAGATCCAAATCTTGACCACACATTTATGACATGTGGTCATCAAGATGGTGACACGTGGCAAGGAGCTTCCAAGCATTCCAAGGCAAAATCTGGAGGGGTAAAATTGGAATGTAATTTTCAGATTTAATAATTAAAAAATATATATATATTTTTAGATTTTCTCAAAATAGATATATTTTAGATGCATATAGTTTCACACAAAGATGCATAAAGTTTTCACATGAAATGCATAACTTTGAACAGAAAAATGCATTTAATTTTTCCAGTTTTGGTATTTTCACCACCCCACCCCATACCACCCCCCAATCCAGCCCACACCACCCCCCAACCCTCCCCATTACCACCCCCCAAAAATAGGCATGTTTCACATGCATATAAAATCAAACAAAAATGCATAAAGTTTTCACATAAAAATGCATTAAATTATACAAAAAATGCATTTCATTTTAATAAATCTGGTAGTTTCGCCACCCCACCCCCACCCCACCCACCCCCCCACCCCCAAAAAATTTTTTTTTTTTTCAAAAACTGATTTTCTGATTGCTGGCCCACCCCCACCCCCCCAATTTTTTTTTTTTAAAAAACTGATTTTCAAAAAAAAAAATTGGGGGGTGGGGTGGGGGAGTCAGTGGTCAGAAAATCAATTTTTGAGAAAATAAAAAAATAAAATAAAAAAAATTTTGGTGGGTGGGTGGGTGGGGGGTGGGGGGTAGGGGTGGATCAGTGGTCAGAAAATCAGTTTTAAAAAAAAAAAATTGGGGGTGGGTGGGGGTGGGGTTCTGGGGTGGGGTGGGGTTCAGGGGTGTGGGGGGTGGGGTTGGGGTGGGGTGAAATCTTATGCATTTTTATATGAAAGTTCATGCATTCTCGTATGAAACTTTATGCATCTAAAATATACCTATTTTGAGAAAATCTATTTTTTTTTTAATTTCGAAAATTTTATTCCAATTTTACCCCTCTCCAGATTTTGCCTTGAAATGCCTTGCCACGTGTCACCATCTTGATGCGCCACATGTCATAAATGTGTGGTCTAGATTTGGATCTACGGATCTATTATAAACATAGGGATCCACCGGAACCCAACCCTATATATATATATATATATATATATATATATCAAAAGATCAAGATTTCAATTTGAAATCAATTTGAAATTGATTTTAAAATTGAATGACAATTTAGTAGTTATAATAAAATTGAATGTTTATTTATAAACTATATTTGTTCCTTTTATTTCTCTTTTTTTTATTTTCTTATTATTTTCTTCTAAAATTATGAAATTTGACTAATTACAAAATATTCAATACGCATATCAAATTAAAGATCACAATGTTGTGCCCAAAAATATCACATTTGTAACAAAAAGTAACAAGAACACGAAAAAGGCTTCGAAATGTTGAATTTGGTATTGCTTTAATAAAAGACTTTGATAGTGAATGATCAATGATAGTCGATGATTTTACACTAGGATTTTACATGTATTTATAGGCAAATAACTGTGAATTCTAGTAGGAGAAAGACTCATATTTGAGTTATACTCGAACTAAGCTTCCTCGTATATATCTTCGTGTATTCGTTGTAATCTTGGATTTAGACTTGGTTGGCTGCGGACATCAGGCTCTTTCGAGATAAGATCGTCTCCGTGAATTTTGGCTAATTCCGTTAAAGGCAGCGCTGTTTGAGGGTGGACAACGCTGTTTTGGGCTCGGCAGCGCTGTTCTTCGAAAATCTCTCTCTTTCTTCGTTATTTTCCTCCGATATTCCTGGAATGCATATTTTTATCCTCACCACTCAATAAGAGCTTTAATTTGATATATTTTGTATGAATATTTGATTTAAAATATAAAATTATATTTATTTAAAGATTAAAATTTTCAAAAATTATCTCCTTTAATCTTTTTTGAATAAATCTATTTTTCAATTTTTTTTTAACGTTTTCAATTATGTTTTTATGAGAAAGATTTATATGTGATAATTCCCACTTTTCATAATATCAGTTTTATTACAATGAATTCTTTTTTTTTTTAATATTCAACTCAAATATATTCAGTTAATTTTTTTAATTATATTTATAAATATGATAATTGAATTGATATCAGTTTTATATAAATATAAAAATATAAAAAAATGTTTTCCCTGTATTACACGAAGTGAAAATGCTAGTAGTGTATTAATCTCCTGATGGATTTCAAAAGTAGCGAACTAGATCAATAAGTATATAAAAGATGAGTTTTTCCTCCATTTTTTTAATCTTCTCTCTCTCTCTCTCTCTCTCTCTCTCTCTCTCTCTCTTTTCTTTCACCAATTTTTTCATTATTTTTATCTCTATTTTTTATATAATTTAATTCTTTTCTAAACATCATCAAATTTGATTTATTAAAAAATATTTAATATGCAACTTAAATTTAAGTTTGTGACAAAATTTAATATATTGTAAAAATCATCAAAAATGAATTTAAAATGAGTAAGCTATGAAAACTTTAAAATAGTTATTTTTTTCTCTCTTTGTTACAATTTTTTATTTATGTTTGCAAATGAAACTATTTAATGATTTATTATGATGTGTAATATTAATTTTCTTTATCAAATGATTTAAAATTATTTAACAACTATAATTTTCATTACATTTTATACAGAGTTTAAAATTTACATTTTTAAATTCAAAATTTATTAAGTAATTGATGTATATTATTTTATTTATTTGTAAAACATATTTAGCATTTATTTATATTTTAATTCTATTTAATATTTATAACTTATTTATTTAAGGGTTAAAGTACAAATGCCCTCCTAAACAAGACACCCCTAGAGCGTATCCATCCCCATTCTCGATGTTGGCCCAAATAAACCCCCAGAGTCAATAAAAAGGGTACATTTAAACCCAGGATCTAAACGGCCGTCTAACGCCGTTAACTTGCTGGGTTTAAATGTACCTTTTTTATAGACTCTGGGGGTTTATTTAAGCCAACATCGAGAATGGGGGGTATACTCCTTCACCCTCTCAGCAAAACCCTCTGGCACCGCCGCGTGCGCCGCCCCGCCCCGCCCTTCTCTTCTCTGCGACGACCTCACTTATGCCAGTGGACTTCCCTTGGATTTGGATAATCTCAACTCTCTTGCAACTCGTCGATTACTGCGATTGCCATCGACCTAAGCCGATGCAGAGGACGTGAGTGACAGACGAGGCGGCGACAGACGGCTCTGGGCTCGCCGGCGTGCCGCGCCCAACTGCTTTCCGCCGTCTGCGTAGCGCCTCAGATCAGAGATGCCTCTGTCTCTCGGTGACATTCCCACCGACTCGGGCTTGGAGTCCGGCGTGAGAGGGCAGATGATTCGCTTGTTTCGGGCGGTGGGCTTTGACGCCGGAGCGGGAGCAACTACTAGCGAAGATCTCGCGTGGACAGACCTCTATGTGGCGGCAACGACACCGTTGTGAGCACTGGCGAGGAAAATGGTCCCTCTTCGTTTTTCTCGTCCCACCGCACCGATGTTGAGAGAGGGAGTGTCCGTGAACGGGAAATGACCGGCGAGGAAGCGTGACAATCTTTCTCCGGCGTGGCATCGAATGTGGCGGCGACGAGAATCGAAAGAAGGCGGCGACTACTGCTTAAAAGGTGGGCCCCACGAGAAAATTAAAAAAAAAATACAAATTTAAGTTAACGGTGTTAGACGGCCGTTAAGAGTCTAGGTTTAAATATACCCTTTTTATTGACTCTGGGGGTTTATATGGGCCAACATCGAGAATGGGGAGGGATACGTTCTAGGGGTGTCTTGTTTAGGGGGCATTTGTACCTTAACCCTTTATTTAAACACGTCGTTTAAAATTTTACTGTTCGTCGTGCATCGCATGAATGGGCATACTAATTCTTATAATTCCTCAAAAAATTGAAAATAAGATGTCAATTTTGTGATCCAAAGAATGTGTCAAGAGCTCTCACTCACTCGAAATGAATATTAAAATTAACATACAATTCAAATACTCTATCGGTTCCACCTAAGTTGATGATTTTTTTTTTTCAATATAAAATTTAAGAAATTAGTGTTTAATATTTTAAGTGTGTGTAAATAAAGTGAAAAAGTCACAAAGATTCATTTCAATTTATTCTATATAAGAAATTGAACAACTTAGTTAGAACGACCCAAAACGAAATATTAATGAAGTTAATTGAAATCGATGAAGTATATTTGAAGCTTTAATCATTGTTTTTTGTAACTCAAGAAGTGGGACTCATAATTATTGGGTACCATATTTGGAACTGTAATTCCAAAAAAAGAAAGCCTATAATTATATCGACACTATCCACTTTCCTGCGAAAATGAAAAAGCGAAGATCGCAGAAAAGAAAAGGTCGGGACTTAAACTGATGGCTGCCCTTCTGTAATACATGAGCACAACCAACAAACAGCAGGGACTTTGATTATAGTGATGGAAGCCGAAATAGAAGCAAAGACAAGTGTTGCAAGGCATACAAAGCCTGTGATTTGAAGCTGCTCGGCCGTCTTCTTCAAATAACTTCAAGGAAAACAATGCCCACAAAAATCAGCACCTACCTGAAACACATAACAATTTCCTCCTGTGCATTCTTAACTACCAATTTTACAACTTGAAATTTAGGTGTCAATGTCATCGAAATGAATTGGGAACTTCAAGGAAAACTTGAAACAACAAACATTTAAATATGCCGATAACTCCCATGGTGTTTTGTGTTTAGAAACAACAGGGGCTCCTTCACCCTCTTATGTAGTGTCATTTCACAAGTCATATAAACAGTGCTTGTGGATGGATCTGGAGATGCCAACAAGCAGGATATGACACCACAAGAATTTTAATCAACACTTAATTTGCTCTACCAAGATTTGCCTCCAAAGTATATACTCAGTTATAAGCCACCATACCAGAGAGCTCTCTCATGAACTCGGATTGGAATGCCAGCGCTCCATGCCCATATCTCTCTCTTCATCAGTCTAGATTGAGCCATAAGATAAGGAACTGCCTAGCAGGCGGATAAAAACACAATAGTTATATCCTGCTTCTTCATCCAGATTACTTAAAAACGTAACAGGAGTCAAGTTTTCAATCACAAAAATGACATATTAACATAAGTAAAACTTACAACTGTTGAGCAAAACATGGTAACAGAGAAAACTGAAACAATGAAACAAGATATTAGAATAGTTGAAGAGCCAACATATATGTATAGCGATCGATCCTAGGC
Organism: Salvia miltiorrhiza; assembly: GCF_028751815.1. Classification (NCBI taxonomy): domain Eukaryota; kingdom Viridiplantae; phylum Streptophyta; class Magnoliopsida; order Lamiales; family Lamiaceae; genus Salvia; species Salvia miltiorrhiza. The sequence goes on from NC_080389.1 coordinate 47,411,303, forward strand.
AGCTATGAATTGAAAAGAAGACAGTGAACATAGGGATGATTCTTCGCATTCAAGAGACAGAATATGAGGAGCAAAGGATAAAAAACACACAAAGTGGATCAAGAAAGCTAACTTGAATTGAATGTTCCCTAGAAGTGGATAGTGCTAAGCATCTCAACAAACAAGTATTCCTCTGCATCAAACTGTAAATGTTTGGGAGGATAAGAGGAAGATAATACATGTAAGTTTGTAACTATAAGTAACCTTGATACATAAAGGGAATTGTTCCCATCACAACGGATTATTTACTAGAATGAAGACTACACTACACGTATTGACAGAAAATGCTAACTGCAAAAGAATTAAAATCATGAGTTATCTTGAGCGCCATCTCTTCTCACAGAAAGCCTTCCCAAACACGGGTTGTTGGTCTGAGAATTATCAAGAATCGCGTAGACACAATACAAGCACAATCCTGCATCACTCAGCCCCAAGCAATTTTCGATGAGCAAGTAAATTGAAACGTGAGAATAAGAAATTGAATACATTTACTGACAAATGAAGCAGCAAAACAGTTGCGTAAAATCTATGATTCTGAGATGAAATTGGAATTTGAGTGTAGTTGTACTGACCGATATAAGCCACAGCAACGCCCGAGAAAGCTCTTCCGATGACCGAGAGCAAATAAAGGCATAAAACCACCTGCCCCAAAACGGAAAAAGGTTTAAGCAGTAATCAATTAATTAGTTAATCAATGAATTAAGAGAGAGAGAGACACCTTGAGGAAGAGGCGCTTGTCGTGGCCGGTGGCGGCGACGCGGAGGACGGACTCGGCGGCGCCGAGGGTGTTGGCGAGGCAGGCGAAGAGGGAGGAGGCGGCGTCTTGGGAGATCTGCCAGTGGAGGGGGTCAACGGGGACGGCGATGTTCATGTGGCGGAAGAGGAGACCGAGGATGGCGAGAGAACAGAGGAGGACGATGAGAACGTCGGCCAAGAGGGAGACGACGCTGGATTGACGGTAGGCGCAGTGGTAGTAGACGAGCGTGCCGCTCATCATGCCCATGGCCGCCCCAACCAACACCATCATTCAACTGCAAACAATTGTCTCTGTTTTCCACATTTCAATATTTTCTTCTTTGGAATCTTATTGTTTTTCAATTAAAATATTACTTTTCAATGTTGCGATCTAATCCAGTAGGAGTTTTAAGTTTAGTTGACGTAATAAAAAAACCAATGTTCATTCGAAAAATAAAATTAAAAAAACCAATGCTAATTTATTTAATATTTAATCTATTTATTTTGTTACCACGCCGTATAGAAAACCGCTAAAAATTGTATTTTCAAAATAATTTTAGTTCTCTTCCAATATCACACATATGCCTACGGGTTATTTCCAAAAAAAAAAAATCTAGGGATATTATTTTTTATCCAATAAAAATAATTGAAACTAAAATGACCCAATATCGCTTAATAAAAGGATTTAATATTTTTTTTGAAAGCCAAAATGATCCAATATTAGTAGTAGTATTTATTGTTATTATTATTATTATGGAATAAATTTGATGTGGTGCATTTTTATTTCATTTTTTCGAGGTGCCTCTAGAAAGTTCTTCCGTTCAACGAAAGTAAGAACTAGTCAATGTTTTTCACTCGAAAAGATTTTTGTGTTTCTGTAATCAAATTCTCATCCAAATAGAAAGTTTGAAGAGCTCTTGCCAACTGAATTGAAGTATTAAAATTAACATACAACTCAATTTTGAATTTAAAAAAAACAGACAACTCAATTTTGTGTAGTGTCATATTTCAAACTAATAATCATTTATTTATTTTTGCCTAAAAAAGAAGTGGTTCGGGATTGTAATTCTACAAAAAAGAAGGGCTCATAATTATTGGCTAGCATTACAAACATTGAATTTGGTCTGAAAATCTGGGTTTACACATAGAACACAGTTGATTGTAGATGAGACAAACACTATGCATTTTCACATGTGGTGTGGAGATCATTGCTTGCCTGGGCCGACCTGCGAACGCGAAAAGGTTGGCAGTTATGAAAAATGCTACGGTTTCAAATTACTATTTCTTACTTGTTGGAAGATAAACTAATTATCAAGCACGAGCACAATCAACACGATTAAGGAGCAAAGACAAGTGCTGCATGACATACTGCGGATGGCTTTTGAAGCCTACGAGTCGAAGGTGCTCGAGCAACAGAAGAAGCAGCAGCAGCTGCAGCTACGCGTATTCTGCAAAACGTTTAAAGGAATTAATATAAGGTGGTGGCAAAGACCAAATACCTTCAAGAAAAACAATATCAGCACCTTTTATGTACATCTATGTAAACATCTGTCTCATCAACAATTTCCTCCTGTATGACACCATGAATTTAGTGTCAATGTCAACATGAATTCTACGAGATGACAACTTCAAGGGAAACTCGAAACAGCCAAAAATTTACCTGCAGAAGTTCTTCAAATACGTCTTCCAAGGTGATTATGCCGATTACTTCTCCATCTTCAGCATCCTCTACAGCATGCATTGAATTATACGTCACAAATCCATTTTGCTCAGGCTTCCCGATGTTGACCACAACAGTATTTGCTTCTCCACCATACTTGTCCAGCAACGGGATTTTCAATTGTGAATCCCCTTTGGTTGAAATTTTCTCTCCAACCAAGGGAAGAAGCTTCTTCTCTTTCTCTCTCACCTTCACTACAGCTGCCATGTGACTGCCGCCCTTCTGAAACTCATTGAGAATATCATACAAGGGCATATCTGCCGGTACTCTGTAGAATAATAGATTGATGTTATGAGTGAAATAAATCGGTCACCCGTGGTAAATATGAAAATATTCAGGGAGATGAAGCACACCTAGGCATTCTCCTGATGGAAACCGAGCTAACTGGAGTCTCTGTTTCAGCTCGTACAGTTAGGAGATTTTTCACCTACATCAGACGATTAAGCAAATGACAATATATACTAATGCAAGCTAATCCAGAACGCGCTCAATAATGGGGGAGTTTAAGCGTACCAGCAGAAGTCCGATAATGTTCTTTGGGTTCCCTGAGTACACAGGAATGCGACTATGACCCCGCGCAAGGATTTTTCCAATAGTTTCCCTGCAGAAAAGAGCATGCAAGAACATTATCAGGGATAAAATAAAATTTATTCCTGAGTAATAATCTAAGAAAAGTGTTTTATTTATGCTAGGGAATTGTGCGTGTGTGTGTGTGAGATAGAGAGAGAGAGAGAAGGTTGAACAGGGGTATGCTTAGGTAAAATAAACCCTCATAGGATCATACTCACCAATTCAGTTTTGTATTCACATCAAGGGAAAACGTCGATTCAATGGGTGTCATTGCCTCTTCAGCTGTCTGTGCATGTATAAAAATAACCCATTTTATCATCACAATTGCAATGTAAAAGTTACATACCTAATTCAGATGTTAATTAATGTTTCTCGCATGCTTCTTCGGTTCTTCCCCTCTTGTTGTAGAACTATGATACAATCTAGATTTTGAAAAATCTGAATCTAAAATTATGTATGTACAGTTAAGAAACAGGCTCAATGCATTTGTAATGGATTGGTTAAATGAAAAAGTGAGTACAGCTAGGAGAAGCTACAAAATTAAAACCACCATGGAAGGACTTCTCGATAATTTAACGCAAGCTCCCATTGAACTCATCAACTGTCTTCTACTATATTAAGTACAGAGCTTTCGTACTTTGAACTGAATGTACTAGAATTACTCCCATTTACATCCCAATAAAAGTTAGGTAACGACGTAGAATAAATGCAAAGTCAAATCAGAAGGCCAGAAATGCAACGACTAAAAGAGACTATCAAGTAAAGGCAAGAGTAAAATGATACAAGATGGACCTTCAGAACTTGAACATACCTTTTCTGTCAAATCTAGTGCTCCATTAATAATTGTTGCTTCGTCATGAGTAAGTTCACCACCTCTGCCTGCCTATTATGACATAAATTAACCAAATTAAAGAAAATATGAAAAAAAAAAATCACCTTTACTTCTTTTCTTTTCTTATTTTGTGTGTGTGTGGGGGGGGGGAGGGGGGGGGGGGTTCCTGGAACAATTTAGAGAATGTCATGGCATGTATCTGTCATTAAACAGTCGATCACGCTTTAGTTAGACTCCACACCTCCTGGCTATGAATAGATACAAGAGCCTTCAATTGAGGTCGCCTAAATAAAGCATCTTGATGGCCCAAGACAGAATCGAGGATCTAAATCACAAAAGAAGTTGAGCATCAAGAAATTAGAACCTCAACTGAACTAAAAACTCATAGAAAGAGAAACAGCAGAATTTTAGTAGACATCAATAATATTTCTCAAGACGTCCTCCCATTCATGAAGTATTACTAGGAAACATATCACAATTGTGCTAAAAATTAGACATCCCTCCACCCTCCCTGATTTCAACAGTTTACACGAGCAAATGTCCAAGTCAGTATCCCATAAACACACAATCGTCTCTGTGTTGTACTATCAGCTGCCAGAGTTACCTTTCCAATAGGGTAAGCAATCGGGTAGCAAATGATCATCAAAATGCGCACGAGCCACACACAATTAGCACCCACAGCCAACCCATATCTAGAGCAAGCTGCTTGAGGGATTATCTATTCAACCACCATAAACGTATGGAGGAGTTAGTCTCAGCAAAGAACTAAGACCAGATGCAGTGAAAAAACAAAGTATACCTCACCAAAAGCCAGAACAAACGTCACTGACAGAATGACAGCAACAACAGGATGAAACAGCTTGTCCAGATATAGTGGCAGAGCCTGCATAGAATCAATACAATAAATCTACTCCTAATGAAGCCATAATTAAAGCGGTCGCCATCACACACGCTGTCGTTCAAAAAGAAGACATCTTAACAGAAAAACTATGCCAAAGAATGAGCTATCATATCGAACTACATATTAGTACTTAATAATTAATATCACAGATATAATCCTTGCTATTTTGATTAGGTTTCTTCACAGCTATGTTTTCTTTTAATCAAGACAAATAGTAGTTAGCAAAAATCACCAACTAACCTCCATGGCAGCAGCATTGCACAGTAGCAGGGTCACAAGAAGTTGGTGCTGCTTCTGAACTACCGGAAAAATAACAGCTGAAAACAATTGTTCAAATCACTAAACAAACTATCTCAACTTGTCACATCAAAACAAAATCACAATCAATTCCAATGACAAAACTCATATTTCTTCAATAAAACATCAATAGAGAGAGAAACAGAGATAACTATACACACACAAATACCAGCTTGTTTCTTCTCCGTGGAGCTGCCGCTCCGCTGCAGTATCTCGAGCTCAACGATTCCCAGAGACATCAAGCCGAGAGTCAAACCGGACATGATTCCGGCGAAGAGAACGAGGAAACACGAAACGCTGGCGTAGACAAACCACCAGGGATCGCCAAATTCGATGTCGTTGGAATCGGCGAAGAACGCTCTCGGCTCCACCATCGCCGCCGCATTCACCGACCAACTCATCACACGCACAAACACACCCAAGCAACAGAAAGTTTTCGCTAAAAAAAGATGCAATAAATAGGAAAAAATTGCACAAGGAAAGCTACTTCGTTTTTAACTCCCTGCTTTTCTATGCGAGAAATTGAAAATAAAAAAGTTGAGAGCGACAGTATAAGAAATTCATAGCTCATGTTTCCAACAGCGCCATACGTTTCTACTACTCCTCCACACTATTGCAAATAAACACATACATAGAATCGGTCAGAGCGAGCAAATGAGAGGTGACGCACGGTAGGCGTGGGGGTGTATCTAGGGAGTTGTAGTTTTGTTATTTTGCGATGCCACGTGTCGAGTTTTCACATAGGTTGCACCGTTGCACGATCTCGAAACCGATCGCCAGCGGCGGCGGTGGTGGTCGGCCGGCTTCTGCTTTTTTGGACGGAGGGGGCAACTGCCGGTCAACCTTTCGACTTGATAGGGATTTTTACAAGTGCAAATATAGACTCATATAGTCCGTCTACCCACCCTTCTTAAATATACACACTGTTGTCCATAACGTGACATCAGCACGTGCGAACTCATGTCTACGAATAATGAGATTCAAGATTCAAATCCATCGTTTCAGCCCCCTCCCCCAAAGTCAATATATATACACACGCACTATTATACTTCATCCCCCAATTATAAATGTCTAATTTTTCATAATAAAATATACTATTATAAATGTCTCGTTCTGTTTTGACAACATATTCTCTCTATATATAATATTTAAATAATTTTTATCAATCTATTTTCTACTAATTATTAATTACTAATATTTTTTTCATTTCAAACTATCATACCCCATCGTATGAAAGTAAATACAATTATCCATATTTATCAATTTTCATATGAACTTTTTCCGGCATATGCCTATAGAGAGGCTCGAGAATTTTACATGGATTAAAATTAAAAGATTAGGAGTAACATTGTATATTATCTATATAATTAGGGTTTTGTTTTTGTGAAAAAATCCTAATGGTGGGGTCAAAGATGCTATTTTTTTACCAAATCTTTTGTTCTATGCAGTTGTTTAATTCTCCAAAACATAAAATGGATAATTTAAACAGCAACAAGCACGACAGTACCAGTATATTAAAAGAAGAAGTTGGATTGTGTGGAACATACCAAAAAAATCCAGTTTTAAATTATTATTGCGTCTTGTTGTATTATGGTATTAGGTCAAGTTTATTCTAATTGTACACCTAAATTATAAATTATGGACAGCTTAAGAAGAAAGATTACAAAAAAGTTGGAACGATTTTGTATTTATCAAAATCAAGTAGGACGATATTGAATAAAGTTACACGTGACTTGTGCAGTTCGTGAGATGTGCTCGTGCTCAAGCAAATATTTAAATCGATTTCAGCCGTATTTTAATTTAATGCGCGTCAAACGATAATTGTGATGTTCTATATTTATTTGATCGTATATTTTACTTGTTGACTAGACTTAGAAATTCGTTCAAAATTATTTAACATGTTTGTCAAATTAAATCAAACCAGCTTCCTACAAATGGTCTGGAGTCAGATTAATTTGTAGCTATATATAGTTTAACATATTCAAATACATAGAGATGAAATTATATATAGAGAGAGAAGTGTGATATAATACACGTCACTTATGATTTTATGAATATCTATCGTAAGTATTGCTAATACATAATTCACGGTAATATTTAATTTAATTCGTATTGGATTTCTCTTATACTTATAAATTACAATCAGCTAGCTTCATGAATTTAAAAATTACATAAAAATCAAATTTTAATTTATTAATTTTATTCATCTATTTGAAGTTGAAGGGGAAAGAACAATCTAGATTTTGAGCTTTTATGTAATTTATAAATTTAACAATATTGATCATAATTTATGAGAGAAAAAAATTAATACGATTATACGAATACATATCACATATATATGGTGTAGTTCATATTACTCATATATACTTATATAAATTTTCTATTTATCTGGCGTGGTCCAATGATTATTATGAAAGTTGGAATTCGCAAAATAGTAATCTTTTAAATTGTTAAAGGTAATCTTTTTAGAACCTAGGTATTATTGAATAGAAAATTTCAAAGCGATTAATCTTTTTTTTTTTTCCTTTGCTCTAAGTAGGTTCCTAGGACTATGTGCATACTGAGTTGGTGAAACTTATTTTAGTTTCGATCCACCTTAATAAATTAAACTTAAATATTGATTATCGGAAGATTGATGGATCTTAGTCAAACCCCTAGTACACAAAACGAGCTCAATAGTTTATCATTTTTCACTTATTTTTAGCTTTACTTATTTTTTTTGAACTCTCGCAATCGAATTTAGATACTAAAGAACGCGCCAAATGTGTGTGTGTGTGTGTGTTTTCAATGCATATTCTTTTAATGTTCAATTTTTTAAATGTTTCCTATGGATGTAAATGATTATATATGTGAATATGTGATCTCGATTTATTGAGATAGGATTTCAAAAATACTAATATATGTAAAAAAAATTACGAGGCTCGTGCTCAGCATGCAAATTTTGTCCATTTTTGATTATTTATTTATTTTTGACTTGCTTGTTTGGCGTATGTTAAGTACGTGTTGGTGGCCTACGTGTTGTACATCAGTTTTAATGTCTTTTATTTTTCGAGATACTGCATGAGTTGTAGTGTTGTGCCAAAAATATCCATGCATATATCCTGATTTGTTACAAATGGCATAAACTATTACTTCTTTTATTTTAATAAATATCTTTTGTTAAATTGAGATGTTTGGTTGTTCACAAAAATATGATATTTTTATTATTTTGATATGTCTATAAATATTATAGTGTTTTTATTTTGTACACATCAATTTATATATTCAAACCATATTCACATATAATATTTACCAAAAGTTCAACCATTTTTTTACCTAATATAAGCTTCTTCCTTTCTCCATTTAAACGCACCTCTCAATAATTTATTAAAATGCATGCCCTCCAAATCACATAGAATTAAGAATGGTTTACAAGTGTGTGTTAGTCAAACGGTGAGGGGTTAATGCCTAATACCAAAAGTCTTGGATTCGAGTCCCTGTGGTGCGACATTTAAATTTCTTTATTTAATACTGTTAATACATAAAAAAAAATGGTTTACAATCATTCTCAAATTCATAGAGTCAAAGAATGGTTTACATCATTACTTCCATTTCACTTATAGTTTACATTGACTAAATTAAAGTATTTATTCAATATTATAATGAAGAAAAACGCACAAGTAACGGTCAAAAAAAAAAACGTAAAATAACCAAGTATATATTCAAGAAAAAAAGATGAATGGGGTCTTATCAAAAGTTCAAAACCTCCTAAAATGAGAACCTAAAATAGAACACAAGGAAAAAGAATGCATCCACTAGAAAAAATATAAATGATCAAACTTTATATTACACCAAGCCAATTATGTTTTTTTTTTGTTTTTGTTTTTTTTTTAGGCGAGGGACACCAAGCCAAAAATTAATCAGATATATTATTGATGTACATTTTACCTTTCCTTTAAACTTAATTTTGGTTGAATTCATAGTACGTTCAAAATTGATAATACACATTGTAACTATCTATATACATATATAAGGATTGAGTTTCGGTACTACCGTGTCCTTAGTTAGTATGTAGTAGTATAAAATCTGAATCATACATTTATATATGTGGCTCGCTAAGAACGCGACATATGACAGAGGACTTCCAAGGCCTTCCAAAGCAAAATTCAATACATATATAATTTTTTTAATCTAATTTTTTTGTTAATGCGCATAATTCAATACAAAAGTACATATATATAAACACAAACATGTATATGTATAACTTTGCACACAAAAATATGCATGATGTCGCCACAATGCAATGCATTTTTTAGTGAAAAATTATATATGTTTAAATTTTTGAGTGAAAATTTTTTCACTGAAAAATTTTTCACTCAAAAATTTAAACATATATAATTTTTCACTAAAAAATGCATTGCATTGTGGCGACATCATGCATATTTTTGTGTGCAAAGTTATACATATTTGTATATATATACACACTAGAACGTCAATTCGTGCATTGCACCAGGACGTACATCAAAACTAAATGACATGTTTAAATAATAAAAAAATATTAAATAAAATTAAAATATAAATAAATGAAAAATATGTTTTAATAATAAAATAAAATAAAATGATCCACATCAATTACTCAATAAAATCTTGAATTTTATTGAATTTGAAAAGTATATTTTCAATTTTGTATAAAGTATAGTGATAATTATAGTTATTAAATAAAGTTTAAATAATTTAATAATGAAAATTGGCATTGCACATTATTATTATTATTATTATTATTATTATTATTAGTATTATTATTATTATTATTATTATTATTATTATTATTAAGTGCCATAATAAATAAATTGATATTTTCATAAACAAATATAAATAAAAAGCTGTAAAATGTTACTGAAGATAAAAAAATAAAATATTTTTAATTTTATTTTTTCATTTTAAATTCGTTTTTGATGGGTTTTTTATACCATATTAAATATCTTTTCATGGACTTAAATTTAAGATGTAGTATATTAAGTATTTTTTTCATGAATTAAATTTGATTATGTTTAGAAAAAAATTAAAGAAAAAAATAGAGAGAAAAATAGTGAAAAAATTAGTGAAAGAAGAGAGAAAAAGGGAGGGAAAAAACTCCTCTTTTATAGTATAGTATATAGATATGTGCGTTTTTGTGTTTATATATATGTGCATATTTGTATTCAATTATATGCATATATATAATTCAGGCGACAAGAGGTACTTGACGGGATGCTTAGTGCAATTCATTTTTGTGTAAATATGCATTTTTAGGAGCCCCTTCTCCACATTGGGCTCTTTGCACTCGGACTCTTAAATTTAATTTTTTCATTTCATCTTTAAGTTTAATATATTTTTCAATTAAATTAAATATTTAATTTAACAATATAAGTTTCATTTAAATGCAAATTTAACAGTACATTGATTAAAAATTTAAATTACATTAAACTAAAATAAAAGCGTAAATTAATCTATTACGACGTTTGACATCCTCAATCTTCTTCAAGTGAAATGTACGACAACTTGTCGGGATTCATTTACGATATATCTTTGTTAATGAGGATGGAGTCGGCGAGGTCCCGTTGTTTGGGAGAAATACCCATGACTTTCACCATGTTTTCCATGGCCCATCTGCTTTGTTTTGCTTGGATGACGACTTTGCCGTCTTCTTTCCTTTTCCTCTGTCTCTATTCGTCGCCTTTTGGCTTTGGGGCCTCGTTGAGATACTCGGCTCGCTAGAAATCATCGTGTAGCGATCGTCTGATCCCTTCGAAAGTTTGGCAGAGTGAACATCCTCGCCAATGGATGCGAATTTTTGAGATTCGGGAGCACATGCCAAGCAGGGGGATATTTGAATACACCCCCATGCTCGGAGGCATACAACTGTTGCGCTTGATCAATGGTGTTGGGTGGTCGTTGCTCGTTGTACTTGGCAACGATGCCTCCCCATAAACGATAGCCTTTTGATCGGCTCCCTTCACGACGTTAAGTGTGGTCTCGGCATACAAGTTACATATGAGCATCATCTCGGCTAGAGTGTAGCCACATCTTTGTTTCATCGTCGTCGAAGCCGGCATGGCGAGTATCTCCTCCACGTTATTGTTTGCCGTAAAATTAGCGTTCAAGTTAATTCCCTCAAGAACCATCGTAGGCGCGATGTTTGGTTCTTAAAAGAACGACAAGAAGCCTACGTGAAACAAATTGGGATCACCCGGAGATGGATTTTGGGGGTGGTTGTTCTACCAATTTTCCCAATTATCCTCCATTTTTTCTAGCACAATAAACTATGAAAGGAAAATTAATTGAAATAGAACGAAGAGATGAAGAGGAAGAAGAAAGTAGCGCGAAATTTGAAGTGTATTTATGGAAGAACAAAGTATAATAATAATAGTAAAAAAAATAACATAGTCGTTGCAACGACTATATCACAAGGGAAAAATGATCTGCCAATTTTCAACAATTTTGATTGTTCTAGGTTTTTTTTTTTTTTTTCATGCAATATTTCTATTGGACTGTGCATTGCAAGCACCCTTTTCTCTCTCTTCTTGAGGCTGGGGCGGAAAAGCAAGTCAGGAGCGCATCCCCCAGGGTGCAACATCGGCGAGAGGCTCGTGCGAGCCGGGCACGCGCTCGCTCCGCGAACCCCATTGCAGATGCTCTAAAGACACGGTATTATCAAAACCAATTATATATATATATATATATATATATATATATATATATATTCAATGCCCACGTTTATAATGCAATGTTTTTATGGTTTCTTTGTTCTAGTTTAACTATAATGCAGTAAGTTGAAAGGTTTTGATGTATTTGAATGGAATTCCCCCCCCCCCCCCGCCCCCCCACTTGTTTCTTTAATTGTTCTAGTTTACTAATAGGGTTAGTTTAATAGGGTGGCTGCTGCCTCAAAAGTCCTATGCCTTTTAGGTAAATCCACTATTATAATATAGGGAGATAGAAACAGTTTGAATTTTTTTCATATAACTAACAACAAAACTTGGTCAATATATTAATATTTCAAGCATTAACCACTACCGTAAAAAAATAAAAATATTAATGGTGGCCGAAGTTGATTTTTATTTAGACATATTTCTTTGGGAAAATATGAATGCAAAGGATTGAAAATTAATTATGTAGCTTTAACTTGCATAACTATATAAATAATGTATACACACAGTTTAGTATCAATGCAGAAGCAACTGGAGCATATTGGACCACAAGATCAGGAATACGATGAAAAGACATGCAATTTAAAGCAATGATAGATATAATATTTTCTACTTAGAACTCATCAAGACGAAATAATTATATATTCACAAAAACAACCAACTCTTCAAATTTGGTAGTTCTATTAAAATCCAATTAACGATATTTTAGATTAATTTTTGGGTAATCGAATCAAAACATAGAAGGCAATTTCTTCAAAATGCTTCCTCCCTCCTATATATATATATATATATATATATATATATATATGACAAATCAGAAATTGTTGGATATATATAGGGTTGGGTTAATATAGAAACTCTCCTTAAAATAGAAATTAAGAACTAATATCATTTATTTATGTTCTAAAATTAACGGCTGTTATTCTTTTAGTTAAGTTGTAAAATCTTATTTTCTATTGTTGCACAGTTTAATGTTTGTTGTTGCATGAATAGTGTAAATATATAGTGGATAAAATTTTAATTTTTTTCTCAAACAATTATACGAATGATTGTTGCATGGTATGATATTCGTAGCTCCAGAAAAAGGCGGCTAAGAACATCTTCAGCCAAGCCAAAGAGAATGGGCGGCTAAGAACATTTTATCCTAGATATAATTACATGAAAATGAGAATAATGTGTTCTACTTCTATCTATAATATGAGAAGAAAAGGGAAGAAAATAAAATTTATAAATAATATTGCAATAGTAAAATTAATAAATTAAAGTTCATTTCATGATCTTCGTTAAAGATTTATATTGCATATTTTATCCTATATATAATTACATGAAATCTATATCTTTATCTTTATATATATAAAAAGCAAAGTAAATGTCAATAAATTCAATTTGAAGGGTAAATTTGGAATTGAAAATTTTTGCATAAATTCATTATTGAAAATGTTGAGCCACGTTTCCCACAAAAAAACTGCCGTGTATTTTGATGTTTAATTTCTTTTAACTTTATTTGTTTCTTATTTCTCTATCTTTTTTATTTATTATATTTTGATTATTATATTATACATTTAGATTTATCTAATGTATATATTTTATTAATGGAACAAAATAAAATTAATATCAAAAGACATCAAATTACAAATTATAGTTTATTTTATGAAGGAAATTACAAAACGATGGCATTACAAAAGAATTATGTGAATGTTCTTTAAAATAATTATAATAGTAATATATTTATATATGGTTTGTATTTTTTATTTATTATTATTTTAATCTATAAATTTAAAAATTAAATTTTAATCTTATTATATTTTAAAAATATAATCTATGTGCATACTATAATATATATTATGAAAATGGAAAAGTGTGTGAATTGTCATTTTACTATAAAATTAGAAGAAGGAATAATTTGTTTTAAAATATGTTTAATATTGTAAAATATCTATTAATATATTACTTAAAAAATGCAAGCTCTCAATAAACAAATCAAATTATTTTGTCACGTATGAACTATTTAGTTTCAATTTATTATGCTTTCTCTTGATTGCACAATTTTTTTTTTTTTTTGTATAATTTTCTTTGGGATCAAATATGCAATATTTACTTATGTATTTTAAACAAAAGATCATGAATAACCTTTAATTTGATACATGAAAAGTATAATTCAATTTAACAAGTAATTTATGACCGTTTAAGATTTGTATATATTAATTAATTTTTTTTTAGTTTTTAATTATTTTTCTCGAATTTGAGACAACTGACATGCTTAAACATTTTTAAAAATATTTTTTCTTTTTTTTTTCATTATTTTCTTATTTATGACATTTTGATTTTCGTAGTATATGTAGTTCTATTTATTTTACATGGAAAAATTGTTAAATATGACGCAATGTCATTATTATAAGAAGATAATATTTTATATTAGTATAATTTATGTCAAGAATAAAATCATAACGTTGTCACTTTACAAAAGATTGTCTACGAATATTTTAAATATAATAATACGTGCATCCTTTTTTGTTGAATTGATTAATCATTTGGTTAAATCAATAAATATTAGAATAATTATAAGTTAATAAAATTAATTACGAGCAACTAAATTTAAAAGGGTATTATTGGTCAATCATTTAGTAGTTAATTTGCTGAAATAAGTTGAAAATGAGTGAATTTCAAAGTGAAATAAAGAAAGGTATGTGTAAATTATTAACACAAAACAAAAAAAATCTAAGATATATTATAAGATATTATTATTTTCTTAATTTTGATTTTAATTTTTAATATTTATGTAATCATCAAATGAATTAAAAATATAGTCAAGATTAAATAATCCAATTTTAATTGTATAAAAAGTTATAAGAGATAAAGAAAATCATATGTTAACTTTGAATTTGTTCAAAATTATTGTCACTTTCTAAATATTACATTTTTTTAATTAATGTATGTATTTTTTTGTATCCATACAATTATCTTTGATAAGTAATAAATTAAATTCTAATATCTTTACGTGTCTATTAATATTTCAAAAATATGTGTTGAAATATAGCATGTCAGAGATCAATATGCTTAATAGCAAATATTTTCATCCCATAAATTGTAAAGATATTTGGTGAAATCATAGTTTTACTGAATAAATTCTTGGTCCAAAGTTTGAAATTATAGGTTGATTGTTTTTTAATTGATCTTTTTTTCACAGCAAGTTCGTAATGTTACATAGCAATTCATAGACAACTTATCTGATTTGATAAATTTTATTTGTATTGTTATAGCAACTCCATATATAAATGATATTATATCTATGTATAGACACATGTTATATTTTTGTATATATTACATTGATCACTTTACAAATAGTAATAAATTTGGTATCAAATTTTAATTTTATTTGTTTATATTACTCACTTCATCCCAATTCAATGAGCCACGAGACTTGGACACAAATTTGAATAAACAGATAGCTCATAATAAAATAAGAAAGAAAAAAGTAACTTTTAGGGTATATTTGTCAAAAAAGTAGAAGAGATAATGAAGATATTATTTTTTAAATGAAAAGATAGATAATTATTTATGGGTCACAATAACATTTGATGTAAATAATGAGTTGAGTAAGCGTGTTAATTATTTATTGATTTTTCATTTTAGAAAGTGACATATTAAATTAAACGTCCGAATAAGAAAATATGATACTATATCAAATTTGAACGAGAATATTAATAATTATAAAACATATACACATTTTACGCGAATTTAAAATCACAATCACCGCGCATAGCGCGGGTGATATACTAGTATATATAAAAAGCAAAATAAATGTAATTTCTTTCAATTTGAAGGACATAATTGGAATTGAAGTGAAAATTTATAAAGCAAAAAAACTGCCAATCATTTCCACAAACTACAAAATCGTGCATTATCTCTCTTTTTATTTTTTTAATGAAGCTTCTTTATATATATATAAACAAACTCAACAATCTTAACTTTTTCTTTTTTTTTATTTCTCTGTCTTTTTTATATATGATATATATTTTGATTATTATATTATACATTTAGATTATTTAGAATATAAAATTTATTAATATAAAAAAATATTACTATCAAAAGACTTAAAATTGCAAATTATAGTTTATTTTATGAAGAAAATTACAAAGAGACCGCATTGTAAAAGAATTGTATATAAATATTCTTTAAAATAAGAATAATTTAAATATATATGGTTTGTATTTTATTTTTAATTATTATTTTAAATCTATGAATATTACAAGTTAAATTTTAAATATATAATCCATGTGCCTCACACATGTGGTATCTAATATATATATATATATATATATATATATATATATATATATATATATATTTCTTTATATATATATAAAGAAATGTGTGGAAATAAATTTAATTTTAAAGATAAAATTGAAATTGAAAACAAAAATACACGATCCCCTACCATATATACATATTTTCAAATGAGACACTTTTCGTGGACGAAAAGAATATTATTTATGTCAAAAAGGAAACCATAAAATTATCAAAGTGAAATAACGATGATTGTGTATTAATCATTTACATAATTTTTTTAAAAAAAATATGCTATCAATTGTTAATATTTCGTAATTTTGATTTTAATTTTCAATATTTATTTCATCATCAAATGGGTGAAAATTGAATTCATGTTTAAATATCTAACAATTATTGAATCAAAAGTTATAAGAGATAAATAAAAGCATACATGTTTGAATTTGTTCAAAATTATTGTTACTTTTTTAATATGATAACTCTTTTTTTTCTATTAATGTATGTATTTTTATTTATTTTTTGTATTTGTACAATTATCTTTTATAAGTTTTAAATTAAATTTGGATATTTTTATGTGTCTATTAATATTTTTAAAATAATGTGTTAAGATATGGTCTCTTAAGGATCAATATGCTTAATAACAACTATTTTTATCCCTTAAATTGTGAAGATCTTTGATGGAATTATAGCTTCACTGAATAAATTTTTGGTCCAAAGTTTGAATCTCATAGATTGAATTTAATTAAGCATTTTCACAACAAATTCATATTTTACATAGCGAATTCATAGACAACTTATTTTATACGATAAAGCTGATTTAATTTGTATAATTATATAAACCCCCTATATAAGTGATATTATACCTATATATAGACACATGTTATGTGTTTTATATGAATTACTTAGGTTATATTAAAATATTAGATACCTTTGCAAATAAAAATGTGGTATAAAATTTTAATTTTATTAGTTTATATTAATATTATAAAGCATAAATAAGCACAACTTACGTGATAAGGATGAAATTGGGAAATTAAATATATTCAGATATATATTCAGCAAAAATACGAAACATGAAGATAAAGCAGCAAAACTGAGGCTAAAGGCGAATCAGAATAAAAGTGAGAAGTGAAAGATTTATATTCTGACTACGGAAATGCAAATTTTAAACACCTGTCAACCAACGATTTGCACTTCTTAAATATTATTATATGGGCCTTGAAACCAGACTAAATGGGCGTCAGTATTGTATCTCAATAATAGACTATAAATAGACCCCCTAAGATTAAATGTAAACGAGTCTTTTCATAAGAAGAAATCACATAAACAAATCCTATCTTCTTTTCCACAATTTTTGCACACTCAATTTCTTTGTTTTAGCTCTTAGCTCGATTTTCTTCATCTTTTCATAAATTTTCCATTGAATCTAATACCCAACACAATATTACGATAGTCTAAAATTATATTCGTCGCGCATAGTGCGGGAGGTACACTAGTTATATTAAAAAGGGAGTTTTCAATTTCAAATTGATTTCAAATCAATTTGAAATTGATTTCAATGGCAATTTTGAAAATACTTTTAATATGAAGGTTATAAATATATTATTCACATCCCATTCGTTCACACGTTCACTAATTAAACCAAATCTATTATCTATTGATTAATTAGACAAATCTATTATCTATTGATTAATTAGACAAAAAACCATTAAAATGAATTTATACAATCCCACGTTCACTAATTAAACCAAATCTATTATCTATTAATTAATTAGACAAAAAAACCATTCAAATGAATTTATACAATCCACGGTTGTTAGGTCCTGAGGGTCTCGAATAGATGTATGGGGGGGGGAATACACCTATAGGCTATTTTTGACTTAATCTACTGACCTCAATCAGAGGGATCTCAGTTAGAGATCAAAACGAAACTTTGCATGCAAACAAGGACTCATGTTTTACTGAAATCAGTTTTGACCAACAGGGTTGACGACTGATATTGAAATCAGTTACTGGAACTTAACTGATCCAAGTAAGGGCTTCAGTCGTGTTTGCAAAGATAGAGATGATATCACTATTCCTTACTATCAGAGGATAGTTCAGTCAGATTGATATCATACGCAGCGGAAATTAAACTTAGTTTCGTAATAGCCTCGGTGGAGCAGGTTGTTGGATTAAGGTTTCTCTTTGCTGTTATTCAGTGTTCAGTTTTATCAATTGAAATAGCACAAGTAAGAATATAAAACTGAAAGCTGTAAATAACACAGAGACTTTTACGTGGTTCGGAAAAACCCTTTCCTACATCCACGGTTGGTTGATTAGACCAACAATCCACTCCGCAAGTGCTTCACTGGTGCACTGCAAACCGTACCCGTGTGCTTGCCTGGTGCACACAACCGTAAACTGAAGAAAACCCTTCTTCAGCACCCACACACCTCGCGTAGGATTTCCCTGCTAAGCACACCTCGTGCTCAGACTTTTCACTCAGAGTTCAGAGTACCTTCCTGAACTCCGAACCACTCAAACACTCTTATGGGGAGGAGGTTTGAACAAGTGTCAACTATACTTACAAAGAACAAGTTCTTTGAAGCAAGTTTGACCTTTGGCTTCTGGGTAAACAAATATATGCCTAGGGTCTAAGAGAATGTATGTAATCAGCAGTGACTGATTTTGGCTTTGGAATTCTCTTCTTCGATTCAAGCTTTGGGGCGGTTAAGCTTTAGGCTGAGTAGCAATTTTGGCAGAGCTTCAGCTTATGTCGTTGAATCGGTGAAGGTTGAAGTGATCCTCGAGCGCTATTTGTAGGAGAACTCTTGAATAGATCCGTTGGCGTAAATCGTCCTCAAGATTTCTTCCGTTGGAGAGCAATTCGAATTTGGGCTGAGGCTTCAATCTTCGAGGTTCCTTGTCTGTGTGGAAACGACTCTCTTTGATGGACAGAAGATGTAACATCTCTGAAAAGTAACCACCAGATAGGAATGACCTCTGCAGAGATAAGATATTCTGAGATCTCTGCATTTAATGCGGCTGTACTTGTGCGTATGTGGCTTCCTCTGAACGTTGGAAGATCAGTCCTAGGAGGAATGTTCAACTGATACTTGACTTTAGTATCAGTCCTTTGCGCGCATTAAATAATCAGTCTTCAACTGATACTTCAGTTGGTATCTGCAGTATTCAGTCTTCAGTCTTCGTTCTTCAGTCTTCAGTCTTCAGTCTTCGACACCGCAACTAAACTAGAAACGAACTCTAACACTTGAGTTCTAAACGATTCTAGTCTATTACATATAAGTCCTATGAATTTTGGTATCATCAAAACAAGGGTTAGGATATTCCACAAGGTTCCCAACAATTTCCCCCTTTTTGATGATGCCAAAACCACACAGCAGTTCTAGACAGCAAAAAGACTGAACTCACAGTACAAGTTCTAAACATGGGGTGAAAACAGTTCCCCCTTAACAATGGAACCCAAAAACTTGTACTTAGAGTAAGAACGAAAACAGTTCTAAAACAGAACAAAAAAAAGACAGAAAAACCATAATCAGAGCCTGGACAAAGAGTCATTGTCTTCAGGTTGAGATCAATAAGAAGTTGTTCTTTTCATTACGGAAAGACTGACAAAACATCAGTCTAAATTACAACTTGAGAACAGAAAAAGAACATTACAGAGGACATTCAACTGACTCAAGGTTTCTGATTGTAGAGTTTGAAGACTGCTTCCCATATCTTTCTGCCTTCCCTGGAGTCTGGATGAATGCTCCAAATTCTGCAAACTGTTCTGACTTCTTTCTTGATCCTTTCTCTGTCGACTCCATTCTTGATCCTTGGTGGAGTCACTACTTCATTCTGAGGGTCAGGAATGTCTTTTCCATATTCCATCTGAGCTTCCAGCATTCGACGAACAAGATCTCGCTCTTCCAATTGCATCAGGAAGTACTTCCAGGCTTCATTCCTGCGCTCCTTGTCACCTTGGATGTTTGCAAACACCATCCATTTGGTGTAGCGTTCCTTGATTTTCTCCCACCAGTCATTCAACTCTGACGGTATCCATTTATGTGGTCGCTCAAACTTTTCCAGATGAGATACAATCAATCCATTCTTGAGGTAATGTTCAAGCTTCTGACCTTCCTCCAGAGTTGAAATGAAGTCGACAGTTTTCTTCTTCTTCAGTTCAGATTCATTTGAGGAGCTTTCTCTGCTTCTCTTTCTGCTGGCTTCTACTGAGGCGAAAGTGGGAGCAACCCTTGCAGTGATTTCCTCAGCCTTGTTTTCCACCCTATTGAAAACAGAGGGCAGCATTTCCGCTTCTCTTCGCATGCGCTCCATTATATCCTCTTCCCCCTTTTTGGCATCAGCAGGAGGAAGTCGGCTTTGTAACTCTTGAAGATCATTGAACATCTTCTGAAGGAGAGCGGAGTCAGGAGATTCCTTGGTTCGTTGGAGTTGCCTTTCCACCTGTGACAGTCGTTCCAGGATAGGCTGTACTGTCTTTGCAACTAGTTCCTTGACTTCGGTTCTTGGCATGAACGTTTGTAGGAACTCAAGTTCCATTTCCCGGATCTTGTCAGTTAGTCCAATGTATTGTGTCTTCCTTTCAATCTCTAATTCGAGGAAGAGTGTGTACAATTCCGCGTGATCCTTCCGAATTTTGGGAAGACCTTTCTCTGGATCAAGCATTTCATATTTGTATCTGAGTAAAGCTTTTTCTTCTTTCTCTATCCGCTGTTGGAGCTCATTGATCAAGCCCGCATGATAGACCATGTCTTCGGTTGCCTGTTTCTCAACTTCGTTAAGCTTTTTCACTAACTTTTTACCATAGATTTGCTGTAGTTCGAGTTCGTGCTTGAGTGAGTCAATTTCAAGCCGTTGATCAGCAAGCTGGTTCAGCAGTATATCCATTGGTCTTTCTTCACCATCAGAGATCCGTAATAGATGTCTGTGCGGCCGATTGTGTTTCCAGATGGTGAGACGCACATCGGTTTCCGTATCCGAATCAAACAGAACAAGTCCTTCTGCGCGAGGAAGCTCGACGTTTTCTATTGGAACATCTGATTCGGCAGGAGAATTCTGCTCTTGCTGACGCTTTTCATTGGTTTTGGATGTGGAGGCCTCGGCTTGACTGGTTGAAGCAGGGCGATCTGTTCTTTCTTCAAAAGACTGCGGAATTGCTTGCTCTTGACTGATGTCCTGGCCTTCAGGTGGAATAGTCTCATCAGTGCTCAAGAGTGTTGACGAAGGCGGAGGAGACTTGAGGATGTCGTCAGCTCGTTCTTCAGAAATTGGACGATCAGCATTGTCTGCTGATCTCTCTTCTTTTACTGAAAGAGGAGTATCAGCTACAGTGATGCTAGCCTGGTCTTCTTCAGCAGGAATTGTTGGATGAGAAGATGGTAACTCCGGTTGACTGATTGAATCAGTCATTGGTTGTACATCGGCGGCAGGGTCAGCAGCAGCTTCCGCCGGTTGTGCAGTGTCATCAACTGGAGAGCTGTGAGCCTCAGTAACTTCCTCTATGATGAGAGGCTCGTCAAACACCTTTGATGTCCCAGCATCGTCGTTGAGTGACAAGAGACGTCTGAAATGTTTAGAGGAGTACAAGTAATTCATGGCAAAGCTGTCAAAGTCATGAATTACATCCCAAACACTTTCAATTTGAAAGAGGCTGATCAGGGAAGCCTCTTCCATCTCGAACGAGTCTTCAGCTTCAGGGCAGAGAAGACTGTTGATTCTTGGGCATGGCGCTGTCTTTAGTAGAGTATACGTGAGGAGTCTATGAAGATCCCGGTAGACTCCTAATGACGTATCGACATCACCAATTATGCGTTGGAGGTGATTGGTGGCATTTTGTTGAGCTTCAGACTGAAGTTCAACAGCTTCCTGAGTGCCTTTGAAAAAGAGGTGGAGGCTGGTTCTGGGACAGTTTCCATAACTGCTCTGCCTTTAGATTTTGGAGAGAGTTTCCAAGGCATCTCAGTTGGTATTGAGGGTTTCTTAGGGAGAATGGTACGTACACGGCGTGGCACATTTGTGCGAGCAGGAGGATTTGATGGAGGCGAATCAGGGGCTTCAGAATCAGATGATGGGGGAGAAGAGATATCAATCACCTTTGTCTTCAAAGAAGGTTTGGGATCCCTTCTTGCCAGTTTGAAAAGACGAAGGCTATCTGTGAATGCGATCATCTTTGGCCATTGCACAAATTTGTGCTTTTCTGTTTCCTTGATAATGATCTGGGAGACCCTGTTCCCTTGTCGAACCATCGTCGCCGGCCTTGTGTTGTGAGCCTCGTTGTAAAGAAGCTTCAGGTAAGCTTCTTCCCATTTGAAGCATTCATTTTCCATAAGAGCCGCCATGACATTCTTCTGAGGTTGAGAAGCTTTGTCGGGCGTCCATGTAGCACCTATCCAGCACTTCTGGATAATTTTGCCCAGCGTGGTAAACTCCAATTGAAGATGGGATAGAGTAACTTGACCCTCTGTAGATTCGGATTCATCCTTCATTGCAGACTTGAGAGTTTGGTTTGTGTCTTTATCAGTCAGTTTGGAGATGGAAGACCCACCGTTTGGTAGATTGAACAAATCCCTGACAATTTCGGAGATGTTGAGAGTCTCTTCAATGCATTTTCCCCCGTCGATGATGCTGACCTTTGAGATTAGTTCTTCGGAGTTGTTGAATCTGAGATTCTCGTAGAATTCTCTGACAGCATCGTCGAGTAGGTACTTTGGTTCACTTGTGACAAACTTCATCCATCCGTTCCGGTGAAGAATTTCTGAGACCTTTGCATATTCTGGTTTCTTTTCAAAAGATTCCATGTGCACCGTCTGCTCATATCTAACATCTTTCTCTCTTGGAGTATCCTTTTTGTTATCAGTCCTCTTCATGTCTGTCTTGGCCATCTCGAATAAGAAACCTGAAAGAAAATTGCAGGGTGTGTTCTCACAGTAGAGTGCTGTGGATTTTGAAAGTTAGAGAGAGAGAGCAAAATAGATGGAGAATAGAGGAATGGCAGTAATGGAGAAAGTGTGATCATGGGAGATGAACATTTTCCTAGGGCAATCGAAAAGACGTGGGCGGTTTGAAATCTGCGCGCCAAATCAGTTTTAATGAATTTTGACGTCCGTAATAAATGCCCGTCAGAAAAGTGTCTAGAAAAATGAGATATGAACTGATATAGAATATTTGTCATAATCTCTTGCTGAAAATAGGCGGCGTATAGTGCATGCAATGATTCGAAAAGATATGCTTAAAAATAGATTTTGGAAATTGAAAGTCTAATGTAGAACGCAATCTCGTCAGTTAATCATTAACACTCATAGGCCCTATTTCCATTACTAGTCCAAGTAATAGAAAATACGAACAAGTTCCCAACAATCAGTGAAGACAACAGACAAGTACTGAAAAAGCTTAAACAGAGTTCCCCCTAAATTAGATAAACCATAATCATCAAGAGTAAATTAGGCAAGGGGAACAAAGACTGAATAATCATGAATCAGCTTAATACTCAGTAAATGACAAAGTTTCAAACTAAAGTGCTGAAGAACATAACAAAGAAAAACGAACTAAGACAATCTAAGAACATCATATTCAAAATAATGAGTTTCTGTTTAGATGACATTCCTTGATCTTCTTTAGTCCTTAGTTGATGCGGAGTTGTTTGCTTGGCTTCCTTGGAGGACTTCCTTTTGGTTCTTCAGTCAGCTTCCCTTTTCCTTTTCTGTCCTCTTCTCGTTTGTCTTTGCCATCAGACTCAGGGACCTAGCTGAATTTATTCTGGATTTCCAGTTGTTGTTGAAGATGAGTGACTGTTGATTCAAGAATTGCAATTTTGACTCTCAGCTCATATGAGGCTTTTTCTTGAATGAGCAGCCTCTCGTCCAGCATCTGAACTCTTTCTTCAGTGGTAGTTTCAGCAGGTTCTTGCTCTTCAGCTGGCGTTCGTTCTTCTGTTGCTTTGGCTGGAGCAGTATGATGCAGTGGAGATTCATGGTGGACTTTGATGTCCTCAGCATTATCTTCTTTGAGAAGACCTCTGGAAGTGAGGTACAGTCTGAAGTTGGGTGCCCAGTCGTGGATGCCATCCCAAACATTTGTGACCTTGAATTTCTCAAAGATGCTGTTCTCCAATGTTTTCATCTCTCCTTCAGTGAGAATTTCATCAATCTCCTTGTATTGAGATTTGGGTAGGGTTTTGACGAAGATAAAGAAGAAGTAACTGACAAGATCCTGAAAATCTTCAGGGTTTAAGGAAGCTAAGACAGCGGGAAAAAGGGTTGTGACACAGTGTTCTGACAATTGTATCACAAAGTCTTTGAGAAGGGTAGTTTGATTGACCAAGGTTGAGGATGAGGATGCGGCATTGACGTCAGTAACTTCATCAAACTTTGCCTTCTTGTTGAACCCTTCAAGACAGTATTGAAAGAAACCTCTGAGGGGAAGTTCTTCAGAATCAGTTTCTCTGTCATTGGTTGCTTGTGTCTCCTCTGTCGGTTGTTTTCCTTCATCTGGTGGAGGGACAGTAGGAGCCTGTTGTTGAGGAGTTTCCGTGCTTGGCAAAAGAGCTTCATCAGAAGATTTTGGTGCATCTTCTTCATATTCCTCATTGTGAGATTTCTGAGGAGTTTCTAGTGAGATCTTGACTGGAGACGACACGCTGTCGAACTTTCTTTTGGTTGAACCTCGAGTCTTGTATCGTGGCTCAGAAGTGAGGAGAGGAATTTCAGTTGAGATACTGATATTCCCTCTGAGTGAACTTTTCTGTTTTTCAAACAAATGAATGGTGGAAGACACTTGAGTAGTGTTCTTCCAGAAACAAGGTGTCTCCTTAGCACTATGAAGAATGAGTGCAGAAACTCTGGTTCCTTGACGCAGATTCCTGGTGGAGTGGGATTCCTTCTTCTCTTCAGCGAGAATCTGAATGTAGGCCTTCTCCCAGTTGAATGGGCCTTTCTGCATCAGGGCGATCAACACTAATTTGTGTGGTCTAGAGAGATGACCTGGGGATCCAAGGGTGCCAAACCAGCATTTTTTTGATAATTTTGGCAATGGGTTTGAGATGAGGATGAATTCTTGAAATACTCAGAACATTGGTGATGGCGCGGTCGGCAGATGTATTATTCATCAGCGCCTCTCTCATATGCTCTGTGGCTTCATCATCGGTGAAGAATGGGGCTGGTCCATCAGTCGGGAGGTTGAACATTTCCCTAGCCTCTTGAGATATGTTGATGGACATCTTTGTTGATTCTGAGAAGCCTTCATTCGTGAAAACAGAAATCTCTGTTTTGAGTTCACCAGTCAATTCATCTGTTTTGATGTTGTCGTAGAATTCTCGGATGATCGACTCGTCGAGAAGAAACTCAGGCGAACATTGAACGAACTTCATCCATCCATGTCGTTCTAATATCTCGTTGATCTTGTTGAAATCAGCAAACTGTTGGAGTGACTCCAATGTGACAACAGATTCGTAACAAACAACTTGTTGTGATGCTGATTTTCCCATTTGGATCTTTAAGAGGTTTTCTGCAAAAGTCTGATGGCTGATTCTCACAGAGGTAAAACTGTGGATTCTTACTGTTAGTCTTGCAGAAAAAGGTACTCTCAAGGAATTTTGCACACAAAGATTTCTCTGAGATTGAGTAAATCTTTTAGTCGAAGATGAAACATTTTTTGAAGAAAGTGTGAGAGATCGTGCATAAGGCAGTTTCAATAAACGTTTGAAATCCGTGCAAATGGAGTCGTGACATGTGGATCACTTCGCTTGTTAGTAAAAAGGGAGGGATCGTGTGATCGTGTGACAACCGTTTTAAAATAAGTGTGCACGTGTCTAATACATAAAATAACGAGAGTGCTTAAAGAGACACGTCAGACTAAGCACAATACAGTCGAAGAGTAATAATGAAAAACAGTCATAGATACACGTGATATTGTTGAGAGAAGCTTACACAGTGATTATCACTAGTTACAACGTTGCTTGAAGTGTAGGTTCCCCCTGAGTTTTATGACTGATTCTCCTTTGATTTCAAGTCCGTTGGCTGTTGCTGCATGCTCCTTTCACGTTTCATCTTTCTTCTGTGCTGAAGTGATTCCTCACGGATCACTCTTTCAAAAACTTCTGACGTCAATTTGAATTATGTCTCTGTTTCCTTGAGACGTTGTAGAAGTTCTTGTTTCTGTGACTGAAGAAGTTTCAGTCTGTTGATCAGTCTGCGCTCCTGTAGATCTCTTTTATCTGCTTCATCTTCATCTGTGATGAAGTGGCGCATGACGATCCTTCGAGCATCTTGCACTAGATCAGTCTCTTTGATGATCTGTTTGTGCTCCCTAAGAAGATTTTCAAATCTCGTTCTTAGGTGTTGATACTCTAGTCGTGTTTGATCATATCTGCTCGTTGCTTCTGATTGTGAGTGGGTTGGACTCTGGTTTTCTTCTGGAAAGATGAACCTTTCTTCTTCATCAGAATCCAATGATCCCATCTCAAGTCCACTGATTTCTCGAAAATATGTATGAGCATAATCGCTGGAGGAATCTTTCTTGTTCCTGTACATTGTTAGAGAAAGCAGGGAGAAGCACACAGGAAACAGGAAACAAACACAGAGCAAGCAATCTCAAGAGTAAACTTGAGAAAAGATATTTGATAAAAAACAACGATACCCTCAAAAGGATCTAGTTCAAATAGAACCTAGTCAGATGCAGATAGTTCTTGCGAACAACTTGCTCTGATACCAATTGTTAGGTCCTGAGGGTCTCGAATAGGTGTATGGGGGGGCAATACACCTATAGGCTATTTTTGACTTAATCTACTGACCTCAATCAGAGGGATCTCAGTCAGAGATCAAAACGAAACTTTGCATGCAAACAAAGACTCCTGTTTTACTGAAATCAGTTTTGACCAACAGGGTTGACGACTGATACTGAAAGCTCTTCAGTAATGAGTTATCAGTTAAGTTACTGGAACTTAACTGATCCAAGTAAGGGCTTCAGTCGTGTTTGCAAAGATAGAGATGATATCACTCTTCCTTACTATCAGAGGATAGTTCAGTCAGATTGATATCATACGCAGCGGAAATTAAACTTAGTTTCGTAATAGCCTCGGTGGAGCAGGTTGTTGGATTAAGGTTTCTCTTTGCTGTTATTCAGTGTTCAGTTTTATCAATTGAAATAGCACAAGTAAGAATGTAAAACTGAAAGCTGTAAATAACACAGAGACTTTTACGTGGTTCGGAAAAACCCTTTCCTACATCCACGGTTGGTTGATCAGACCAACAATCCACTCCGAAGTGCTTCACTGGTGCACTGCAAACCGTACCCGTGTGCTTCCCTGGTGCACACAACCGTAAACTGAAGAAAACCCTTCTTCAGCACCCACACACCTCGCGTAGGATTTCCCTGCTAAGCACACCTCGTGCTCAGACTTTTCACTCAGAGTTCAGAGTACCTTTTTGAACTCCGAACCACTAAAACACTCTTATGGGGAGGAGGTTTGAACGAGTGCCAACTATACTTACAAAGAACAAGTTTGACCTTTGGCTTCTGGGTAAACAGATATATGCCTAGGGTATAAGAGAATGTATGTAATCAGCAGTGACTGATTTTGGCTTTGGAATTCTCTTCTTCGATTCAAGCTTTGGGGCGGTTAAGCTTTAGGCTGAGTAGCAATTTTGGCAGAGCTTCAGCTTATGTCGTTGAATCGGTGAAGGTTGAAGTGATCCTCGAGCGCTATTTGTAGGAGAACTCTTGAATAGATCCGTTGGCGTAAATCGTCCTCAAGATTTCTTCCGTTGGAGAGCAATTCGAATTTGGGCTGAGGCTTCAATCTTCGAGGTTCCTTGTCTGTGTGGAAACGGCTCTCTTTGATGGACAGGAGATGTGACATCTCTGAAAAGTAACCACCAGATAGGAATGACCTCTGCAGAGATAAGATATTCTGAGATCTCTGCATTTAATGCGGTTGTACTTGTGCGTACGTGGCTTCCTCTGAACGTTGGAAGATCAGTCCTAGGAGGAATGTTCAACTGATACTTGACTTTAGTATCAGTCCTTTGCGCGCATTAAATAATCAGTCTTCAACTGATTCTTCAACTGATACTTCAGTTGGTATCTGCAGTCTTCAGTCTTCAGTCTTCGTTCTTCAGTCTTCAGTCTTCAGTCTTCGACACCGCAACTAAACTAGAAACGAACTCTAACACTTGAGTTCTAAACGATTCTAGTCTATTACATATAAGTCCTATGAATTTTGGTATCATCAAAACAAGGTTTAGGATATTACACAAGGTTCCCAACAACGGTCAACTGAACAAAAATAAACTACTAATATGTTGTTATAAAACAAAATTAAATAAAAATTAGTTATAACCAAATTAAAGGTTTATGTTTAAACTATATTTTTCTTTTTATTTTTCATCTCTTTAACTTCCTATTTTTTGTTTTATTTCTTACCAAAATTGTGAAATTCGATTAATTATATAATATTTAATATGCATA
Organism: Salvia miltiorrhiza; assembly: GCF_028751815.1. NCBI lineage: Eukaryota > Viridiplantae > Streptophyta > Magnoliopsida > Lamiales > Lamiaceae > Salvia > Salvia miltiorrhiza. Next base: position 47,439,823 of record NC_080389.1, read on the forward strand.
TCAAATTAAAGATCACGATAAGAGTTTTAATTTGATATATTTTATGTAAATATTTGATTTAAAATGTAAAAATTAAATTTGTTTAAATATTAAAATTTTATAAATTTCTCCTCATTTATCATCTTTTTGAAAAAAAAAAATATATTTAAAATTTTTTTATTAGTATTTTTTTAAAAAACTTTTTTTTGCTTTCATAATATCAAATTTTGTAATTGTAAATTCTTATTATTTTAAATTTTTTTAATATTCAATTCAAATATACTTAGTTAAAATTAATTTTTATTATATTTATGAGTATGATAATTAAATTAGTATTAATTTTTATATAAATATAAAAAATAAAAAATATTTTCCCATGCATTGCACGGGATGCAAATGCTAGTAGTAAATTATACTCCGGTTCATTTCATGATAATTCGCTAAAGATTTATATTGACATTTTATCCTAGATATAATTACATGAAAATGGGAATAATGTGTTCTATCTATAATATGAGAAGAAAAGGGAAGAAATTAAAATTTATAAATAATATTGCAATAGTAAAATTAATAAATTAAAGTTTATTTCATGATCTTTCGTTAAAGATTTATATTGCATATTTTATCCTAGATATAATTACATGAAAATGAGAATAATGTGCTCTATCTATAAAATGAGAAGAAAAATGAAGAAATTAAAATTTATAATTAATATTGTAACAATAAAATTTTCGGTGGTCTTGTATTTAATTTGTTGTCAACAATTTTTATTTTTTATTTTGAAGTGTATTGAAATTTGTTACTTTGTATTTAATTGTAAATTTAATATTTTTTTGTCAATTTCAATTTACTCTTCTAGTTGAATTTATTTACACTCTTATTATATGTTGTTAGGTCCCAGAAGGTCTGGAATAGGTGTATTGGGGAGGGAATACACCTATAGGCCATTTTTCGAAAACAACAAACCAACTCAACCTTTTAACAGTGTAAGTGTTAAGAAAGACTTTGGTTGAAGACTGATACTGAATCTCTCTTCAGTAAAGAGATACCAATTAAGTCCGAGACTTTAACTGATACGCGTAAGGCTTCAGTCTAGTTTATAGAACACAGAAGTGTTAAGAATCCTCCTGAATATCCTAGGATAAATCAGTCAGACAAATAACATTTGGCAGCGGAAAACTTTTCTTTCGAAAAAGTCGTTTGTGATTAAGCACGTTGTCAAGATCTTAGTTTCGCAGTTAGTCAGTTTCAGTTAACAAAAGGATTTTGCACATATAAGAAAGTAAATACTGAAAGCGATAAACGACAAAGGGGTTTTTACGTGGTTCAGAATCCAATTCCTACATCCACGGTCAGTTGATTACACTGACAAGTACTCTGGGCTTGTGCTTACGGGTGCACAGCAAACCTTGAACTGAAACCACACGTTTCAGTATCAACACACTGGGTTGGATTTCTCAAACACACTTAGCACACACTGGGCACTAAGATTTCTCTGGAGTCAAAACACTGGTTTGAACTCCGCACAACTTCAAACACTCTTTTCGCTCAGTTGAAAGGAGGTTCGAAAACTACCAACTAGATCACAGAGAACATGCTCTATGTAATTAGTTACTTAGGCTTTGGATAAACAATATGTGCCTAAGGTTCTAACAGAATATATGTAATCAGTAGTGGACTGATTTTGACTTTGTGATTCTCTTCTTCGATTCAAACTTTGGATGGCTTTGATTTGCTGAGTAACAAATTCTGCAGCGTTTCAGCTTATGTATTTGAATCGGTGAAGATTGAAGTGATCTTCGAGCTCTATTTATAGGAGAGGTATTGAATAGATCCGTTGGCGAAGATGGTCTTCAAGAATTCATCCGTTGGAGAGTAATTCGAATTTTGATGAGGCTTCAATCTTCGAGGTTCCTTGTTTGGTGAGAACGGCTGCTAAGGAGCAGGAGATAGGGTAGTCACCAAAAAGGAATGCTCTGCAGAGAAAGGACGATCCTCGAAATCTCTGCATTTAATGCGGCTGTACTCTGGGAGTGCGTGGCTTCCTTTTAACTTTGGAGGTTCAGTCCGAGAAAGAATGTTTAACTGATACTTGACTTTAGTATTGGTCCGCTGAATCCACGTGACCTGCATTAATGAATCAGTTCGTAACTGATCCTTTAGTTGAGAAACGCGATCAGTCAAACATCAGTGCTTGACTCAGCCTTTATTCGCAATATCAGTTGAGCTGTTCAGTCTTCAGTCTTCAGTCCTTCGTTCTTCATTCTTCATTCCTCCGATCTTCAGTCTTTAGAACACAAGCTAAACTAGAAAAGGAACTCCAACACTTGAGTTCGAAAAGTTTTAGTCTATTACAAAGAACACTTAAGGATTTTGGTATCATCAAAACTAGGGCTAAGATATTTCATTACGTTCCCAACATATATATATATATATATATATATACATACATATAGGGTTGGGTTTCGGTAGTATCCAAGCTTATAATAGATCCGTAGATCCAAATCTAGACCACACATTTATGACATGTGGCGCATCAAGATGGTGACACGTGGCAAGGCATTTCAAGGCAAAATCTGGAGAGGGGTAAAATTGGAATCTAATTTTTGAAAAAAAAAATTAGATTTTCCCAAAATAGGTATATTTTAGATGCATAAAGTTTCATACGAGAATGCATGAACTTTCATATAAAAATGCATAAAGTTTCATATAAAAATGCATAAGATTTCACCCCACCCCAACCCTACCCCCCACACCCCTGAACCCCACCCCACCCCTGAACCCTACCCCCACCCACCCCCCCAAAAAAGTTTTTTTTATTTTTATTTTTTTAAAAACAGATTTTCTGACCACTGACCCACCCCCACCCCCCACCCACCCACCCCCACCAATTTTTTTTTTCTCAAAAACTGATTTTTTGACCACTGACCCCCCCCCCACCCACCCACCTCCCAATTTTTTTTTTTTGAAAAATTGATTTTTACATGCATAAAAAAATTACATGTTTTACATGCATATACTTTTCGCACAGAAATGCATATACTTTCACACAAAAATGCATATACTTTCACACAAAAATGCATTACATTTTTTGAAAAAATATACTCCCTCCGTCCCATTAAAGTTGGCCACATTCGTTTCGGCACGGAGATTAAGAAATTGAGTGTTATATGTTTTAATAGAGTGTGGCCTACAATTGTTGACCAAATTAGTGAGTAATTGTTGATTTAATTAAAGTAATTTAGGCATTTTTAGAAAGTGGCCTACAATTGTTGACCAAATTAGTGAGTGATTGTTGACTTAATTAAAGTAAACTTTTGCCATTTTTAGAAAGTGGCCAACTTTAGTGGGACACCCAAAATAGAAATGTGGCCAACTTTAATGGGACGGAGGGAGTAATTTTTTTGGGCTGGTGGGTGGGTGGGGGGTCAGCGGTCAGAAAATCAGTTTTAGAGAAAAAAAAAATTGGTGGGGGGTGGGTGGGTGGGTGGGGGGGTGACTCAACAATCAGAAAATCAGTTTTGAAAAAAAAAAAATTTGGGGGGGGTGGGTGGGGGGGCCAGTGGTCAGAAAATCAGTTAAAAAAAAATTGGGTGGGGGGTGGGGTGGGGGTGGGGGTGGGGGTTGGGTGGGGCAGGGGTGGGGTGGCGAAAATACCAGATTTATTAAAATGAAATGCATTTTTTATATAATTTAATGCATTTTTATGTAAAATCTTTATGCACTTTTGTTTGATTTTATATGCATGTGAAACATGACTATTTTGAGGGGTGGTAATGGGGAGGGTTGGGGGGTGGTGTGGGGTGGGGTGGTGAAAATACCAAAACTGTAAAAATCAAATGCATTTTTCTGTTCAAAGTTATGCATTTCATGTGAAAACTTTATGCATCTTTGTGGGAAACTATATGCATCTAAAATATATCTATTTTGAGAAAATCTAATTTTTTTTTAATTATTAAATCAGAAAATTACATTCCAATTTTACCCCTCTCCAGATTTTGCCTTGAAATGCCTTGCCACGTGTCACCATCTTGATGCGCCACATGTCATAAATGTGTGGTCTAGATTTGGATCTACGGATCTATTATAAGCATTGGATACTACATGATCTCATTCATATATATATATATATATATATATATATATATATATATATATATATATATAGGGAAGGGCTAAAATAAGAGCATTTCTTAAGATATAAAATAAGAATCATTTTCAGCCCTTAGATCATCAAGATCTACGGTTGATTCATAATCCTGTTGGATGGATTTATGGTCCTGAGTTCGAATCCCAAAGGCAGCAAAAATTTATTTTTCACAATTCATACCTTTATACAGCGAATTCATACGTATTCTACATAAAATTCATACATTAAAAATTGCTCTTATTTCTTATTTTAAAATGTGCTCTCACGGTAGCCCACCCCTATATATATATATATATATATATATATATATATATAATGATTATGTAACATTTTATATTTTTTCAATTTTACCTATATATTTTTCTAAATTATATATTAGTCCATAAAACTCGTTAATTTTATTTAACTTATGTAATTTTTATCGTTGTTACATTTATCATATTTGGACCCTAGCTATAATATGATAAATAAGAAATAACGTTAATAATAATATATGAATAATGCATATTATTCAACAAGTTATGGAGTAGTATTTTTTCTATTGGAATCAACAATCTATGTTTAATATGAAAATTTTGAACACTTAATTGGATTAAGTAACCTTAAATTAAAAGTCCAAGCTATTATTAAATCATCATCCAATACATAAAAAAATTAATTAAATTTAACAAAATAGGTCACCCTTAATTTTATAATTTTGGCATTTGTAAAACAAAACTAATAGTCCACACTTCATATTAAAATTTTGATTTCTTAAAAGTTAAAATTTCAAATTATAAAAATATTAAAAGTCCATATAATCAGCCCAAAATCTAAAGCTCAAATAATAAAAAAAAAGAGGAAAAAGGTGCAGATTGGCCCCCGAAGTAATAACCCCTTTAGCGTATAACCCCTCTTAGTCTCTTACTCACTGTGTGTGCAACTAAACCCCTGAACTCCGAGAAAAGTGTGCAAATTCCCCCCCTGACCAAACGCCGTTAAATGTCGTTAACGTTTGGGTTTAATTGCACCCTCTACTTCAGGGGTGGATCTGCACCTTATTTATTTTTATTTTTTTATAATTTCAGCAACCCACCTCCGGCATTAACTTAACCGCCCCATACTCATCGATTCTGACTTGCACCTTGTCAGCTCACACGCACCCAATCTCTTGGTTGTCGACTGCCCACCGCTTACATGCAGCAACGCCACCAGCTTCTTCAACGCCCCGCACAACAGCATCTCCTCCAACACTTTAACCTTTTAGGCTTATATTATGATATTAATTGTGTATATATTTATCTATATAATATATATTTAAATTTTATTTATTTATTTTTGAATAATTATTAAAACTCTAGATAATAATTATGATTTTATTTTTGGTTAATTTAATATTTGTAAATTTATTTTAAAAGAGAAAAAGAATGGATCCGAGTCAGGACTCGAGACCCTGTGAATCTAATGGATCTGGACATGAATCTCATTTTTTTGGACCTAATGGATTTGGACCAGATCCTGACATAAGTAAAAAAATACGGATATGGATTTGGACCAAACAGGATTCGATCCAGGTCCACATCTGGAGTTGGTGATGCTGCTGCATGTCGGCGGTAAGCAGTCGACGATCAAGAGATTGAGCGCGTGCGAGCTGACAAAGTGTAAGTTGGAGCCGATGAGTACGGGGGGCGGTTAAGTTGATGTCGGAGGTGGGTTGCTGAAATTAAAAAAAAAAGGTGCAGATCTACCCATGAAGTAGAGGGTACAATTAAACCCAAACATTAACGGACACTTAACGGCGTTAGGTCAGAGGGGGGAATTTGCACCATTTTCTAGGAGTTCAGGGGTTTAGTTGCACACACAGTGAGTAAGAGGGGTTATACGCTATAGGGGCTATTACTTCGAGGGTCAGTCTGCACCTTTTCCCTAAAAAAAAAAATTTAATTAAACTCAACAATCAAAAACAAAATAAAAAATAAATATAATCATTATAAAATGAAAAATAGGTCTACCTCTAATATCATCTCTTTTTTCGTATTTCCAAATCATCATTAGTTTAGAAAATCACAACCTCTTAACTTAACAGTTAACATAAATAATGGAGTAAATATTAGTAGTAATAATAAAAAGACTATCTCTTTTTTTATTCGTCTTTCCTTCAATCTCTCTCTCTCTCTGTGTTTTCGGCCGCTCGTCGAAGCCACTCGCCCCCTCCGGCCCACGCCGCTCGCCTCGTCCGCCTCGAAATATCTACAGAAACAGCCTGCGTCGTGTTCCGCCTCACTGTGCAGCCTATCAGTTTTCGTTGTCCTGCTTCCTCCGGCCTCGGCCCATCCGTCCGGCGACTCTTTAGCAGCTCTGCCGACACCTCCCCAACCCAACGCCTAATAGCAGGTAAACCGACTGCAATTTGAAATGTGGGAGCTGAGATGTAGAAGTGAAGAATTCATATTTATAGCTGCTATTTATAGATGGTTTTGGGCTCCATAAATTGGAGCCAAACGTGCACTGAACCTATTACCCAACAGATAAATTGATCCAAATTATTTAGTAGATTAAAGGAAGTGTGACTCGCGGGAATAAGTGGCAGCTGAAAACCTTGCTTTAATATTAGTATAGATAGATAGATGGATTTACAAACAACATTGATTTATAAGTATCTTAAAACCATCCGAGAAATCGCCTGAAAATCCACTCCCATATGATGCAGAAGCACCACCATCAATCCGAGAACTAGCCTCCATCTCTCTTCCCCTGTCATTACCTGATTACCTCTCTGTCGCCTGCCCCCAAATCTAAAACCCTAGGTGGCAACACAACAGCAAGCTCCGCACCGCTCTGCCTTGCTCTGCTCCGGTCGCCGGCGCCGCCACCCCTCCGCGAAGGCCATCTGCTTCATATCTGAGGTTACTTTTGCTTCTCGCTCCATCACCCATCTCGAGTTCAACGCTGTTCAGTTCGACCACAATGCCTCTACTACATACATTTATATTGTTTACGTTTCTCAATTCTTGATCAAAATAGCTACTTTCTGAATACTTATCATTTTTCTAGTCATAAATTAGTAACGATATATGTATAGACTATAGTTATCAACTTCCCAACCTCATATTGCAATTCTAGTCTTGCCCTCTAATTATCTATATATGTTGGTTCTATTGTAAACATGTTTTTATTTCAGATTATGTTACATTTCAGCTGTTCATCTTATATGTGCTGCTACAAGTTCTCTTACCTATTCGAGTTTTTGCTTTAAGCTGTGGAAGTAATGTAAGTATTAGAATGCAAGTATTGCAAAGTCAAATTCATTCATTTCGAAACTATGTATCTCAACAAGCTTTGCCTTAGAATGCAACATCTATGTGTTGGTCTAGTTACCTGCATATTTTTATACTTGGTGGAAGAAGTGCTTAAATTACTTGTAGATATGTTTTGTAGACAATTTACTTTGTCTTGCATCCAGATATTAGTTCTATCCAACGATTGGTCTTAGATTATATCTAATGGAGACAATATATATACCTTAATTTAATTTATCTGCAATTTCTTTTTAACGGAAAGCTCACACTATACCGAACCCCAGACAAGCACAATTTAACGGAAAATTTCAGCTTCACTTCTCGGAGTTCTTCAAGTTTAAACCTTTCATTTCTTCCATATTTAATTTCTTATTAATTCACATCTTATTTTCCGGAAAAAAAGGATCGTAATAAGATGGGTTCTTTGGCTGCTTTGCATTCAATCAGCAGCGTTCGGGGCTGCCTTATTAAATATCAGGTATCAACTCATAGAACTGGAGCGTATCACTCCTTTTTTGCAGTTTAATTTTATGAAATCGATTCAAATTTGTAGCTTTAAGCATTTTGGATTCTGGGTTTTTCTTTTCTAGGATAGATTATGAAATAAGCATTGATAAGTTAATGTTTTTTAGGATGAAATAAAAAATTCAACGGTTAAGAAGCTCAGTGTTAGAGCTTCTGTTGCTACATCAACGCCACAAAACTTTCAAGTTGAAGAAAATAAAGCCAATATATTGGAAAAGTTCCGAATTGGTGTGCTTGGGGCGAGTGGCTACACTGGTTCTGAGGTAGCATTTGCATTTCCATGCTTTTTCCCCCTACTAATTATTGTATTATGAGTGTGTTGTTAGTAGTACAATGTAAAAGATGTTGTCTTTTTAATGTGTATGCTTGCTTTGGCCTTGTTTGACTAGTGGCCGTAGGCCACGAGTTTGATGTGTGTGTGTGTGTGTGAAGATGTGCTGTTTGATGTATTGAGAATGCAGTGTTGGCTAGTGTACATAAGATTCTTCTTCATCTTTTTTGTTGTTGTTCTTGTTCACTTAAGTGACATACTTCTCGGTGCAGATAATTAAGCTATTGGCAAATCATCCGAACTATCAAATAAAACTGATGACAGCAGACAGGAAAGCTGGCCAATCCATTGGATCAGTGTTTCCTCATTTGGTCAAGCAAGTATGTTCAATGACTTGTGTTTCTTAATGAAAATTTCATCCTCCTTTTGTAATGTGCATAATGTGTGTCATGTAGTTTGCTCCAAAACGTTTGATTTGAGCATCAACCTTTTCATATTGCTCCATGTTTACAAATATCTCTACTTTCCTGTTGTACTCATGTTATGTATGAGGTTCTGAAATGAATGTGATTATATAGGATTTACCAAATATGGTTGCTGTTAAGGATGCCGATTTTTCGAATGTGGATGCTGTGTTCTGTTGTTTGCCTCATGGCACAACTCAGGTTCCTTTTTGATCTCCTTGTGTTCTACTACTTTTACAGACAAAATTGATACATTCAGAATTCATTTCTGGTTTGCATTTTCATTACATGTTTCATACATTGAGCGTTATTTGTGGTCATCGTAATGCATCCTGCGAAAGTAATATATCTTGTTTTGGCAGGAAATTATCAAAAGCTTACCAAGTAGCTTGAAGATTGTTGATCTTTCTGCGGTACTTCTTGATAATTTGTGTTTCTCCTCCTATTACTAATATTCTAAAATACTATGTGAGGCTACACATTATACGTAAATTATTTTTGGAATTTTGGGGCTTACAATTGTCATCATTATCTCTGGTCATATTAATGTTTATGTAGGACTTTCGCCTTCGCAATGTCAATGAATACGAGGAATGGTATGGTCAGCCTCATAGGGCACAGGAACTACAGGTTAAAATCTCTCTTTTGTGTCTTGATTGAAGGCTATATATTCAATGTTCACAGGATTCTGTTTTTAAGCACGTTTACATCATTGAACTCAAGAGGAGGTTGTTTTCTGTCTATGACCTCCTTTTAAACATTAAGAAAAATCGAAAGAGATAAAAGAAAAGGGCATACAGTTCTTAATGAATTCCATGTGCCTTTCCTAAGTTACATGTGCTAGTAAATGCAGAAAGAAGCTGTATATGGCTTGACTGAGATATCTAGACCTGAGATCCAAAATGCACGCCTAGTTGCGAATCCTGGCTGCTATCCAACTTCTATTCAGCTTCCGCTCATCCCATTGATAAAGGTTGGATTTTTCTATTGTTGATTATTTATATATTGAGCTTATGTTCTAACAAGGGATGCAAATATAATATGTTATGTGATGCGATGCAATAACCCTAGTGATCTTTCACTATCTGGCATTGAAGTGTCAAATCCTATAGCCCGAGTCATTATAGTGTTGCTATTATCATGAAAAATAATACCTTACATGTGCTTTATATTTCAAAGATAAATAGTTAATTCAAAGTATAGGTAAACTTAAACTAGATGCCTTTATCATGTTCCTTTTATGGTAGGGATAGCTTGTATTATCTAGTCTAAGACACGCAAGTTACACAACTGAAACACTGATTTTCCTCTTTCCTTTATGTGTTCACAGGCTAATCTCATTCAAGTTAAAAACATTATTATAGACTCAAAATCTGGTGTTAGTGGAGCAGGTTAAGGCGCCGTACACATCTCTTTTTTTGTAAAAGTCAATTGATTGCAAACGTATAGTATAAGATTAATTGGCACTTGCTACAATACAGGTCGGGGAGCTAAGGAGGCCAATTTGTACACAGAAATAGCAGAAGGAATACATTCTTATGGTGTAACCAGGCACCGTCATGGTCAGTGTATAATTTTGTATGCCCTATTGCAAATCTCATGACACGTCTACTGCAATGAGAATTGGTAATTAATATTCTGAGCAGTGGCATTCTACTCTCGTTGTGACATTTTATGTGGGAAGTAGACCTGCCTTCTCTTGCTGGCATATTATAGAAAGAACCGATCAGGGTTCCTACCAAATTTTGTATCTTGAACTAAAGCCTGTTTTCAATCATCATTTTTGGACTATGGAGAATTTACTTGTTTGCATTTGGTGATTTCCACTCCAGTGCCAGAAATTGAGCAAGGACTATCAGAGGCTGCAAAATCGAAAGTTACTGTCAGCTTCACCCCACACTTGATGCCCATGGTATGCATAATTATTTATCTCGTATAGTAAATTATTTATCTCCATTATCATTACTAATATTATCTCCTCAGAGCCGTGGTATGCAGTCAACTATTTATGTGGAAATGACCTCTGGAACATCTATTGAAGATTTACGACAACATTTACAACACTTTTATGAGGTAAACTGGTTTAATTTTGTCATTGTATAAACCTCTGATACCATAGATTTACCAATTTTAGGTTTATAATGAGCAAAATCGCATGATACTTCAATATTTTTCCATCGTTTGCCTCGCACTGATAGCTGAAAGTTGAATATCTGGAAAAATCTTAATTATTATTGCCTAAATGACCCTGGATGCTCTTGCAATACAGTATGCTAGAGAGAGCAAAGGGTTTTTCGATAAAGATTCCCAGCCTTCTATTGTTACTGACACATCCTCCTTTCACGCTCTCCCTATTTCCATTAAATATTTCAAATTACTGAAGGAAATTTAGGAAAATGGTCAGTATAAGCGAATTGATACATTTGAGTATGGCATTGATGATGTATATAAGCAGTTCCGATGATATATCTTCGTACAGTTGATTTCTTGGTCCCAGGGAAGATTTTTCGCGTCATAGCTTTGTTCTCTTCTGAACGTGTAGCGAGTGCTTATCTCTTATATTTTACGTGGAAGAGAGAGGTACTGAGCTGTTGATCCGTTACGTACAACTAACATATATCTTCTACATTTACAGAAAGAAGAATTTGTCATATTGTTGGAAGATGGCCAGATTCCCCACACCCGACATGTTAGAGGATCCAACTATTGCTTGATGAATGTATTTGCAGACCGAATCCCAGGAAGAGCAATAATCATCTCAGTTGTAAGTTTCAAATCAATTCTTTCTCGTAGTTTACTACGAACGCTCATCCATTTGCCTGAGATGAAACCTACGCTTACTTTGGGCGAACTCTATGATGCGATGCAGATTGATAACTTAGTCAAAGGAGCATCAGGTCAGGCTCTACAGAATCTGAACTTGATGATGGGAATTGCAGAGGATATGGGACTCCTTTCACCACCCTTGTTTCCATAGAATGTTGAAATACTCGAAGCTCCAACGGAGATAGCAAAACATTTGTTTGTAGCAAGTTGAATATTAGTTGTTTCTGCAGGTGGTTTGTATTTGATATCGTGACAGGAAGATCAGTAAAAATAGTTTGTTGTTTTTGCGGTAAACCCAATTTTGCTAGAAAATAAAAAATATTTCCTGTTGCTGTCATTATTTTCTCAGGCATGGACTAATATGACAGTTGTAGATAATGCATTCTCGTGTTATCTACTTGCTTTTGAGTAGTTGGTGTGGATTTCTCGTCCAAAATTGAAAAACACTATTTACATCTTTCGATTCTTGCAAATTACACTAAGTATGTCCATTCGCACGAACATTAAAATTAAATGATACATTTCAATAAACAAATATAAATATTAAATAAAATTAAAATATAAACAAATAAAAAATATGTTTGAAAAATAAAATAAAATAATTCATATCAATTACTCAATAAAATTCTAAATTTAAAAATATAAATTTTCAACTTTATATAAAGTGTAATGATAATTATAGTTATTAAATAAATTTTAAAATTATTCAATAATGACAATTAGCATTACACATTATTATTAGTGACAATATATAAATATTGTCAATATAATTATTATAGAGTTTTAAACATCATAATAAATATATAAATATTTTCATACACAAATATAAATAAAACTTTGTAAAATTTTAATGAAGAAAGAGAAAATAAAATATTTTAAATTCATTTTTGATGATTTTCATAATATTAAATTTAAGACTCATATTGAATATTTTTCCATGGATCAAATTTGACTACGTTTAGAAAATAATTAAAATATAAAAAATAAAATGAAAAAATAGTAAAAAAAATGGTGGAAGAAAAGAGAGAAAAAGAGAGGGAAGAAATGAAGGGAAAAAACTCCTCTTTTATATAAAAATTATTTTATATACTATGATTATAAATAATATACAATAATTAACGTACACTAATTAGTCATAATTGTATCATGAGAGTCGTATTATATATGCAACAAAATACTAATTGAATTAACACTGGAAAAAAACAAAATTAAGAAAAGATGATAAATTAGTGAAATGATTGTAACTTTGTGTTTGCGCTATAAATCGTTTTCGAATATAAATTCATATTTTCGTAGTATTTGCCTGGAAAGAACTCATCGCTGCTAAATTCAAAATAAAACCCTAGCTTCCAATTTCATCAAAATACCCAAAATGCTATCAAAATCCAGACGTTTATTCATGTTTCGAGCCCATAATCCGAAGATTCCTTCTCTCTACTCCATCCTCCAATTCAATGCTTCAATGTCAAACCTAAAAGTGGTATGGCGAAAGGATACGAAACTCGATCAAGCAATCGAGAACGACAAGAAATGGCGGCTCTGCTACCGGGTCGTCCGAGAAGTCCTAAACGAACCGGGTCAGGTAATCCCGCTCCAATACTTAGCTAAACGCCGCGAGCGGCTTCGGTTGCCCGTCAAACTTGAAGCATTTCTTTCCCAAAATCCGGGTTTGTTTGATATATATAAGGACAGGATTAGGCCCAAATCCGACTTGGTTGAGTTCGTTCGGCCTAGTGATAGACTGAACCGGTTTTCGGAGGAGGAGAAATTGATTTACCGCGAAAATGAGCCGTTGATTGTTGCTAAATTGTGTAAATTGCTCATGATGGCGAATCATAGAGTTGTTAGTGCTGCAAAATTGGTTGAGGTGAAGAAGGAATTCGGTTTCCCTAATGATTTTCTGGTGAAATTGGTGTCTGCGTATCCAGAGTATTTTAGGTTGCACGGATTGCCCGGAGAGGGGCAGTCGTACCTTGAATTAGTTTCTTGTAATGAGGAGTTTGCTAAGTCGGTTATTGAGAGACGAGCGGAGGAGGAGTCGAGGTTGATGGGGATTAACGTTAGGCCGGCATTCGAGTGGAAGCTTCCACCAGGGTTCTTTTTCAAGAAGGAAATGAGGGAGTGGGTTAGGGACTGGATGGAGCTCCCTTACATTTCTCCATATGAGGATGTGTCGCATTTGGATCCTGCTTCGCCGGAAATGGAGAAGAGGCTGGTGGGGGTTTTCCACGAGCTGCTCTCGCTGTCAATTTATAAGAGAGTGCCAGTGCCCATTCTAGGCAAGCTTTGTAAGGATTTTAGGTATTCTAAAGCATTCACGAGTGTGTTTACAAGGCATTCAGGGATTTTCTATATGTCTTTGAAAGGTGGAATTCAGACAGCAATGTTGAGGGAAGCATATAAGGGTGAGGAGTTGGTTGATCTCGATCCACTGTGTGAGATAAAGAATAAGTTTGTTGAAATGCTGGAAGAGGGATGGCGGGAGAGGGCTCAGAAATTGAGATTGCGCAGAGAAAGTATTCGCAAGGATATGGAACTCGCGGCTGTTAGGAATAAGGAACTGAAATGTGATAAGCAGAATACAGAATTATGAAGTCGGACAAATTATCTGTGTATATGTTCCTGGTGTACACTTGATCTAAATAAGGCGAAGGCCGTGGTGTTTGAACATATCAGATGGGAAAGTATATTTTCTGTATCTCTCTTATGCAGTTTCATTGTTTAATACTAAAAGATATGCCTACACCATCTGTGCCTGCTTGTATTAGTTGCTTCTGTAAATATGAAAAAAAATGCAATATCTTAGTGATAATACTGTAAATAACCCCCTAAAGCAATTTGGGACTCGGAAATATCGATGTGCTTCACATGTTTTCCCTATAGTGAGTAGACATGAACTCAATATTTTAGAGCACAAGGTTAAAGAATCTAAGAACCTTTATGAATTCTCTCTCTTGCTTTGCTGGTTGTAGAATTTGCTATTAGTAACTCCAAATGTTGAATGTAAAATTCACACTAAATTCATTCTAATTACTCACGACAACAAGGCTTGGTCTGTATAGATGGGGTATTGTAAATGGTTGGATGTGTGAATAGTTCAACCATACATGATATTTTGTTTGATGATTTTGTTCTCTTTTATTTGTCATCTACATGATATTGTACTACATATTTTTTTCTATGGAAATCTAGAAATTATCCATTTATTTAATTAAAGCTGGATCTTTCATATTGGGACGATTGAGATTTGTTCTCTAGTGATCAATGCTTGCTAGTAGTAGGTAATTTCAGGTCTTGAATCCTAAAAATGAGCGCTCCCCTGGTACTATGTGAAGTATTTATTGCCTTCCATCATTCTTTGGAAAATTTTATTAGAGAACTTACATTTTTTGTTATAGATTCCATTTTTATTTTGAGAAAGACAAGTTTAGCTATGCCAAATTATGGAATGCAAGATGAATGCTTCATTCATTAAATTGGTTTCATGTTGTTGTTATCTTGTAGATACTCACTCTACCTGAAAACCTACCTAACTCAAGAACATGTAAAGCTTGTGAAAGAAACAGTTATATAAGTCTGTGCAAAGATTATTTGGTAGCTAACTTCTTCCACTGTTTCCGTTTGTGCAGACAATCCAAGAAAAGCGAGCACATGGATAGAACCAATGCCCTCCGCTTGCTTGCCACTCTGATGCTTCTAGTGCTGTACCCAAAGGCAGAAAGCCAGTGGGTTTCCCACCACCCACTGCCACCAGCAAATCTTCCCCCACTTTGTGCTTCGCAGTTTGCATTAGCAAACCGTGCATGTTCGTTGCTACCCTATACACCAGTTCCTCCACCATCCCCTCCTTCCCCACCAACACCCCTTCCCACGGAGGGCCATCATGACCACCATAGGCGGCACCACCACGGCCACAAGCACCATAGGCACAAAGAGACGGGCGCTGAAGCAGATTGCTGTAGGTGGTTGAAAGAAGTTGATGACGTCTGCATTTGTGGCCTGTTGGTTCACTTGCCTCCATTCCTTGCCAGGCCGGCGCATAATTACACGGTGTCCGTAGGCGAATTTTGCCAGGTTACTTTTGCCTGTGCATCAAGGTGCGTGCCATTCTGATTATTACAAGCTTAACAGAGCAAGTAGAAATTCTCTCAAGTTACTCTACATATACAGTAAGTTTATTTCATCTTTGCTTCAAGGAAAGTTTGTCATATGTATCTATCAATTTCACATTAGAAATTGTGTAACATTTTATGGCCATATTAATCAAAATCAATGTTTCCATGGTGTGTTGGTAGAAACTCTGTTGAGAAAAAGCTATATTTTCCATTTCAAATGTAGTAGTATGATATAATTAATGATTTCTATGGGGCCCATAAAAGAAAATGTGGATTCTGTGTGAAAAAGACTAGCAACGAGAGTGATTGATCGAGGCAGGCTCTTTATTCCAAACTTATCTTTTGTATTTGCATATTGCTCAAGAATATATAGCCCTTGGAAGCTTCAAGTACAGACAATTGTGGGACTGGGACCCTATTATTTCTCATTTAACTTTATTTTTACTCATAAATGTTACATCCAGTGTAATTAATACTCCATCTATGAGGAGAAGGATGAATTGAAGCAAAATGTAATTCGCGTGTTGAATAAAAGCAAGTGTATGTTTGGTGTGCACTCAGAGTTAGCATGCAATACCTAGACATGTTCACACACACAAACTACAAAAGCAACTCATTCTTATTACTCCATCCCTACACAATAATATCGAAGCTGTATTTATTTACTTTTGAAATTTCTTGAAATTGTTTTCATTTAGTAGATATTTTATTTTATCAAATACACGATCCCATGATTGTACTTTTATATATAAAAAAATGATATCAATCAAATATAAGAAAGGGTAAGAAACAATCCACCCAAATGGCCATAATGAAGAATGAAAATCAAATTTTGTCCACCATTTGAAAAAACACAAATTTTGGCCATTTTTATTGATTTGGACGCTTTTGCCCTTAATGAGGCGGACTGGGTAAGATCAGACACGCGGGTCGCGTG
Organism: Salvia miltiorrhiza; assembly: GCF_028751815.1. Classification (NCBI taxonomy): domain Eukaryota; kingdom Viridiplantae; phylum Streptophyta; class Magnoliopsida; order Lamiales; family Lamiaceae; genus Salvia; species Salvia miltiorrhiza. The sequence goes on from NC_080389.1 coordinate 47,456,368, forward strand.
CCGGGTCGGGTTAGGCACTTATGGCACTATTAGTGCCATAAGTGCCAAGATGGCACTTATGGCACTAATAGTGCCATAAGTGCACACTTCCCCCTAGGGTTTAGATATTCCATTTAGGGTTTAGATTATTCATTTGGGGTTTAGATGTTCCATTTAGGGTTTAGATTATCCATTTAGGGTTTAGATGTTCCATTTAGGGTTTAAATGATGTTGTTGTTTCTGTATTTGTGCTGATGACCATTTTACTTAGTTTTATTTTGAATTTCGTTGGCACTTATGGCACTAATAGTGCCATAAGTGCCAAAATGACTATTTTACTTGGTTTTATTTTGGATTTTCGATGGCACTTATGGCACTAATAGTGCCATAAGTGCCTAACCCGACCCGGCACGCGACCCGCGTGTCTGACCCTACCCAGTCCGCCCAATTAAGGGCAAAAGCGTCCCAAAGCTATAAAAATGGCCAAAATTTGTGTTTTTTCAATGTGTGGCCATAAATTGTGTTTTATGCTTCATTTTGGCAACTTCAAAATTTTACTCAAAGGGTAATTGGTGTATAAACACATGAACTTTATTCAATTTTTGGTATTTAACATGAACTTTAAAATTTATTTATAAATACATGAACTTATTCACCGTTTAATTGTTGGCCCATTTTTTATATTCAGCGAGATTAATGCTGACATGTCAAAATTAAAACTGAGTTGACAAAATTAATTATTCAATTGGAATCTTACGAGCTTGCAGAAGCGCCCGATGAGGAAACCATCGATGTTGGTTCTGAAATCCTCAAATTTTAATGAACAAAATTCAGAATTGGTTTTCTGAATGACAAATTTGCCATTCTGAATGAGGAAATTGACTTTATGAATTTATGAAATTTATAGACAAATTTTTATTGTTCATTTTCATTTTTAAATTTTGGGTTATTTTCCTTTAAAAAAAACAATGTACGTTGTCGTATCTCAGCGCCGACTTGTCCACGTCAAGATTCAAGCATTTCAATTTTCAAGTCAACTTTAATTTGGGGAAAATAAAAAATGAGTCAAAAATTGAATAAGTTTAAAATTTATGTATTTATAACTAAAATTTAAAATGGGTTAATGTCGTGAAAAATCATGAATTTTGGTGCGATTTCAAAACTTTCCATGAACTATTTTTTTTATCCAATTTTCCATGAACTTAAGGGGCTGATCAATTTTGCCATGATTTTCAAAAATCCCCAAATTGAATGTTGACATGACATTTTTAAGTGACCTGAAAAATGACATGGCATCACCGGCGGTGAATCAAAACGACGTTGTTTTGAGCCCAAAACTTTCTCTCCCTCTCTCTCTCTGTTAGTGGTCGAGCTCGCCGGAAAGAAGGTTTTCCGTCTCTGTGGGCAGAGCTCTTCTAACCACCTGGTACTGCGGAGGGGGGCGGCGGATCTGCGAGGTGGTGGGGGAGGGCGGTGGAGAGAGAGGGGTGGTTTGAGGTTGGCGGCGCGAGATCTCGGGAAGAAGAAGATTTTTTGAGGGAGAAGAAGTCGACGGCGGCGATGGATGTTTGGAGAAGAAGAAGAACGAGGGACGGAGGTGACTGGCGCGGCAGCGGCAGGGGCGCCGGATCTGGTGCGGGTGCCGGAGGCAGTGGTGAGGGAGGCAGCGGATCTGCAGGGTGGTGGTGGCAAAGGCAGCGTAGGGGCGGCGGATCTGGTTTGTTGTGGACGACGACGGTGGAGGTCTGGAGAGAGGCGGCCAGAGCAGAGCAGCGAGGCGAGCAGAGCAGAGCTGCGAGGCGGCCAGAGCAGAGCAGAGTAGAGCGGCGAGACGGCCAGAGCAGAGCAGCGAGGCGGCCAGAGCAGAGCAGAGAAAAATAATCGATTTTCTATTTTTTTTTCAAGTAGGCGCCACATCAGCTCGGTAGTGCCACGTAGGCGCCACCTAAGACCAAACAATCACCGGAGGTAAAAATCGTGGAAAAATTGTTCAGGCGTTTAAGTTCATGGAAAATTTGATAAAAAAAATAGTTCATGGAAAATTTTGAAATCGCACCAAAATTCATGGTTTTTCACGGCATTAACCCATTTAAAATTCATATTAAATATATTAAATATCATAAAAGGAGTAAACTTTATGTATTTATACATCAAATATCCTATAACAAATCGTTTATTTTAAAATGGCATACGAAATCCCCTCAATAAAACAAAAAAGGTGGTCTGTTTCCTATAAAGAATGAACTTATTTAACTTGTGTTTTTCAAAATCTGACTTAAAAATTAAAAATAAAAAAAGAAGTAGAAGAAGAAGACGACAATATTGAAACAATAACTTGATTTCATGTTGCCAATCAGACTTAGATCAAGTAGTAAAGCTGATGTCTTGGGTTCATCAATTTCATCATCGTGTAAGTAGTTTTTCCATTTTTGTATGGATAGTGATCCCACTTACGTGTTGGTAGTTTTTCCATCTTTATGTAGTGCTGAGGACCCACTTGCATGCAAGTTGCTTATAATAAACATCTCTTGTAATTCTAAAAAATAACTTGGTCTCATAACCTATCTATAAAGGGAAAAAATTGGGAATTATGTATAGAATCATTCTAATTATTGAGTTGATAATCATGTAGAAACCTAAGTGGTAGCAATTTATAAACTGAGATGAATTCTCTTCTTAACTAGTAATTAGTAATTGAACAACAAGTATATATATAGTTCATTATTCGTCTCAATTTTTTGTCCCCTATATGCTATATTACTCATCTAGCAAATTAGGGTACCCCTCTCCATGTACGGATATGTGAGGATCAGAATCCAACTTGCATTTATCTCTTTCCAATATTCTTTATTCAAATTCATGTTGATGTAATTGTATTTATTATTCCATTCCCTTCTGAGAGAGCAAACAACGTGACCCCATTTCATTGCACATTCTTGAAAACGAAATACATTTAGTTCGCAACACTCTAAATGACAGAATAACTTGCAAAATTTGAATACTTTTTGCAAATAACCACTTTTAGAATTACTATATTTGATTATAGTTTTCATGTATTCCTCTTTTTCTTTTTATATTGGGAATTGGTTTTCTTCTAATAGCGTATATGAAAACCGATCCCTTAATCTTTCTCATCAATACCAATTCCAATCTACTTCACTTGCAATTATTCTCATTATATATTTTTTTTAAATTATAAATTTTAATTTTTATTGTATTGAATTTAATAATACATTCAAAATAATACCTTAATCCATGTGCGCTAACGTGAAATTATCTTCATTCTCCATTTCTATTTTATCTTAAGTTCTCATTATATACATTATCTATTATATATTTAACTAATTATTTATTTAATAAAGAGTAATTTCCTTAATAATTTTCATTTTCTATTTTTTACATAGCTTTGTATTGAATCAATTATTATTCTCCATTGGCTGAATGTAAAATTAATCTCATTGTCCAAAAAATAATATAGAAAATTATTCGATGATAATTATTTTTCGTCACTTTTAATTTACTTTTACTACTAAATTCGAGTTTGGGGATGTAAATGTATATATAACTTCTAAATGAATTAAATGAACTTCGTAGACTGTATATATATATATTTTTTAATTTTATACTTTTAATTTAATATATAATCTTATGTTATTATAGAATTAAGGGTTAAGTACCAAATACCCCCCCAACGTTGGGGCCCCTATCGCGTATAGGACCCTATAGTCAGGGTCCGCGCTGTTTACTACCTCAACGTGGCTAAACCTAAGCAAATCCCCCCCTCAAATACCAAATACCCCCCTGCATTAAGTCACCGTTGGGGGGGTATTTGGTACTTAATACCTGACTATAGGGTCCTATACGCGATAGGGGCCCAACGTTGAGGGGGGGATTTGCTTAGGTTTAGCCACGTTGAGGTAGTAAACAGCGCGGACCCTGACTATAGGGTCCTATACGCGATAGGGGCCCCAACGTTTGGGGGGTATTTGGTACTTAACCCTAGAATTAATTGTTAATGTTTACTTTGGAAAAATTATATACATGTTTTGATTTAATACCAAAATCCTTCTATGATGATTATATGTCAAGGGTCAATCTTGTAGACTGCAGCTCAACTGTTAGGGAACGTGTTATTTATATTTACAGGATATCTACTTGAAGATTCAACGGATGTGTTCTGTTGATAGTGCATGAAGTTCTAACTCTAGAAGTATAGAAGACTCGTTGGAATTAAGAAAGACCAGTTGAACAAAGATTAATTGATCCATTCAGACTAAAGGATGTGGACACTGATATTACCTAGTTGATCTCATGCCACGTCAATCCTAAGTCAAACGGATTAAAGGGAAGTCAACCTACAAGCTTCATCAGACGGAGGATGGACATTTAATGCTAAAGATATGACATTTACTATGGATCTCTTTGAATCTGGAGAAAGGAAATACAAGTATTAGGATTACACAAAATGTCAGAATCTACTTCTTACGGATCTACAGAAATCTGACAACACCCTTTCTTGGATCAAACGAGAAGAATTTAAAACCTACTCAACCGGTGATTCGAAGAAGTTCTCTCCAATGGAACTATTCCATCTCTACTATATAAATATCCAGATGCTAAGAGATTACCAAAAACGCTGCATATTTAATTTCATAAAACATTCAAGCTCTTACTTGCTCGCAATAACTCAGCGTATTTCTGAATAAGTGATGTAACATAAATCAACACCTAAATAAAACAATAAAACAACACAAAGATTTACATGGTTCGATTGTGAGATCTACATCCACGGTGGGTTGTTAGGGGGTTTTCACTATAATTGAAGAGTTTACATTTTACATTATGAGCTAAGAGAAATGAAAGAGATCCCCTAATCTAATAACCAAACTCTTATTTATATGCATTAAAGTAAACCGAAGGGCCTTAGGCCCATTAATTCAAGTGGTTGGGCCTAAGCCCCTATTACATTAGTAAGCGTTGAATAGTTAGCACTGGGAACCAAAGCTGAAATACTAGAGTCGAAACAGAGTCGTATTGTCGAGGCTGGGAGCTAGGGATGTCCAAAAAGCTCGAAATTGATGGGTCGACCCGAATAGACCGATAAAAAAAGAGGATTAGGGCTGAAAATTTTTAGCCTAAATTTTTTTTAGCCCGAATGGCCCGAACCGAAAATAGCCGGAGCCCGATATGATTGACCCGAAAATCGAGTGGGTTGACCCGATTAACCGAGCATTTTCATAATAATTGATTTTTAAACTTTAATACTTTACTTTTTAATTCGATAATAACATTTTGATGTGTAGAATATGTTTAACATTTTCTTAATAATTGATTTTATACTTTAATACTTTACTTTTTAATTTGATAATAACATTTTGATGTGTAGATTATGTTTCGATTTTTTTTCCAACGTTAATAACAAACATCTATGATATAAAAGTCAATGAAAGATAGTCATTTAAGTTAAATCTATATACAATTTTAATGGAAACGAAGTTAAAGTTAGATATTATGTAAATTTACGTTAAAATAACAATAATTTATTTTATCTAAAACAAGGCGAAATATATTGATTTAAAAAGCACAACATATTTTTATTACAAGAGTATGATTATCTATAAAAAAAATTAAACATATAAAAAAATCATAAATTTGCGGGCCCGAACGGGCTAGCCCGAAACCGAGTGGGTTAGGGTTATGGTCAAAAAAATTTAGCCTGAAAAATAAAAAAATCGACTAGCCCGAAATCGAGTGGGATGGCCCGATTGACATCCCTACTGGGAGCCAAGGCTGGTTTGCCTAGGCGAGAGCAGGGTTAAGTTGCTAAAACACTTCTCGATTGATAAAATTAGCCCTGTCAAGTCACCGCTGCACCAAATATTCAAGATAACAGTAACAATAACATTAAATAATAATAATAATAATAATAATAATAATAATAATAATAATAATAATAATAATAATAATAATAATAATAATAATAATAATAATTAAGAGAGATATTCCAGCACTGTTAACACAGTGCTGGTGCAAATTTTAGTCCTCATCAATAAGGGAATCCTACGATTATTTAAGTGTTATGTGTTGGGATTTCAAGATATGATATTCCAGAGATTGCCTACAAACATTCTCTCAGTGTCCAGGTGCTTCACTTCGTATTCCTAAATCTAGATCTGAACACACTAAAAATTCTTTTGTATTTTATTGTAACAGTGTGTTTATAAGTTGGAAATCACTCTTCAAACACTAACCCATTGTAAAATAGGATGTTAGCTGTTAGAAGAAAATCAACAAGTAAACTATTATGTTGTAGTATGAAAACTGAAAGTTGCATACAAAAGCAACCGAGGAAATTACAATAACGATCACGGCCGCGTAACCAATGGATCAGTTTAAGGAAACTAACTAATCAGTTGACTTGTAGCTCTAAAACAAAAAATCTGAAGTTAGTGGATTCACTCGTAACTCAGGCCTGTGGACGTAGGAAGGTTTCTCCGAACCACGTTAAACTATTGTGTGCTTTACATTATGCTTTTATATTCATCATTACTTAAACTGTAATTATATTTGCAAAGTTGACCATCAACACAACATAACTCAACATTATTTTCAGGACACTTAAAATCAACAGATTAAGGCTACTGATAAAATTGAATCTTGATTAAGTAGAAAACTTAAAGATTTTTACTAAGTGTGTAATTTAACCATCAAATTCCGCACATCTCAATTATTTGTCCAAGTGATCAATTTACGAGCATTCAGTACGATTGCTAATTGATTACTAAGTTAGGCAAGCTTATTTGGATTACCAATTAGCTTACTTTTCTGTCAGTTGAGGTGAATCATTCCGACTAACTCATTATTAATTGAACTTGTCTCATAACCAAAACTTTGATAAGCAACAAAAAATTTGTAACTGGTGTATGCCCCCCTCCCCCAACACCAGTACGTGCTCGTTCTGGGCCAACAAAACATATTCAATTGGTGAGTATATTATACATGTTTGGGACAAGGAGTTGTAAAAAATTACTTTTAAATTGGATTTGGGACGAGTACACATGCACACACATTCTAGATGAGTTTGAGTGGTTGAACTTGATCACTATTTTAATATCAACAAAAATACCGCAACTAACATAGTGAAATCATAGTACTAAATAGCAAGCAAAGTATCGTATCCTCAAGCAAAAACACTCCAAGTAATCCTAATAAATTGTCAAGCAATATTCAGGAAACTCAAATATGATGAGTACTCAAAACTAGACTAAAAAAAAACAAATAAAAATCAGATAAACAATCAAATATAAAAAATATTGGCCCTAGGAAATGTACTATCGTTAATTAAACACATGTATTCAACCTATTGATTCAATTACTATTTTTAATCCAACTCTGATGAAAACATGACTATACTATTCATAATCTTCTCTAACTAACAACTATGGAAATTTATTAATAAACCCCTTATCACATTCAAGTCTCAAATGAATAATTTAACATCAAATTAATAGCACACAAAGAATAGCGCTTTACCTATCACATTCAAGTCTCAAGGTAAAATTATATCATGCATTCTTGAATTGGTTGAACAATTATCACATTCAAGTTTCAAACTAAACAGCTAGACATGCAAATTATTGATCAAGTAATTCACAAAAAATCAAGCACCAGGAAAATAAATTGATATCAATAAATCAAAAAACACATATTCAATCAACTATGTACGAACTCTAAAATCAGAAACGAAACTAGCGAGACATAAATAAATAAATAAAACTGATAAAACCCGAAAATAATTCAAGATGAACAGTTGGAATCTTCAATCTTGTAGAAAGTAAATCTAATCTAATCCATGAAAGCTATAGAGTTCTAAGTCTAAAAACTGAAGAAAATATGAAAAATGGTGAAGAGAGATGTCTAATAAGTCAAGAAAATGACCTATATAAAGGACCATATTTTCGTAAAATTCATCAAAGTTCAAGCAAATATCATATTTCACAAGATAAAATAATATAAGCACAAAATAACTATCAAAAACTCAATTTCCTATCAAATTGAAATCAAAGAACATTAAAAACCATGGCCTCAATGAACATCAAGCAGTTGGGTTACCATTCATGCATGACACTATTAGCACTAATAGTGCCAAGTGTACCAATTTACTTGATTTTTTTTGATATTTTGGCACTAATAGTGGCAAGTATACCTAATCCGCGCGCAGAACCGAATCCGGTCCACCCTAATTAAGGGCAAAACAGTCATAAAACGTAAAAAATGACTAGATTTTGTGTTTTTCAAATTACTGGCCAAAATATTTGTTTTTTTCTTCAAAATGGCGATGCGAATGTATTATTTCATTAATTATATTTATAAACTAAAGACATGTTATGGTAATTAGCGAGTATCGATATCCGTGTCTGAGACTAGAACGAGCAATAAAATCACTTTTAATTTCACAAAAAATGACATTGTTTTGTTTTAAGTGGGACATCGTCGTTTTATTTGATCGTCCAGTGTGTCCAGCGTGTCATTTCTGATGGCCGCATCAAATTTAAATTGAAAAAAATCAACGGCCGGACCAAAATTAGAAGGAAAAAAATGAAAGGTTATGTTACCCGAGGGAAAAAAAAGAGCTCATGTGCAATTTCCAAATTCCTGAAAACATTTTGGATTTATAAGCAATTAACCCTTACTATTATTATACATTTTTGCGAAAAAAAATACAATAATCGTGTAATAATGTATTTTACATCATTATACACTTTTTTATAAAAGTGTTTAATAATCAGTCGAAACTGGCGGTGACAAAGAAGTGGCAGTGGCGACAACTCTCGCCAAAAAATCAAGAATCGAGAGAGAAAGAGAGAGCAGAAAATTAACTCTGAAAATGCAAAAATAAGCTACAAGAATTTAGGCTGCGTTTACTTTGATGGATAAATTTATCCATGGAAAAGGATGGATAACAAAAACTTATGCCTTTAGATGTCTCTTTCCTTTTTCAACATTTGACACAAAAGAGAAGTTCACCATTTTTCCTTCCTTATTTTCATTTCAAGGATGAATAATATTATCCTTCCATTTTTGAGTGGATAATATTATCCATCCTTGAAGTGAAAATAAGGAAGGAAAAATGTTTTTGTGTCAAATATTGGAAAAAAAAGAGACATTTAAAGACATAAATTTTTTTTATCCATCATTTTCCATGGAAAAATTTATCAATCAAAGTAAACGCAGTCTAAAGAGAAAATGCAAAAGTTAACTCTTAAAGTACAAAAAATTATCTTCACGAATAATTCTAAGTGGGAATGCAAAGATTGACCCATTAATTCTAAAAACAACTTATATATTGTAAAAATAAGCTACAATAGTTTATTACTTCACCCGTCTCATTAGTAATGTCTCAATTACTATTTTGGAATGTTCTATTAATAATGTCTCATATTTTTTAGTAAAAACATAACTATTTAAAAGGTTATTAATAGTGAGTCCAACTCATTTAACATACTCCTTAAATATCTTCTATCAACTTATTTTATACTCCCCCCGTCCCACTCCAATAGACTAACTTCTTTTGGACACGAAAATTAAAAAAACTTACTTTTTAGTAGGAAAGTAGTAGTAAAATTGTGTGGTTCACACCAATTAAGTACATTTTTTTACTCAAAATGGAAAATGAGCCTATTGGAGTGGGACATCCAAAAAAGAAAATGAGTCTATTAGAGTGGGACGGAGGGAGTACTAACTACACTCTTATTAATCTTTGTGTTCAAAAGTAACGGAAGTAGCTCCCAAAAATTAAGTTTCTATATTCCAACTTATTTTTTTCATAATCTTATATACACCAATCATTTTATAAATATTATTCAACTATGATTTATTGTTTTCATCGTATATCTTTTTAAGTTGTCTCTTTATAATTTTGTCTCTCTAACAAATATTTTCTATTAATAATACAATTATTTGTCCAACTTATAAGCTCAATCATTTAAATGCATTGAAAACTTATGAGCTCTTGAGAAATTACATCTTATATATTTTTAAAATATCTTATAAATTGTTGAGGTTTATAAACTACTCCGTCCATCTCACCTATCTTGAGACAATTTTTATTTTGAGCGTTCCACTTATCTTGAGACAATTTTTTATTTGGCAAAGTTTTATTGTTTATTCATCTTTTCACTTTTTCACCTACACACAAAATAATATTTTCTTAATTCTTGTACAAAAAAAAAAATATCTCAAGATAATCGGGACGGACGGAGTTTAATATAGGCTTAGGCAAACACCCTTGAAATAATAGTATCAAATTTGAGATTGTGCACTTCAAACTATTTGAAAGTTTTACATTAATCATCTTCTCAATTAAAAAATAACATAAAAACAAGTCGAATTTGAGTTCTATATTATTAATGTTAGAAATTATATTAACTTTGGTCGGCAGAAATACAAGGGTAATTCCATTATTTATATATGGGTAAGTTTATAATTCCGGGACAAAATTGTAAATACTCCCAAAACTGGCACCAGAAATTCACAAGCACATTCCATCAACTATTTGCCGCCCAATTAAGACGCCGTCGCCGCCATCAGCGGCCGAGCGCCGCTCCTCATCGCCATCACGCAGCCGTAAACCGCGGGCTCCGAATCGTACAAAAATCTACTCACTACCGCCTCAGCAGTCCTCGCCACCATGCTCTCCCACGCCGCCTCCGCCTCTCCACTGCGCTTCCTGAACACCTCCGTCGCGTCGAGGCGGTGCATCCGCCAGTCTCTGATGTTCCTCAGCCGGTGGATCTTCTCCAGCTGCCGGCACGCCAGCCTGCTCGTGTTCATCTTGATCGCGTCGATCGCCTCCGCCAGAACCCTAGCGCGAGTCTCCTCGTCGCACGACGATTCGACTCGGAAGAACTCGTCTAACTCGGGCACGCCTATCGCGCGCCGGATCCCCCGCGAGTAATCGGCGTCGGACCGGAAAAATGCCCTAACTTCGTCGACCATCCCTCTCTCTACCATCTTGTCGACGCGATCCGACACGAACGAGTGCAGCACCGGCATCGCCACGTCCACCCAGAGGAAGCAGCAATCGTACCGCGATTGGAAATTCACGTCGACGAGCGCCTCGACGAACGAGTTCGAGCCTCCAACGATGATTGGAAGCTGCCGGCGGCTGAGGATCGACTGCAGGGAGATGGATGCCATGGCGCGGAAGTTCGCGGCGGAAAAGTCGGATTCGGGGTCGATGACGCCGAGGAGGTGGTGCGGCACGCCGCGCAGCTCCTCGTCGGTGATTTTGTTAGTGGCGATTTCGAGGCCTTGGTAGACCTGCATTTTGTCGGAGTTGATGATCTCCGCCGAGAAGCTCGTGGCGAGGTCGATCGAGAGACGCGATTTTCCGGCGCCGGTGGCGCCCATCACCACCACCACCTTCTCCTTGGGCGGGCCGTGGCGGAGGAGCTGAGTGCAGGTGCTAGGTATGTGTAGCAAGGGGCGTATTTGTTTGGATGCAGAGAATGATATTTTCATTTTTTTTATCAAAAAATATTTGACTTATTTGAAATGACGAAAGACCCCCTGGCCGCAATTCAAAAATAGACTGGTTTATGCTCTTTACGAGGAGAAAGTCGTACTCTCTGATTTTGTTGAAATACTAAAATATTTGAGACGCGGCGGCTCGAAATTGTGCTGGGGTTTCTCTTTCTGTACAATTTTTCTAAAAATAAAATGAGGAGAAACTAAGTAGAAGCTTGAATGACTGCACTGCAAGAAATGGGGGAAAATGGTCTAGTATTTATGGACGAGCCAACCAATACTTGAACAGAACAACACATTTCATTAATTGCCCTTTCTATTTTATCATAGTCAACACAAGTTGATAAGATTCTCCACCCCTGCAACTTTTTTTTTTTTTTTGTATAAATTTCGATCGCAACAAAAAGATTATACATCGTACATTTTGTGGTTGCGCTCTCATTATTCTATCGTATATTGTCTTTTTATAATTAAGAAATGAAAGATATTGTAAATTAAAAGCCTGAATGATTCGCATCAACTTGGGAGAAGAAAGTAGATTAATTAATAAGTCAACATCTTTTACTAAAGGAGGACTTTGCAGTTGAGTTTACAATTTCTACTATTTTTATCCTAAGATTTGAACATATGCATAAGAAATGTGAGGTGCTGAATCTTGAGAAGAAAATGTACTATGCGATTCTTGTTCTTGTATGTTGATTGAGAGAATAATTTTAATGGAAGTAGAATAACATGAATTCTTTTTTAATTTATGTCTTGTATTTTGTCCTCTTTCGTTACTTGTTGAAAGCCTTTTATTAATTTTTTATACATTTCTTCCTTTTGGGGCTGGGACAGGTCACTTATGAGCTTTTCAGCTTAATTATTGGAAAAGATAATATAAATAATGATTTTCTTCTCAACTTTTTTTAGAAGATAGATGGTGGATTTGTTCTTCACATCCCATATGCTCATTATGAAGAGCCAAATTGAAGTTCTTTGACTAGCACTATTATTCCAAAACTGATTAGTTTATAATTTGGAATCTTGAAATCTGATTGCTACTAATTTTGGTTATTTATAACAGAGAGTTTAACCAAAGATAAGAAAAAGGGGGACAATAAGTTAATCATCGGTAATTACTGATTATGGAATGGAATCCACGATGCTCTCTTTCTTCCTCAACCTTAAAAGTCGAGAAAAGATTATCATTGGCGAAAAAGATGAAAAGATTATTCTGATAATGCCACAAGGAATATCTAAATTACCCCTTAGTTGTAGATAACTTATTCCCAATGACAAAAAACAAAAATATGAGGACAATACTTCACAATCACAGGCTAAAAACTAAAAATCCCACTCCACTCCACAATTAAAATATTTCAATTAAATCTTTAGAACCAAAAAAAAAAACTTTGTATTTGGATCATGTATTTCAGTTGTTGATTTTGAAACTCGATATAAACTAAAGAAGAGACGATCTTAAATATGTAGACAGTTATTTGTGGATACAATGCACATATGTTGTTGAGGGAATGTATAATGGTACCATAATATGCATAAACAGTGGTGAGGTGGAAGAACAGATCATGCGTACGACATCCGTAGCCCACTTACAACCAAAAGCTTTCTCTTATTAATCATCACAAAACAATGTGTATACACTAACAACTAATTCAGACATGTAATTGTAAATCCAGATGTGTCGCCATCAATGATTTCAATTATATCATGATCTAGCTAATAATTAAACTAATAGACTGTTATCATAAACAACTAGAAATAGGAACAGGAATCACCCAAAATTCAAGCCAAGCCATAATAAAAACAGGACAAAATTTTAGAACAATCTTTTAGCTAGGCGTGCTGAAAGCACAAGCTCCTCTCTTTTTTAAATTAGTTTACCTATCATATCAATGAATCTAATTCTGATTTTCTGCATGCTTACATCATTCACCATTATCACTTCATCTTAAGCCACATCAAATTAGGCTGAGTATGATCCCAACTTTTAGAAATAAAATAAAAACTATACTATAACGGAACTGTTGTTTTTCATGCCTGCATACCAAATCACAGTCAACTCCATCTACCTATGTTTCTGAATAATTGAAATCTCTGACTAAGTGACAATCACTAATCACTAACCACATACACAGGTTATTTGCTCGAGCTCGAATATCTATCAAGGCTAGCTAACATGTTAGTTTCTTAGAGGTGGTCCGATATTCATATTCATTTTTTAGATTTGAGTTAGTGAAATCAAAACTGAAGTGATAAAGGTTACAGTATTTAACTGCAGAATACAGAATTTAAAACTAAACTGTTCTCAAATTGAATCCACTCATTAGAGAGGTGATGTCCTATCATTAGTTGGCAATCTGTGCACTACCTACCGTCATATCTATCACGCCTTACCATAAGCCATAAAGTAGTGTATTTGTGTGATCATTTGGAGATCAGAAATTCACCCTTTTCTGCATGTAAACCAAAACCGAAATGTCAATTACAACTATCACTCAAATCTTTATAAGGATATATATATATAAAAGCTGCCATTATCTTTAAACCGTCTCATCAAGCTCCAGAACTCAGCTCAGCATATACGCATTAGACTATAGCAAGTCAATCTACAAAATAAATAGTAGTCACACTTCTTTATGGAATGATTAGATGTTCATAATAAAAATTTCGGCTGTCACGTAGTCAAAAATGCAATAGTTTCTTGCCAATCTCATCTCCCACCCCCAAAGCATGCATAGTGAGTTCAAAGCAGGCATAAACATAATTTCACCAGATCAATGGACATGGAAGAAAAGGCGATATTATCAATTTCCCTCTCATGGTGGTCCTGTTGACGTTGCAAAGCAAATTGAAAAACCGATTCCTAGATAACCATAACCAGCAATCTAGCTTTGTGCTAGGGACCACACATGGTTACTTGACCTTTATTGTTTACTGAGCAACAATAATGTCTGATGCTATATGGCTCTTGTTGCTCTTGCTGGCATCCAAAGATGCCAGCGACCACCCTGATTTCGTCAACACAGCCCAAAAAGGTTAAGTCAATTAAAGGCAATCCATGATCATACAAAGATGGTAGAATGTATCTCCCTGCCTTCATCATTTTAGGTATTTGTTCCTTGGCCAATGATATTCGCAGCGCAAGCAGGGCAGTACTTTTATTCCCTCTTGTCTCTAGTGTTGAGCAACAGGCAACAGTCAGATGGACCAAACCAGATGTAAAAGAGAAGCCTTACGCATATATATATATTGAGGACCACACAAGTCCTCTGTTAAATCCAAAATAACTATGGTAGAAACAAGGCAGCAAACATTTTAGGCCAAGGAAAAATTACCTGCTTAATATAATTCGATATCTACAACAAACAAGAGTCTCCAGCTTGTATAAAAAAAATATGCACCTTAGCAGAATGTCTTTTAAGTATCAACTTGGAGACAAATTCAATATTGTAATTTAGGTAAAGGATATGTTACATCAAATTTCATCATCTAGGTCTACAATAATTAAAATATTAACCCTCACAATTTAAACTGGAAGCTAAGGAGAAGATATAATGCATGGCAGGTGGTGTATAATAGTATTTTCACTGAACATGTATGGATGTGGTTCAATAAAGCGTTGGATAACATGCAGGCATAAAATGTAATAACAGAATGAGAAATGAAAATGGTTGAATGGGATAAAGAAGGAAAAAAAGATACGCAGTTATATTTATTACTTTATGTTACACATGATACTATTCTACCACATCTGGAAACCCCTGAATGAATGACAGGAATCAGAGATCTCCCCATATGAGATTTTGGTCTATTCCACGAGCCATAGAATGTTAGGAAATAGAACAACACCTCAAGAATTGATGCATTAATTTGATTATTAGTTGGCACAAACCTTTATATTTTATTTTATTTATATAAAAAAAAAAGATGTCCTATCAAGAATGCAGGACAAGAACTAATGATATCCGTATAGAATCAAGATTGCTCTTATTTTGGCATACATGAATACCAGATATAATCAATCACAATGTCTGAGGTCAAAAACTGAAAATCAACCTTGCATATCCAGCATGTCCGTAGATTCAAGTAATTCTTCTGCAAAAGTCATAGGCAACACGATGAGACCTCTACTCTGCAGCAGTTCAGTAGCTGCTGAAGGATAAGCCCTAATCAACTTCCCTATCATCTCTTCCAGAGGACCATTGAGCATCTGATCCTGAACAAAGTAATGCCCATGTTCCTGAAACAATGACGCGTCATTTATCACATCCAAATTACACATGACAAGGGATTGATTTTAGATACAATACAACTGTCTTGACATTCTCGTAATCTATCTAGTAGTTTAGTACCTCAAGGAAAATAACAGAATTAGAAGTTGATCCACCTCCCAATCGGTTTCGACATAGATCCTGCATGGTGAAGTATCCATGAAAGGAGTGAGCTTGAGTAAGATCAATGAACTTAGACATCAACAGTCGGGAAAATAAACTGTGGTAAATGCACAACTGGAAGTCAATGCTTTCTATGGGTAAAAAGAAGATGAAGATTATGAGAAGTAATTTAGACAGCAGTAAGGAGACACTTGAATCATATGATGGACTTTATCAAAGAAAGGAAATAATCTTTGAAAGTTCAAAAATTCTTTAAGTGGTTAATATCTGGAGTACATGATGAACCTATAACTTATCAGCTGAAAATCAATACTCTTAGCCATGATAATAAAGTTCATTTACTTGTTACTGAATGCAGCAAGTAATATAATAAGCTTCTGCAACATGTGAATCGCCATGAAGATTATAAGTGACTTTCGAATGAAACAAAGATCTGCAACATGCAGAATGTATATGCATCCCTGATCCTAACCACTAGAGGTCGTTTGAGAAAGCATTTTGCTTGAACTAAGAAACTTGAAACAGTGATTTTCTTTGATATAAGTCATGGATATTTGTGAAAACATTTACTTCTAGATCAGAAGCAAACATTTCCGTGCAAAGCGGAAAACACTAGAATCTACCTTCATTTGATATTGCAAATACTTGATATAGTCAATGACCCCATCCAGCAAGGCTGCTTGACCACCCTGCCATGCCACAACGTCTAAACGGCTGAATATTTAACAAATACTAGAATATTGATTAAAAAAAACGATACAGATAATTCATGAGTAAACTGAATTTCATGAACAAAAATTATGTATTTCCTATTGCACACTTTTATTAGTAGGTCTGTAGGTGTACATCTCCTTACATAAATGTAAAAGCAACTATAAATCTTGCATATTGAATCTCAGCACACGTCCCCCACCTCATGCCCCCAAAACAAAAATTCAGAAGTTAATGAATATCTGTTGATAACACCACTGGATTTCTTTCCATTGACAGAAAGGTAGAGTAAAGAGAAACTATGCAAGAACAGGAAGAGCTTATTGTTACATGTTGTGGATATATATGCTGTATTACCCTTTCTGGAGAAGGAACCAATTCTTGTAAAGCATCTAGCCAACGTGATATCCTCAATTTGCGAATCTGAAAGGAAGAACTGGACAATCAGATGCAGAAGCTTCAAGATTGTCAATAGGGTGACAATGCTATCCAAGTATGGACCAAAGATCAATCCATGCAGGTCTCATTATGATTTTTTGGCAGTTAAAAATAACATTGAAACACAAGACACATTAAATAACTATTGCATACACGATCAGTAGCATAAGCTCTCTCTCTTGATCTTTTCCTATTGAGTTTAGAAGGATCTTTGTACGCAGCAGCACATGATTGTGAATAAGTTTCAAATGCATGATTAAACTCTTCATTCAACTTCTGTTCCTGCACGGATAATTGCATGTCAGTTTTAGGAAGTACAATTTGGCAGGGAAAGTCTTTAAAATTGTTTTACAGTGCAAACAGCTACACGTATGAACCTCTACACCAAGTTGTTCCAAGCCTGTGACTGAGGTCACAAAATCTCCACCATTATGCGGCCTCAGGTATTCTTCCTATTGGAAGCAAAGTACATAAATCACATATTGTATCATTTTCTATTGAAATCTTTAGACATACATACAAGGTAATATACAAATCACAATTCACAAGTAGATTAACTCAGACTTTGCTCTTGAAATCTTAATTCCACACAGAACTAGTTCTATCTGTATGCATCATGATTCACGCATAGATAGTTTTTTACCAATTGAGAAGGATTTGGTAGTCCCAAAGTAGGAAATTGTGCTGAAACATCATATGACAGTTGTTTCTGGATTTCAGTGTGCCCTGTCTCTGAAAGAAACTGAACATAGTTTTGAGGTGTTGGCTGGCAATGCATCCACTGACAAGGCCCACTCCCTGCTGCCTTGATATAGTGCTGGTCGGAGTCAAAGTTACTAAGTGAACCAGATGCATTACTTGCTATCCAATCCATTACCAGTGGCGAAAACTGCAAATATTCATTGCGATCTTGTTCTTCCATATTCCAGGCTCTGAAATTGCCACGACAATAACTTGTTAACCGACAATGGCATGAATTTCTATCTACATCAACGCAAGTTTTGAAGGCTACAGCCAGCAAAAGAAACTAAATCAGAAGCACAGCCTCGAGGGTCTGATTAATTCCACAGCTCAAAGTTCAAACAGAAAGGTAGTAGTATTAGATAGTGACACAAACGGTGAAATCTTACCAAGGTTCAAACGATTGAATTTTTAAGAGCAAATCTATAGCTATTGAATATAGCTTTAGGGTATCAAGATCAGAAGTAAACATTGAACCAATGACATAGAACTGATCTAAAAGTACTAAATAAATTGACCATGAAACTAATCATAATTACTCATGAAAGTACAAAAGAGATTCATATAGGTTCATTAAGAATTCCTTTGAAAAAAGTAATATAGCTTGTGATCGTGTTCATTCACATTCACCAGAAAACACGCATGAATCATAACCTACATGAATCTATACTTCTCAAGTCCGTATGCAAAATCTCTCTATGTCTCTCTCTCTCTACAGTAAGCACAATAGAAAGTAACAATAATGGGAGAAAAATGCATAAACACATCGTATATAGAGTCACTCAGTCACATGCTCACACATCACCAACTTTTTGTGCGGATAACAACAGCAAAGACTTAACCATTGAACAAAATCACTAAAACGAAACATACGCACAAAACCTTCTCTCTGTTATACTCAAAATACGTAGTCAATCAGTACAGAGAAGATCAAACGTCTGAGTGAAAAAAATGACATGGAAAAGTAACATCGTTGTTTGCAAAAAGCGAGAAATGAATTCTTACTGATTAATCTCCAGAAATTTTGTTGGACAGAGAAGAAGGTGAGAATGGGTGGTTGTAGCTAAAATGAGCGGAGTGCGTGCTCTAGTACTACTCCATGCGTGGTACGGTAATAGCAGCGCACTGCAGGTTGATCAACTCAATGGTCGAAAATACCCCTGGAATCAAACAATAAAAACAATTGTTTTAAATAGGGAAAATTGCACCTAAATACACAAACTTTGTCGAAAATCCATATTTGACGTGAAGTTAGGAATTTACATTTTAATACACCAATTTAAGAAGTTGTTCAATTTTGACACATTTTTCAATTCCGGCGACCGGCATTCTGACGTGGACGCCGGAATGCCAATGTCGCAGCCATGTCACACACCCACTCTCTCTCACTCTCTACACGTCACCTCCTCCCCTCCCCCCTCCCCCTTCCCAGAACCGCGTCGCACCACCGCCGCCGAGCCCTCCCTCCCGCCGTCAGCCACTTCCCCCTCCCCAGAACCGCGGCGCACCCACCACCTACACCAACCAAACCAACCGGATTTCCCACCACCACCGTTTTCCCTCACCTCCACCATAACCACCAAAAACGCCATATCCACCGTCACCAAATCTCCACCACCATCGTTTTTTTTGGTTTGCACAGATTTGCAGATCTAGGGTCTGTGTTTGGCCGTGAGCGGCTGACACACACCCGTCGTGCGGTGCGGACAAAATACTTGTGTATGCCCAGTACAGACAATACACGCTCCTACTTCTCACAACAAGAACTTAGTCTTAATGGTAAGCGTAGGGTCGAATCCCACAGGGAGTGAGGAACCACTTTGTTCTCCTACGACAAACTGAGGTGTCACAATTCTCAATCTGTATACTCTGCACAAGAAATAAACAAGATCAATAATAACAAGGGGTGAGGTTATTCGGTTAGGTCGTAACTGTCGTTAACATTCGTTTCGGTCATAGACACACTGATGATCCGTCTATGATCCATACAATTCCAAGGCGTGGCCCAAAGACATTGGGGCGTTTCAAGGAATTGTACTTCACATATAGGATGGTTGATCTCATTGTGGTCACTTGGTCCGAAGGTCACACAATCCCCGGTCACAAGGCAGTGCTTCACTTCTCCTTAGATAGTAGCCATACCCGTTACTCACCAAGTATGGCCCTCACCAACCTTCTCTCCTGAGGTCCCCAACTCTGCGCTTCTAGTGACACATGCCTCCTGGACTCAACTATTTCCGGCTTTGTCAGCCGACCAGTCATAGACATGCTACGGCGCCGAGATTACTTTCCTCATTTGATAACCATGGCTTGATGCCTCGTCACAGTTGATGGATAGTCTCTAGAGAAGCCCAAGACTGAGGAAGGACAGTGTATCCCATCAATCCTTTCCCCACCTTCCGGATCTACAACGCCTTTTGTTGACGCTGCTCAGCTACTCGGTCTTGGGCATACAGATTGTAACGCCCTGGTATACCCTGGCCTTTGCTTAACACGGACAGCGTTTTACCGAACGGAGATCACCCGTTAGGCCCCTACTGCCCATGGTTTCGAACAGATCCTTCCGGAACCACGAGATTCAACCGAAAGAACAAGTGCCTCACGAATGTTTACATATTAACAACAATTACTTCCACCCCTAAAACCTCACCTAAAGGACTACTCACACATAGTAAAATTCATAGATGCGAAAGAGATTAAACACATGATAGCACGAAAGGAAATACTTGAATAGATAAAATGATACCTAGGCTTCAAGCCTTCGATCTTGTTCAAATGCAAAACGCAACGGAATATGGAAAAGTACTGAAATGTAAATTGTTTTTTATGCCACACACGGCGAAGTAATAGCTAAAAGCGAAAGCAAGAGTTCAATTGCCCGAAGCCTCTGCACGCTGCACACCGTTGATCTTTTATACTGCCGGATGGTAGAGGCCTAACCCTAGCTGCGCCGGTTCCAAATCTTCCCCGGGATCTTCTTTCCTTAATTAGCTCGATCTTTGATTGATCCTGATTGAAGATGGCGTCCAGCTGCAAGCTTAGTCAACCTTTCCCATTCTCTCGATCCTTCCAGTTTCTTCTTCAACCTTCCGCTTGTTCCATGAGATCTCCGAGATTGACCTTCCTTTTATGGCTCTGGCTGTCTGCTTCTTCTGGTAACGATCAGACTGACTGCTCTCATCGGTATGGCTCATACCAGGTGGTCGCTCCAGGTTCTCATGCCCCAAGTTGAATTGGAGAGGTACTTGTTGGCCGAAGCTCCATGCTAGTAGACATGACTTAGCAATCTGGGCTCGGTAGTGCCCATTCTGACCGCATTTCTTTTATTTCCGTTCTACTGACCTTCCTTCCTTCACAACTTCGTTTTTCCCCCGGACAGACCTGTACTGACACAAATAAAGAGAAAAAATAGGGCCAAATGGCCCAAAAGTCGAAGACGCATCACACCTACACACTTAAAGCATACTTGTCCTCAAGTATGTAGGTGGATTCACAGAAGACACGGACGAAAAGGTTGAAAGAAAAGAAATAAAACTAAAAGACACGAAACTTGCATAGAATTCAGGATCAGATCATACCAACATGCATCATTCAGTTCGAACATACCACAGACCAGAGTAATGATCATGCATAAAGTGTGATGGTAGTCTCTCTTTTCGCTCAAGCATCGGGTTAAGTGTTTACACTCATAATTTGTTGTGCTAGTTCCTCTAATAGTTTGATTGATGACTACAAGTTAAGCACACTAGTATGATTCATCAAAGGGTCTTTGTTGGGTTGTAATAGGGCATACGGAGCTAAGGTGAGGTATATATGGTTCAGTGGCTAATTTCAGTATCACCCTTACTCAGTATACACATTCAGTATGGCTACAACCAACCCTTTATTCCACCATTTTCAATGGGGCTTATCTTTCTTTGGATTCTTTTGTGGGCAATAATTTTTATACAAATATTTTTTTGTGCCCAGATTTTCTTTTTCTCCTGTAATTCCTTGTCCACCATTTTATTCACTTCATAAATTCTTTCTCCTAGATATAGCATTGACAAAGCTCAAGAAAGAATGAATTTGGCTCAAGTTGGCATACAAGGGATTGTTTTTCACATTAAACATCAAAGAAAAATCTGGGGCCCTAAGTCAAAGAATCGTGCCCAAGTCACACAAATCATGTACTAGTAAAAATGAGTCCTCAAACAAAGTCAAGATTTCCTAGACACAGCAAATTCTCACCACAAACATGCATTTTTCAATTTGGTCCTGATCTCACCGGTGGGGTATTCTCTGTATCCTCACAACTACCATCATGCATTTCCTACTCAATCCACCAGTCATACCAAAACAGAAATCAGCATGCATAATCTTTCACCATCAAACAATGCAAGTAGACTCGACTCTAACACAGACAAAACAGACGCTAAAACAAGAAAAGCAAAAGATAAAATAAAACCTAATCTACGAGTTCAGGGGAAAGGTACTTAGTCGTTTTGGCCGGAGGATCTCGCCTCCGCAGTTAGCATCTCCTTGATTTCTTTAAAGCCAACTTCCATCACTTTGAATCCTTCTTCCACAGTATCCCTCAACGTGGCCACTTCTCCTCCCAGCATCACCAGCTCGTCTTTGATTTCCTTCAGTTCGGCCGTCAGCTTGATAATCTCGCCACTGATTGGGCGAGAAGTTCCCTGTTCCTGTGCAACCTTCGGTTCGGGTCGAACTGAGCTGCCTTCTGGTTGGACCAAACGGTGGTTACCACCTTCATCCATCTCCACAATCCGCCAACGCACCAACCGCCCGATATCAAAGAGTCGGGTTTCTGCCGCAACTGCCTCATCCGGAGTTCCCTCGTTGAAACCTGCAAGCTTCTTCGCCAAGAGAGTCACCAGTGGGCATAAGGAGAGATACTTGTTGGTATGAGTTACCCCATACTGAAATTGCAGTGCAGCGGTGAACCCAAAGTTCACCCTCTTTCTCTCCACCATGCACCAGAGCACAAAGAGCTCTTGCTGCGTGACGACGTTGGATCCCTCAATTCGGCCATAGATGTTATAAGCCAACCAACGATGGCAAATCTGCAGGGCTGGGTCGCGGAGTTCGTTGGATTTGCTGATATTCTTCACATATTTGGCCCCCGTTGAGAGTTGGGACCAGTACTGATCAATCTGACTGCGCCACTCCGGTGGAGCCATGGTTTCAGCTTGTTTATACTCATCATCATACACTTTCTTGTCCTCTATTACTCCCAGGTGGATGTTCAAGTCGTTGATGGAGAGTGGAAACACCTTCCCTCGCAATTGGAAGCGGAGGGTACCTGGTGTTTCGATTGAGTAATTTCCCTTTGGCTTGAACTCTACCGTACTCATGAACTCTTCCGACAAACTCTTGAACGCCAACACATTCCACTTCAGAATCTTCCCCCAACTAATGCTCTCGAAATATCCCTCCACACGTTCTTTTATCCCGAAACTTTCCAACACTTCAGTCACCAGAAAATACCAAGGAGTTATCTCCCGATTCTGTAAAACGGCATACCTCTGACTGTCCCTCGGTATGGCCGTCTCCATAGTGCTGGGTCGTATCACTCCCTTGCGCTTGACGCCCTTGAGTTTCGAGGTGAGTGTGCTCGTCACCGGCTTAGCAGGGGCGATAACATCCTCTGAATTGCAGCTTTCAACCGTCTCGGTTCTCTCTGGATCTACTTCCATTGGTTCCTCCATCTCCTTGGCCTTCCCTTTTTCGACTGCAGTGGGTTTCCGTGGCTTCTTGCTCTGTGTAGCTCTGGTTCGGGTCTTACTGCCTGCCTGCGTCGGTTTGGCCTTGACTGGTAGTGGGGGTTTTGCAACATCTAGCTTTCTCTTTACTCCGGGTCTCTTGCTCTGGGGTGTTGGGATTTCCATTTCCTTCTCTTTAATTGCTTCAACTTCCTCTGCTTCATCAGCCTCCTCCTCATCCACCTTCTCTTCTTCGCTCTTCTCCTCCTCCGCTTCCTCTTGTTCTTTCTCTTCCGTATCCTCGGAAGCTGTCCTTCCTTCCTGCATGGAGGTTTCCGGAATTTGTGATTGTGGTTGAGTTTGAACAGGTGGTGGTGCGACAGTGGATTGCGCCAGAGTTGCTTTGCTCTCCTGACCCTTCTTTGATTTCTTCACAAGAGGGGTGAGCTCGGGCTCCCCTTCTCCCGGTTGAGTTGACTCAGCGGCTGTTTTTGCTGCTTCTTGCTCCTCTTGTTGGAGAACTTCGGCACGCCCTCTGTCTTCGGGCTGGATTTTCAGCAAAGGATCTTCAGTGATTTTGGTGGAGGTTTCCTCCGAAGCGCTTCGCCTTGTGGTGCGCTTTGGAGGTGGAAGTTTGGTGCTTTTCTTCTTTGGTGGTTGGGTATTTCCGGAGCCTGCTCCTTTGGTCTTCGCCATTGTGATTTGCAGAGCTCAAGAAGATTTAGGATTTGTGCGGAAGTTTTAGATTTTGTGGGATTTTCGGAGGCGAGGTTGGTCTTTAAGAAGGGTGATAGGTAATTATGGAAATTTAGGGTTTGAGGTGAGTGGTGATCGTGGTGTAGCGGTTATCGGAGGTTAGGGTTTGTGGGGAAGAAAATCGTGGGTTGAGGCTTTGAAGAAGGTAAGTGCGACGGTTATGGCAGAAAAAGTATTTTTAAGGAAATAAAAATCATGGCCAAAATTTGAAATTCAAAATTTTGCGGAAACCGAAGAGTTTCAGTCACATCGCCGCCTGCCTCTGACACGCTCGTGTCATCTCCCTTCGTAAGCCCTCTTCCAGACCGTTCCAATCCCTAATTCTCCACCTACACACTTTGCAACGCAAAGTGGGCTCGGATCAACCTCTGGGCCTCCTTCCAAATTATCTCGGCCCGACTTCCCTGCAAGTTAGTGCATCCAAACAAAAACAATAACAACTTAAAAACAAAGTAAATTCGGTATAGACCATACCGAAGTAACCACACTGGGTTGCCTCCCAGCAAGCGCTCTTGTTTTCTGTCTTGAGCTCGACCTTCCTTCTCTCTTCACTCGTACTCAGGGTCGAGAAGGTAGCATTCTTCCTTCTCCTTTTCTACTTCAGCAAGTTCATGATAGGGTTTAAGGCGGTGTCCATTCACCACGAATGTGTCAACTCCATTGTGATCATATACTTCAATGCTTCCATTTGAAAAGATTTCTTTGATCACGAATGGTCCAGACCATTTTGAGCGAAGCTTTCCAGCCATCATCTTGAAGCGTGAATTAAAGAGCAGGACTTTTTGTCCCACCATGAATTCCTTCTTTCTGATCTTGGCATCATGGATCTTTCTGGTTCGCTCCTTATAGAGCACCGCATTGTCGTAAGCCTCCAACCGAAGTTCTTCCAACTCACTCAACTGTAGCTTTCTTGTTTCTCCAGCTAAGGTCATACTGAGGTTGATCTGCTTGATTGCCCAGTACGCCTTATGCTCGATTTCCACAGGTAAATGACATCTTTTCCCATAAAGTAGGCGGAACGGGGACATTCCAATGGGTGTCTTAAAAGCAGTTCTGTATGCCCATAACGCATCTCCCAAATGGTCACTCCAGTCCTTACGATTGGGGTGTACCACCTTTTCCAGGATGCTCTTTATTTCCCTATTGGAAATCTCGGCCTGGCCATTTGCTTGGGGGTGATATGCAGTGGTGACCTTGTGTGTCACCCCCATCTTCTTGGTTAGCGCTCTGATAATGGCATTACAGAAATGAGACCCTTGGTCACTGATTAGAACCTTGGGTATACCATATCTCCCGAACACTTGCTCCTTCAGGAAACCCGCTACGGTGTGAGCATCATTGCTTGCGGTTGCCTTGGCTTCAACCCATTTCGATACGTAGTCTACTGCCACCAGAATGTATTCGTAGTTCCTTGACTTTGGGAAGGGCCCCATAAAGTCAATCCCCCATACGTCGAAAATTTCGACCGGCATGATTGGTACTTGTGGCATTTCATCCTTCGCGGTAATTCCTCCAGTCATCTGGCACTTCGGGCAGCTCTGTACCCATTTCCTTGCATCCGCAAATATGGTAGGCCAGTAGAGTCCACTCTCTAAAATTCTGTGGGCCGTGCGCTTTCCTCCAAAATGTCCGCTGTTTGCTGTTCCATGACACATATCCAAAATTTGGGCATGCTCATCCTCAGGTATGCATCTCCGTATGACTTGATCTGCTCCAGTCTTCCAGAGGTATGGGTCCTCCCAGTAATAGTATCGCGCTTACACCAGTAACTTCCGTTGTTCGAACCTTGTCAACCCTGAGGGCAACTCCTTGGTAATCAGATAGTTAGCTATATCCGCATACCAGGGCTCCTGTTTGGTTAGAGCGTACAGTTCCTCTTCCTCTTCTAGGATGCTCATGGAATATAGCTTCTCGTCTGGAAAGGTATCGGTAATGGGCATACCGTCATCCTCTTCCAGTTGCAACCTGCTCAGATGATCTGCTACGAGGTTTGCAGCCCCTTTCTTGTCCCTTATCTCTATATTGAACTCTTGTAATAGCAAGATCCACCTGATGAGTCGAGGTTTGGATTCCTTTTTGGCCATCAAATATTTTAACGCGGCATGATCCGTGTAGACCACCGCCTTTGTTCCCAAAAGGTAGGAACGAAACTTTTCTATGGCAAACACCACCGCCAAAAGTTCTTTCTCAGTAGTGGTATAGCTTGATTGTGCCGGATTCAGTGTTTTGGAGGCGTAATAGATCACGCAACTCTCCTTGCCTTTCTTCTGTCCCAGTACTGCTCCAACTGCGTGGTTGCTGGCATCACACATGATCTCGAACGGTAAATCCCATACTGGAGGTTGAATAATGGGGGCCGACACCAGCTTGCTTCTCAGAATCGTGAAGGCCTCCTTACAATCATCATCAAACTCAAACGGCACGTCTTGTTGAAGAAGTCTGGTCATGGGCTGAGCAATCTTGGCGAAATCCTTGATAAATCGCCGGTAGAAGCCTGCATGGCCGAGGAATGCCCGTATGTGCTTTACGGTTGTCGGATAGGGTAATTTGGCGATGGAATCGACTTTCGCCTTGTCCACTTCAATTCCCCTTTCTGAAATCACGTGCCCGAGCACTATTCCTTCTCTTACCATAAAATGGCATTTTTCATAATTAAGGACCAAGCTCTTCTCCATACATCTTTTCAAGACGAGTTCTAGGTGTTTCAAACATGTGTCGAAAGAGCTACCATATACGGTGAAATCAGTCCATGAAGACTTCAATGCAATTCTCCAATAGATCGGAGAAAATGCTCATCATACACCGTTGAAAAGTTCCTGGTGCGTTGCAGAGCCCGAACGGCATTCTCCGGTATGCGAATGTTCCAAATACGCAGGTGAAAGTAGTTTTCTCCTGGTCCTCATGTGCCACAAAAATTTGCATATATCCAGAATATCCGTCTAGAAAGCAGTAATAGGCATTACCGGCCAATCTCTCCAACATCTGGTCGATAAAAGGTAGCGGGAAGTGGTCCTTCCTGGTAGCATCGTTTAGCTTCCGATAGTCAATGCAGACTCTCCATCCCGTTTGCAATCGGGTGGGCACAAGCTCGCCTTGATCGTTCTCCACAACCTGTATTCCCGATTTCTTCGGTACGACATGGACTGGACTCACCCATTGGCTATCGGATATGGGGTAGATGATTCCCAATTCCAACAACTTAAGAATTTCTTTCAGTACCACCTCCTTCATGACCGGGTTCATCTTTCTTTGAGAATCTCGAACGGGTTTGGCTCCTTCCTCAAGGTAAATATGATGCATGCACTCCGTGGGACTGATGCCTTTTATATCAGCTAAGGTCCAACCGATGGCTTCTCTGTTGTCTCGTAATACTCTGACCAATCGATCTTGCTGCACGACGGTTAGATCAGAACTGATGATAACTGGTAGCGTTTCTTCTGGTCCCAGATAAGCATATTGTAAATGCTTAGGTAGTTGCTTGAGCTCCAAAACGGGTGCTTTCTGGATTGAAGGTAGCAGCTTCTCGTTCTGCCCATACTGAGCCAATAACTCCGGTTTGCTTGTCTCTGTTCCCCTAGCTAGATAGACCTCCTGGATTAATTCCTTGATCTTCTGGTCTACCTCCACTTCGGCTTCTAAAGTACTTTCTCGGAGAGAGTAAAGCTCCATGATGGCTTCCTTCATTTCATCGTCCTCCATATGTTCGGCATCCCGATCAGTTAGACCATACTGAATCACCTTCTCTGTGGTATCCCTGGAACCGAAAGTAATTCCTTGTTCTTGCACCAAGGATTCAAATACATCAACCATGTCCACCGTCTCCATTGCTTGTTTCCTCTTCATAGTCTCATAGATGTTGAATTCTACTTGGACTCCATCGAACTCACATGTCAATATTCCGGTTTTCATATCGATCTTGGTTCCGGCAGTCATCATGAATGGCCTTCCCAATAGTATGGCATTCTCTCCTGTTTCGGGTCCGGTATCTAGAACATAGAAGTCTGCTGGGAAAATCAAATCTCCAACCTTGATCAGCACATCTTCCACTACTCCTTCAGGGTAAGCGTTGGACCTGTCAGCCAACTGTATGACCACATGGGTGTTCCTCATCTCGCCAATATTCAATCTCTTGTATACCGCCAATGGCATCACATTAATGGAGGCTCCCAGATCCATCATCGCCTTATCCATGTTGGTTCCTCCTATGTTGCATGGAATAGTGAACATCCCTGGATCCTTCCGCTTAGTGGGTAGCTTCCTTTGAATCACCGCCGATACGCTTTCTCCCATCACGTATCGGACTTCTTCCTCCATTTTGACTTTTCTCGAACAAAGGTCTTTCAAGAATTTGGCATATTTTGGAATTTGCCTGATAGCATCGAGTAGAGGTATGCTCAACTCAACCTTTTGAAACATCTTCATCATTTCACTTGCTTCTTTCTCTCTAGCTTTCTGTTTCAGGCGTCCTGGGTAGGGTGCCTCGGTTGGGTTGCTACCTCCAGCTTGTTCTTCAGTTGGACCCTTTTTACTCTTTTTCCAGCTCTCTTGAAGCAATTCAGCTTCTGCTAACAACTCTTCTTTTCTTTCTTCCCCCTCAGGAAACTCAGTTAGCACAACTTGGGCGTGTTCCCTGGGGTTAATCCCCATGGCTGGGAGTTTACCAGCGTTCTCCTCCGGTTTGGCTACTGCTTTAGTCAAATGACTAATTTGCTGGTTAGTTTGGTTCATGCCTGCACGAATTTCATTACGAAATTTCTCGCTTTCCTTAGCCATGCTTTCAATTGCTTCTTCCCAGGGTGCTCTCCGATGTGGTGGTTGGTAAGGGGGTTGTTGCAGATTCTGGTTGTGGTGTTGAGGTGGTCCTAACTGGTACTGTTGTTGATGCTGGTTCTGATTATACTGAGGACGCTGCACTGGTGCGCCCATATTATTCTGCTGTTGGGGTTGACCATCTTGCTTCCACCGAAAGTTGGGGTGATCTCTCCACCCTGGATTGTAAGTATTTGCATAAGGATCATACTTTCGTGGATTCCCATCATGTCCTCCAATAGCATTGACATCAACAATATCCTCGCCAAAATTTGGACAGTTTTCAGATTGATGTCCGGTGGCATCGCAAAGGCCACACTGGCGAATCTTCTTCGGTATAGTCAAGCCCGACAGAAGTTCCTTGAGTTCATTCATGCTCTTCTCCATCGTTTTCTCCAAATTAGACATCTCCCCATTTTCTTCAGCTTTCCTTGGTTTCTCCAGATTTCTTTCATGCCCTTCATCACGTGATTCTTCTGCCATGGTGCCCAACAGTTGGAAGACTTCCAACGGGGTTTTGCTCATCAATGATCCATTACAGGCTGCTAGTACCAGACTGCGATCGTTCCTCCGCATGCCCTTTACAAAGCTCTCCACATGATCTTTTGGAGAGATCTGGTGATGGGGGCAATTGCTTAACATTCTCTTGAATCTCGTCCAGTATTCGTAAAAGGATTCTAGCCCATCTTGCCTGATGCTGCGGATATCCCATCGCATCCGCTCCACTCGTGCTGCTGGGAAGAATTCTTCCAAGAAAGCCTGTTGCAGTTGTGCCCATGTAGTGACACTCCCCTCGGGTAGGTCATACAGCCATCTTCTTGCGTTGTCCACCAAGGTAAAAGGGAAAAGTATTAACTTGACATACTCTTGCTGCTCGTCATTTGATTGGTGCATGATTGTCATCTCAAAATCTTGGAGATGAGTATGAGGATCATCTCCTTGATATCCATTGAACTTCGGTAAGATCTGAAGCAATGATGGCTTCATGTCATACCGACGAGGTGCGAACGGATTGGCGGGTAAAGTGATTCCGTTCGGCCTCAAGTTGAGGTTAGTTGGATATGCCAACTGTCTGAGGGTCTGCTCCGGTACGGCTTCTGCATGCTCTGCTTCTTCTGCCATAGCTTCGCGTCTCGCTATCCGTGCTCCTGCGCGTAGTCGTCTTTCGGTGCGATCAATATCAGGGTCAAACACCAATGCTCTTACAGCTCTACGAGTTCCACGCATACATCAGTAGCGGAAAATGGAATGAGGAGAGAACAAAATTGTTGCGCGTCACTCCCCGGCAACGGCGCCAATTTTGACACACACCCGTCGTGCGGTGCGGACAAAATACTTGTGTATGCCCAGTACAGACAATACACGCTCCTACTTCTCACAACAAGAACTTAGTCTTAATGGTAAGCGTAGGGTCGAATCCCACAGGGAGTGAGGAACCACTTTGTTCTCCTACGACAAACTGAGGTGTCACAATTCTCAATCTGTATACTCTGCACAAGAAATAAACAAGATCAATAATAACAAGGGGTGAGGTTATTCGGTTAGGTCGTAACTGTCGTTAACATTCGTTTCGGTCATAGGCACACTGATGATCCGTCTATGATCCATACAATTCCAAGGCGTGGCCCAAAGACATTGGGGCGTTTCAAGGAATTGTACTTCACATATAGGATGGTTGATCTCATTGTGGTCACTTGGTCCGAAGGTCACACAATCCCCGGTCACAAGGCAGTGCTTCACTTCTCCTTAGATAGTAGCCATACCCGTTACTCACCAAGTATGGCCCTCACCAACCTTCTCTCCTGAGGTCCCCAACTCCTGCGCTTCTAGTGACACATGCCTCCTGGACTCAACTATTTCCAGCTTTGTCAGCCGACCAGTCATAGACATGCTACGGCGCCGAGATTGCTTTCCTCATTTGATAACCATGGCTTGATGCCTCGTCACAGTTGATGGATAGTCTCTAGAGAAGCCCAAGACTGAGGAAGGACAGTGTATCCCATCAATCCTTTCCCCACCTTCCGGATCTACAACGCCTTTTGTTTACGCTGCTCAGCTACTCGGTCTTGGGCATACAGATTGTAACGCCCTGGTATACCCTGGCCTTTGCTTAACACGGACAGCAGTTTTACCGAACGGAGATCACCCGTTAGGCCCCTACTGCCCATGGTTTCGAACAGATCCTTCCGGAACCACGAGATTCAACCGAAAGAACAAGTGCCTCACGAATGTTTACATATTAACAACAATTACATTCCACCCCTAAAACCTCACCTAAAGGACTACTCACACATAGTAAAATTCATAGATGCGAAAGAGATTAAACACATGATAGCACGAAAGGAAATACTTGAATAGATAAAATGATACCTAAGCTTCAAGCCTTCGATCTTGTTCAAATGCAAAACGCAATGGAATATGGAAAAGTACTGAAATGTAAATTGTTTTTTATGCCACACACGGCGAAGTAATAGCTAAAAGCGAAAGCAAGAGTTCAATTGCCCGAAGCCTCTGCACGCTGCACACCGTTGATCTTTTATACTGCCGGATGGTAGAGGCCTAACCCTAGCTGCGCCGGTTCCAAATCTTCCCCGGGATCTTCTTTCCTTAATTAGCTCGATCTTTGATTAATCCTGATTGAAGATGGCGTCCAGCTGCAAGCTTAGTCAACCTTTCTCATTCTCTCGATCCTTCCAGTTTCTTCTTCAACCTTCCGCTTGTTCCATGAGATCTCCGAGATTGACCTTCCTTTTATGGCTCTGGCTGTCTGCTTCTTCTGGTAACGATCAGACTGACTGCTCTCATCGGTATGGCTCATACCAGGTGGTCGCTCCAGGTTCCCATGCCCCAAGTTGAATTGGAGAGGTACTTGTTGGCCGAAGCTTCATGCTAGTAGACATGACTTAGCAATCTGGGCTCGGTAGTGCCCATTCTGACCGCATTTCTTCTATTTCCGTTCTACTGACCTTCCTTCCTTCACAACTTCGTTTTTCCCCCGGACAGACCTGTACTGACACAAATAAAGAGAAAAAATAGGGCCAAATGGCCCAAAAGTCGAAGACGCATCAGCGGCGACGGCGTGACTCAGGATCGAGGGAGTACAGGCACGGAGGCAGCGAGGATCTGCTGTTGATGTCGGAGGTCAGAGAGAGCGGAGTCGATTTTGGGCTGCGGGTGGTGGGGGAAGTGGCGGCGGGTGTGAGGTTCTGGGGAGGGGGAGGGTCCGATGGGGGGAGGGAGGGTTTGCGGCTGAGGCCCTGTGGGGCTCGACGGCGGCAGTGCGACGCGGTTCTGGGGAGGGGGAAGTGGCTGGCGGCGGGAGGCTGGGCTCAGCGGCGGCGGCGGTGCGATGCGGCTCTGGGGAGGGAGAGGGTCCGATGGGGGGACGGGGGGGAAGGTGACGTGTATAGAGAGAGAGAGAGAGTGGGGTGTGAGAGAGAGAGAGTGGAGTGTGTGTGTGTGTGACGTGGTGATGATGTGGCATTCCGGTGTTCACGTCAGAATGCTGGTCGCCGGAATTGAAAAATGTGTCAAAATTGAACAACTTCTTAAATTGGTGTATTAAAATGTAAATTCCTAACTTCGCGTCAAATATGAATTTTCGGCAAAGTTTGTGTATTTAGGTGCAATTTTCCCTTTTAAATACATAAACTTTACACAGTTTTTGATTTTTCCCAAAATAATTTTTGAAATTTCCAATAAAAGTCAATTCAGACAAAATTGAATCTGGCGTGACGCTGAATTTTGCTGACGTAGAAGATATATATGATGTTATATAAAACTTGGATATTTTAATTATTGGGAAATAAATTGTATCAAATTAAACCTGTAAGATATTACACGACAACAAAATCCGATTCTAAGACGGATTTAATTTTATCTAAATTGACTTTCGTGAGAAATTCTAAAATGTATGAAAGTTTGTGTATTTAGAACACATTTTTATTTATTTTGGGAAAAATAAAAAATTATGTAAAGTTTGTGGATTTAAAACAAATTAACCCTTTTTATAATCCAAAGGAATTACTATTTGTTTCTTACATATGATATGTATAAAATTGTTTTCAAAACGGACTCTATGAAAAATTCCCAAACCAAATCCTCTTTTACATGGCCTAATTGACAGCATTATGTAAAATGCTGCGATTCTCTTCCTCTTAGGAGTTGTAGATATTTATTAGTCCAGAACAAAAAATAATTCGACATCCCTTGTTCCCTAGAAAGTTGAAACCATCCATATGACAATATGATCTAAAATAAAAATACATTTTAAAATATAAAATAAGAATCATTTTCAACTTTTAGATCATCAAGATCTACAGTTAGGTTCCATAGAATGTGACCCTATATATATATATATATAGGGGGCGGTTATTCAATAAACCACCCTTATTTTAAGAATTACGAAATACTCCCTCCGTCCACGAAATGAGTACCCATTTGGGGGTGGCACGGGTTTTAAGAAATTGATTAAGTGTGTGTGAGTGGAATAAGGGACCCACTTTTATTGTGAGTGGGATGTGTGGGGTACACTTACCAAAAAAGGAAATGGGTACTCATTTGGTGGACGGACCAAAAAGGAAATATGGGTACTCATTTCGTGGACGGAGATAGTAGCAAAAATGCATGAATTTTATATATAACACGCATGAATAAACTGTATAAAGGCATGAATTGCAAAAAATAATTTTTTGCTACCTTTGGGATTCGAACTCAGGACCATGAATTTATCCAACAAGGTGATGAATCAACCGTAGATCTTGATGATCTAAGGGCTGAAAATGGGTAGATCTTGATGATCTAAGGGCTGAAAATGGTTCCTAATTTATATTTTAAGAAGCGTTCATATTTTAGCCTTCCCCTATATATATATATATATATATATATATATATATATGGAGAAGTTCTATTGAGAAACACAAATGTGAAATGTGTTGAGAAGTGAGAAACAATCTAAATAGCTATGAATAAGTTAGTACATTTTGATGAACATGTCAATTAATTTTGTTGAACGCGCGTTTGGTTTGTGGTTCGATCCCTAGCGGTAGCATGTTTTTTAATAAATTAAATAGATTTGTATGTTCATCGGTTATATTGGTATGTTCAATGATGTAACGCCCCAATTTTCATATATTTTGCAATCCAAAATTTTAAGAACTAATAGATAAAATAAAATTTCTTGACTATCAACGTTTAAAATAATTTAAAATCAACTTGCCCAAAAACTAATATAGTAACATGAAATAAAAAAAAAACGATAAATTGAAAAGTAACAAGTTCAACTTGAATTTCTATGAAAATACTTAATCTCTAGTCATTCTTTATCTCGACTTTCATGGCTACTTCGACTCTAGAACTGCAAAACTGAAAAGATAAGGGGTGAGCATATTGAAAATATACTCAGTGAGAAACCATGCACATATTCACATACGCTTAAACATGCAAATAATTCACATTGTCATACACATAAACTGAAAATCTGATGGGCGAACTGAGAGCTCCTGAACATGTATTTCAACATGGCTGAATTTCTGTACATGTATTTCTACATGGCTGAACATGTATTTCAACATGGCTGATTTTCTGAACATGTATTTCAACATGGCTGAATTTCTGAACATGTATTTCTATATGGCTGAATTTCTGAACATGTATTTCTACATGGCTGAAATTCTGAACATGTATTTCTACATGGGTGAGCAAGTATAATCAAATATGAAATAAGAGCATATAAAAATATACATGAATATAACCACAAGCATATAATCTCTCACATTAATCTAATTGCTTTGAAAATATCTTGATGAATTCTAAATACGTTTAATCCAGAAATAATTTCTTACTCCAGCCAACCTTTCAAGCTACGAACTGAGAAACAAAAATATAGCTCTATGCGAAAACAAGAAAAAAATTACATATACTAAATTCTTTCTTTGAAATCAACGTGTTTTCTTGGGATAACAAGTGATTCCCTATTTATACTAGTTATAGGGGAATTTTTTATAAACATGAAATTTGTTTATACGAATCTGTTTTGATATGGATGAGTACATATATTAATCTATATTATTATGAATGTATCCATATTCACACGCATGCCATTAGGATTAGGAGTGATGTAATTAAATAATGTAGAATTAAAAACCTATTTCTGAAAAAAAAAATTATGCTCGATGATATTTTTTTAACTTTTAAACATAAATGGTGTACCAAAAATATTTACATACGTACCATTATCTAAAATTTAGTATTATTATTAAAAATATATATATTATGAATATCTCCTAATAAAATTAGGAATAAAGATGATAAGGAAGACTTCTAATTCTAATAGGAAAACGAAATAATAATAATAATAATAATAATAATAATAATAATAATAATAATAATAATAATAATAATAATAATAATAATAATAATAATAATAATAATAATAATAATAATAATAAATGGTGCATATCTATAGGTTTCATATAATTATCAAGAAAAAATAATAAGCTATACAATAAAAAAATAATACCTAAACTTAGGGAAAAGGTGCAGATTGGCCCCCAGAGTAGTAGCCCCTATAGCGTATAACCCCTCTTACTCACTGTGTGTGTGCAACTAAACCCCTGAACTCCGAGAAAAAGGTGCAAATTCCCCCCTCTGACCTAATGCCGTTAAGTGTCCGTTAACGTTTGGGTTTAATTGCACCCTCTACTTCAGAGGTGGATCTGCACCCGCTATAGGGGCTACTACTTCGAGGGCCAATCTGCACATTTTCCCTTAAACTTATATAAAAATCTAAATATTTGAGGTGTTACAAATGAATTTAATTATATGTTCATTAATCTCATTTCTAATATATATATATATATATATATATATATATATATATATATATATATAGTAGAAAGTTCAATGGAGAAGCATATATTTTCAAAGAAAGGAGAAAGAATCTCAGCTTGCTTAATCGGACGCATAAGATTCACGCTGATATAATCACTATTTTCGTAAGTTTAGGAATTAAGGATATTACCATATCTATCAATTACCTTAATTAAATCTGATTTGATATTCGATCTGCATAATGAAGGCATTAATACTTGTGAATAGTTAGATGAACATACAAAATATTTTTGTTGAACTCTTCATGTATTTTATAACTTCATCTGAACATTGATATACATGCGATGAAAATTTACAGTGAACATTTGACATAGTTAGATGAACATACAAAATATTTTTGTTGAGCTCTTCATGTATTTTATAAGTTCATCTGAACATTGATATACATGCGATCAAATTTACAGTGAACATTGATATAGTTAGATAAACATACAAAACACTTTTGTTGAACTCTTCTTGTTTTTTATAAATTCCTATGAACATTGATATACATACGATGAACAACCGACACATATTTCATGAACATATTGAAACCAAATCAGCTCATAGAATGGAAAGTGATAAATTTGCGGGATATGAACCAAAATTAGATTTTTCGGTAATTAATAATATTAATTAAAATAAGAAAGTGACTTGATCTCAATCGTCCATTCAGTTTCAACGAATGATTCAGATTTCTTCTTCCTTCTCTCCATAAGGGGGTTTTCCTGTTGAAACGGACCTTATATATATATATATATATATATAGGAATGGGATCATATAGATCCCAATGCTTATAATAGATCCCTAGATCCAAATCTTGACCACACATTTATGACATGTGGCGCATCAAGATGGTGACACGTGGCAAGGATTCCAAGGCAAAATCTGGAGGGGTAAAATTAGAATGTAATTTTCGGATTTAATAATTAAAAAAATATATATATTTTTTTAGATTTTCTCAAAATAAATATATTTTAGATGCATATAGTTTCACACAAAGATGCATAAAGTTTTCACATGAAATGCATAACTTTCAACAGAAAAATGCATTTAATTTTTCCAGTTTTGGTATTTTCACCACCCCACCCCATACCACCCCCCAATCCAGCCCACACCACCCCCCAACCCTCCCCATTACCACCCCCCAAAAATATGCATGTTTCACATGCATATAAAATCAAACAAAAATGCATAAAGTTTTCACATAAAAATGCATTAAATTATACAAAAAATACATTTCATTTTAATAAATCTGGTAGTTTCGCCACCCCACCCCTGCCCCTGCCCCCTGCCCCCCCACCCCACCCACCCCCCCACCCCAAATTTTTTTTTTTCAAAAACTGATTTTCTAATTGCTGGCCCACCCCCACCCCCACCCCCACCCCCCACCGACCCACCCCCCCACCCCCCACCCCCCCCAAAATTTTTTTTATTTTTTTATTTTTTTAAAAACTAATTTTCAAAAAAAAAAAATTTGGGGGGGGGGTGGGGGGGGTCAGTGGTCAGAAAATCAGTTTTTGAGAAAATAAAAAAAATAAAAAAAAATTGGTGGGGGGGTGGGTGGGGGTAGGGGTGGATCAGTGGTCAGAAAATCAGTTTTTAAAAAATTAAAAAAAAAAATTTTTTTTTGGGGGTGGGGGGGTGGGTGGGGGGGTGGGTGGGGGTGGGGTTCTGGGGTGGGGTGGGGTTCTGGGGTGTGGGGGGTGGGGTTGGGGTGGGGTGAAATCTTATGCATATTGATATGAAACTTTATGCATTTTTATATGAAAGTTCATGCATTCTCGTATGAAACTTTATGCATCTAAAATATACCTATTTTGAGAAAATATAATTTTTTTTTTTTTTTTGAATTTCGAAAATTACATTCCAATTTTACCCCTCTCCATATTTTGCCTTGAAATGCCTTGCCACGTGTCACCATCTTGATGCGCCACATTTCATAAATGTGTGGTCTAGATTTGGATCTACGGATCTATTATAAGCATAGGGATCCACCGGAACCCAACCCTATATATATATATATATATATATATATATATATAGGGAAGGGATCAAAAAAGAAATGCAAATGTAGGGAGAATGAGGAAACAATCTTGAGCATTAATTTTGATTGATCCAACGGCTTAATATTTCCTTCCAATATTGCTGGCGTGTTTAGTAGGAAGGTTATATTTGTAATATATTTTTTTTGTTAACTATTATTCCTAATTTTAAGGTAGATTTGATTTTTTATTTATAGAATCTAATATCTCAAGATCTGCCTAAATCACACCATCTCTCTTATCAAAATCGAAAATGCAGTTGGTCAATAAAACAATGTTTTTTATTCATCCAAATTTTTTATTGTTCAAATAACTTTAATGTGTAATAACAAATTAATATTATCTGAATAAATAATAGAATTTTCACCTAATTTATATTTTTGTTAATCAATTAATTAATTATGCAGAATTTAAGTCTTAATCACTTAAATAAAATTAGTAATTCATGTAAGATTTTATTTTTTTTCATTAGTACGTTTGTATCATTTTAACTTTTTCATTAGTATGTTTGTGTATCAAGAGTTATTTCAAAACCTATACATATTAATTTTCTTTTTTTTTTTTGTGCGATTATTTTAATTGTATTGTATTTGAATATTGTTCAAAATGTACTTAAATAAGAATTATATTTTTACGAATAAGGATATTAATTTGCCGAATAACTTTCTTTGTGTGATTAACAATAATTATATTGTATTTGAATAGTGTTCAAAATGTACCTAAATAAGAATTATATTTTTGCGAATAAGGATATTAATTTGCTAAATAACTTTCTCTTTACGATAAACAATAATTATATTGTACTTGAATATTGTAAAAACATACCAAAATATTTTTGCGAATAAGGATATTAATTTTCTGAATAACTACTCATAAATTGTGAATAAAGAAAATATTTTGTTGAATAAAGTATGATTATTCATTAATATATCATATTCGAATATTGTTCAATACGTACCGAATAAAAATCATATTCATGCGAATAAGGAACATAGTTTGCTGAATAATTTATATGATACTCATAAATTGTGAATAAGGACAATATTATACTGAATAAAGTAATATTATTCATGAATATAATATGTAAGCACTAATCACAATTTGAATTCATACGCTAACAAAACCATCAAATCATATATAGGATCAATAATAATCACTTAACTAATACTCATGTGTTTTACAATTGTAAACACACATAGACGTGAACACAGTTGAAGAGCTTGACATCTTTGTTCTCAATTTCAATGGCATACATGGTAGAAAACCTTATACATGCCCGGCGGCTCCATCCCATGCCCCTTTTGCTAATATATATAAGATCAGACAATCATTCACTTCGACGGCTCCGAGCAACAGCCACTCACGCGACAACTCCAAGCAGAAAAATCAGAAACCAACACCCTTCCTGTTCAGATCCAGAAATATATGTTAGAACGCTGCCAAGAGCTCAGCTAGAAACTGAAACCAAAGAAAGTAAAAGAAGAAATCTGCAGAACAGAAGCACGCACACAAGGTGTTTGTTAAAAAGTCAGAACCAGAAAACAGAGAGAAAAAAGAAAGAAAGAAAGTGGGCTGCGCCGTGGATGATCCACTGCCCTGAAAACGATTTAGGCCGACTCAATTGTACTAGTCCAGCAGGCCAATCGTTCCCCAAGGTTAACGCAACTATCAAGCAAAGTATGCACACTCTACTTTACTTAATTTGGAGATATTCAAACTAGTGCTCAAGACTCAGAAGAAGAAAGAATCTGCTCCCTCCCCCAAACGTCTGGAACCAAATAAATAATCAAGAGGCTTACCCATCTAGCAGAAAAAGCGGAGCACCAAATAACAGAAAGAGACGTTGGCATCCCACGAACTATGACTGTTTCCAAGTTCTGTTTAGCTAGGGCTCAAGTCAAATAAAAACATGGGACTAGGAAAAGCAGCCCAAATAAAGACAATAAAAAAGAAGCCCATAACAATTAAAGAGAAGAGCCCAAAAGACTCCAACTATTTCCAACAATCCCCCACAAATAGTTAGAAACCTAAAGTATTGAGCACTAGAAGGTTCATCACTTAAGTATCAATAGTCTTTCGATTTTGAATTGATACATAGTGACGTGAGTTGTCATAGTAATTCACAAAGTGAAATGAAATCTTGAACTGAGTGAATTCCAATGACAAGATCTCACGACACATGATTTCCCAACAAATTTAAATATCTCCTCGAAAAATATACAACATGGCCACACAATACACCTTGGGATCTCACGAGTGCTCTAGAAATCATACATGGTTTCATAGGAGACGGCCAAAACTCCACACTCATTTAGGTGATTCATCACAAGTGCTTCTCAATAGCACAACACAAATAATATACCGAATCATTAAGAGCCAATTGCTCAACCTCAATCAACATACAACTTCCATCAAGTCTGTCTCATACTAGGACCACCAAACTGGCTATGGAAAGTTTTATTCAACACATTAAACCATCAAGTACAACAAGTAATTTAGTGTACCACCCTAAAGGGCTATGGTTTAAGCGATCATCAATGCAAAAGATAAATATACCAATGAACATGAAAGTAGTACAGTTTAGTTTGACCTGCAGTAGGTGTCCACCATATTCCTTTCACGTCAAAGGTCTCACTCCCATTTCTTTTGAAGTTTCCAGCACCAGACTTCGTGAAAGTCCTTTTGTAAATGGGTCTGCTATGTTTTTCTCTGACCTCACGAAGTCCAATGATATAACTCCATTCTTCAACAGTTGTTTCACAACTCCATGTCTGACTCGTATATGCCTTTTCTTCCCATTATAGACGTTATTTTTAGCAACTGCAATCGCCGCTTGGGAGTCGCAATGTAGGGATACAGGAGCTGAAGACTCTCCCCACATAGGAAGTTCTGCAAAAAGATTTCTCAACCAATCCGCTTCTTGACCTGCCAACTCAAGAGCAATAAATTCTGATTCCATAGTGGAGTTAGCTACACACGATTGTTTAGCAGATTTCCAAGAAATAGCTCCACCTCCCAACGTAAAAACATAACCACTCGTAGAGCACACTTCATCATTATCAGACACCCAGTTAGCATCACAAAAGCCCTCTAAAACTGCAGGAAATTTACTATAATGCAAACTCCAATCAATGGTGCCTCTTAGATATTTCATTAAACGATAAAGTGCAATCCAATGATTATTACTCGGATTATGTGTATAACGACTTAAACGACTCACGGCATAAGCAATGTCAGGTCGAGTGTAATTCATCAAATACATAACACTTCCTATGATTTTAGCATATTCTTCTTGTGAAACACTTTCACCTTTATTTTTTGTCAAATGCAAACTAGAATCATAAGGTGTTCTTACCGGAGCCAAATCATAGCACCCAAAGCGTCTTAAGATTTTTTCCACATAATGAGATTGACTTAATGAAATACCGTTTTCATTTTTTCTCAATTTAACACCAAGAATGACATCAGCTTCACCAAGATCTATCATTTCAAATTTAGAAGACAAAAAACGTTTTGTTTCTGATATCACATCAAGATTCGTGCCAAAGATAAGCATGTCATCAACATACAGGCAAATAATCACATAATCAGAACCATACATCTTGGTGTAGACGCACGAATCAGAGTTATTCACAACAAATCCATCAGAAATTATAGTACTGTGAAATTTTTCATACCATTGCACAGGAGCCTGTTTAAGGCCATATAAAGATTTTTTCAATTTGCATACTTTGTTCTCATGTCCAGGAACCACATACCCTTCTGGCAATTCAATATATATTTCCTTTTCTAAATCTCCATTTAAAAATGTTGTTTTTACATCCATTTGATGTATAATCAAGTTATGAATTGCTGCTAAAGCCACTAAAGCTCTAATGGTAGAGATTTTTGCAACAGGAGAATATGTGTCAAAGAAATCAATACCTTTCTTTTGGAAAAACCCAACAACTACTAGTCTTGCCTTAAACTTGTCAATTGTACCATCCGGTTTTAGTTTTCTTCTAAAAATCCATTTAGTCTTAAGAGTTTTACAGTTAACAGGTAACTCGACCAATTCCCATGTGTCATTACTCAAAAGAGATTCTAATTCACTTAGAATTGCTTCTTTCCAAAAGACTGCATCAACACAAGTTATAGCCTCACTATAAGTCTTGGGATCCTCAGTAACAAAGTATAGAGAAACAGCATGCTCATCAATTAAATCTGGGTTCTCAATCAGATAAGCAGTGATAAACTCAGGCCCATAGGAAGTTTTAGTTCTCTCCTGTTTGCTCCTTCTAGGTTCAACAGTAACACCAATTTTTTCAGGCTCATTATTAGAAGAACTAGACACCTTGGCATGCACATTAACAGAAGAGTCGGAAGCACTTTGAACATTACTCTTTAAGGGAAAAATATGTTCAAAAAATTCAGCATCACGACATTCAGAAATAACTTTATCATCAATAGATAAAATTCTATATGCAGCTGAATTTGAAGCATAACCAATAAATATAGCATCAAAGGTTTTAGATCCAATGGCCGTCCTTTTTGAATCAGGAAGGCAGACTTTAGCTAGGCACCCCCACATTTTTAAATACCTTAAATTTGGAGCAAATCCTTTCCACAATTCATACGGCGTCTTGTCTAGCTTTTTGTGTGGCACCCTGTTCAAAATATAGCAAGCAGATAACACAGCTTCCCCCCACATGTTATCAGGCAATCCTGAACTTAAAAGCATAGCATTCATCATATTCTTTAAAGTTCTATTTTTTCTTTCAGCTATGTCGTTTTGTTGAGGCGTATGAGGGGCACTAAAATCATGCACTATTCCATTTTTTTCACAAAACTCTTTAAGAAAGGTTGTGCTATACTCTCCTCCTCGATCAGATCTAATTCTCTTGATCTTTCTATTTAGTTAATTTTCTACTTCCGTTTTGTATTTAAGAAACATTTCTGCAGCTTCGTCTTTAGACTTTAACAAATAAATTCTAGTGTATCTAGAAAAGTCATCTATAAAGCTTATGTAATATTTCTTACCTCCTCTACTCACGGTGTTTCTAAAGTCCGCAAGATCAGTGCGAATAAGCTCTAGCAGTTCAGTCTTCCTATGTTCGACAGACTTAAACGGCTTTTTAGCAAATTTAGCTTCTACACATATTTCGCACTTAGATAAATTATGCATATCCATGGCATTAACTAGTCCAAGTTTTCGAAGTCTTTTAATAGAAGCTAAATTCAAATGTCCGAGCCTTCCATGCCAAAGGTTGTAGGATTCAGTGAGATAAGCAGAACTAATACTCTTTTCATTCATGATTTCCGAAGTTACATTGAGAACAAAAATACCATTGCTAAGGTAGCCTTTTCCTACGAATTCATTATTCCTAGTTAACACAACTTTATCAGACTCAAAGACAATTTTCAAGCCGGCTTTGTTAAGCAAAGCACCAGAGACTAGATTCCTACGCATAGAAGGAACATACAAAGCATTCTTCAAAGAAAGAGTTTTTCCAGATGTCAATTTAAGCATTAGATTTCCTTTACCAAGAACTCCAGCCACGCTGGAGTTACCCATGTAGACGACTTCTCCTTCTCCAGCTTCTTCAAAGTTGTGGAACAGTTCTTTCTTGCT
Organism: Salvia miltiorrhiza; assembly: GCF_028751815.1. Lineage (NCBI taxonomy): Eukaryota > Viridiplantae > Streptophyta > Magnoliopsida > Lamiales > Lamiaceae > Salvia > Salvia miltiorrhiza. The sequence continues at coordinate 47,499,960 of NC_080389.1, forward strand.
GCAGAAGTGTCTAGAGGCTCTCGTATCAAGAACCCATTCTGACTTGTTTTCCACCAAGTTTGCCTCGACGACAGCAGCAATAATCTCGTCATCCTTTTCATCGCACTCATCTTCTTCAGCTACATAGGCTTGGTTCTTGTTTGCTGCAGGTCTGTTTGGCGGTAGTCCTCGTCGTTGGTGGCATTGATATGCCTTGTGTCCTGGAGCACCACAGACGTAGCAAGTAACTTTCGTGTTTTTCTTCCCAATCTTTTTGTCGGCTTTGTTGAAGCTTGGCTTCTTTACAAACTGACTGGTCTTTGGGGAAAATCCACTTTTATTATTTCCTGAAGCTGCACCGGATTCAACCAAGTTAGCTTTAAACGAATCAACAAAATTAAAAGACTTATCTTTGAGACGATTCGCCTCCTCTGTTCGCATATGGCTGATGAGTTCTTGCAGAGTAAGGTCTCGTTTTTTGTGCTTAAGCTGATTCCTATAATCAGTCCAGGAGGGTGGAAATTTCTCGAGCAAAACATTGGCTTGAAGTATTTCGCACATCTTCATGCCCTCGTTCAAGACTTCCGCTGTGAGATTTTCATATTCGTGAAGTTGATCCATGATAGGCTTGTCATCAACCATTCGAAAGTGTAGCCACTTTCCCACCACATATTTTTTCTTTCCGGCATCGTCGGCTCCATACTTCTTCTCAAGCTGGTCCCAAATCTGCTTCGCTAATTTCAGGTTCATGAACAAATCAAAAAGGGTGTTCGTCATGTGATTCAGCATGTGGCCACGGACTGTCTTGTTGTCCTTCTCAAGTTTCCTTTGCTCTTCAGTGTTTGTTTTCGTGACAGATGGTTCTTCCGGTGTGTTGGCTGTGCCGGAACCCGACACCGAGTCTGAAGGAGAGAAATCATTGAAGAGGACGTAGTCGACTTCGAGCTGTTCGAAGAAAATTAGGAGCTTTTGAGACCAGCGTTTGTAGTTTGTTCCATCAAGCGGCTCTAGTTTGGAAAGATCCGGCAACGACCTCGGAGTGGAAGAGGCCATTAAATCATTTTCAGATTGTTAGAACGCTGTCAAGAGCTCAGCTAGAAACTGAAACCAAAGAAAGTAAAAGAAGAAATCTGCAGAACAGAAGCACGCACACAAGGTGTTTGTTAAAAAGTCAGAACCAGAAAACAGAGAGAAAAAAGAAAGAAAGAAAGTGGGCTGCGCCGTGGACGATCCACTGCCCTGAAAACGATTTAGGCCGACTCAATTGTGCTAGTCCAGCAGGCCAATCGTTCCCCAAGGTTAACGCAACTATCAAGCAAAGTATGCACACTCTACTTTACGTAATTTGGAGATATTCAAACTACTGCTCAAGACTCAGAAGAAGAAAGAAGGCAATGGTTAATCTGCTCCCTCCCCCAAACGTCTGGAACCAAATAAATAATCAAGAGGCTTACCCATCTAGCAGAAAAAGCGGAGCACCAAATAACAGAAAGAGACGTTGGCATCCCACGAACTATGACTGTTTCCAAGTTCTGTTTAGCTAGGGCTCAAGTCAAATAAAAACATGGGACTAGGAAAAGCAGCCCAAATAAAGACAATAAAAAAGAAGCCCATAACAATTAAAGAGAAGAGCCCAAAAGACTCTAACTATTTCCAACAATCCCCCACAAATAGTTAGAAACCTAAAGTATTGAGCACTAGAAGGTTCATCACTTAAGTATCAATAGTCTTTCGATTTTGAATTGATACATAGTGACGTGAGTTGTCATAGTAATTCACAAAGTGAAATGAAATCTTGAACTGAGTGAATTCCAATGACAAGATCTCACGACACATGATTTCCCAACAAATTTAAATATCTCCTCGAAAAATATACAACATGGCCACACAATACACCTTGGGATCTCATGAGTGCTCTAGAAATCATACATGGTTTCATAGGAGACGGCCAAAACTCCACACTCATTTAGGTGATTCATCACAAGTGCTTCTCAATAGCACAACACAAATAATATACCGAATCATTAAGAGCCAATTGCTCAACCTCAATCAACATACAACTTCCATCAAGTCCGTCTCATACTAGGACCACCAAACTGGCTATGGAAAGTTTTATTCAACACATTAAACCATCAAGTACAACAAGTAATTTAGTGTACCACCCTAAAGGGCTATGGTTTAAGCGATCATCAATGCAAAAGATAAATATACCAATGAACATGAAAGTAGTACAGTTTAGTTTGACCTGAGAAAGGAGATGACAGATTCTGGTGAACAATTCTTGAAAAATAAATTGAAATTCCCACCGTCAATCCTCTGGATTACTTTTGATTCTTTGAATCCTTGAATCCTCTAGATAATAAATCCAGTAATTGATGGGAGTTGGCATGAGAGAGATTAAATTCATAAGGTAACTTACAAATTTGCCCTTCTGTAAAATCTTGTTCAATAAAATAAGGTAAAATTAATAAATAAAAAAATGAAATTAGACTACATTTGACCGTTTATTGTACCCGAATGAATGGCTAGGATTTATTCTTCATTCTATACACATAGAAAATTCTCTATAGATCTCTACCCTATATATATATATATATATATATATATATATATATATATATATATATATTTGTCATATATTTATTAGAGACGAAAACGTGAAAAAATGTTGAAAAATATTTTCACACTGATAAAATTTGTAGCAAACAAGAAAAGAAAGATAATACTATTGTTCATGGTTGAAAGTAGATTTCATAATATTGATTCTGATAAAAGTTACATTGATAAGAGATCCCTATCTCCCTATATACACACTATTCGAACATACTAGAATTGTATAACCAACAGCCCTAATGCAGCAATGTAACAATATTGTACTAAAGACAAAGCTAAAGCTGCAACTAGAGATAAAGCAAAACAACCTCAACGACTAGGATAGGTCGTGCATGTAGGAAGTCACTTGCTGCTGAACTTTCAACTATCACTATTCTTCATGAGATATTTTGTTGATGTGAATCTTCATGCTGAGATGGACTATCATGCTGAAGTGTAACACACTTGGCATGACCAAAATCTTTAACATGCTCCCTGAATTCGATCGCAGCTAAAGAGCACACTCCAAGAGCATTCTTCAAGCGCGAGAAGAATTGCAAGATAAGGGATTTAGTAAGAATGTCTGCATATTGATTCTGAGATGGAACATGTCTCAAATCAATCATTCATGCTACTACCTTGTCACGAACAAAATGTATATCCAACTCAATATGCTTCGTCCGAGCATGCATGACATGATTAGAGGCTAAAGATATGGTACTCATGTTATCAACCCAAATGATGGGAGCTTTCACTTTAATAGATAATTCATCAAGAATGGACTGTATCCAAGAGATTTCAGCAACAACATGTGTTAAGCTCCTATACTATGCTTTTGTGCTAGATCTTGAAACAACGGCTTGTTTCTTAGAACTCCAAGGAATGAGATTTTTACCAAGATAAGCACAATAGGCCATTACAAATCTTCTATCTTCCAAGTCTGCGGCCCAATCTGAATCATTGAATCCAGTGATAGTGAAAGAGGAGTTCTGCAAATGTAAGCCATGATCCTTGGAACCAGTTAGATACCTTAAGATTATTTTCACAGTCTTCTAATGAGAGTCAAGAGGAGCAGACATATATTCACTAACTTTATTGACAGAGAAGGCAATTTCTGGTCTAGTGATAGTGGCATATTATAGAGCCCCAACAGTGCTCCTGTAGAGCTTTCCATCAACATTGCTTATTCTCTCCCCTTTGGAAAGTTGACAAGAAGAAACCATTGGAGTAGGACAACCTTTAGCTTTTGCCATTTTTAATTTTTGGAGTAGATTCTTGATATATCCACCTTGACTGAGATGAAGGCCTTGAGCAGTTTTGGTGAGTTCTATACCAAGAAAATGGTGGACATCCCCAAGATCTTTGAGGGAAAAATGAGCAATAAGTTGCTGAATAACATGTCGAATGTCAGAAGGTATGGATCCGGTGATAAAGCTAGCATATCATCAACATAGATAAGAAGATATATGATAGAAGCACCCTGAGTTCTGAAAAATAATGAATTGTCTGCCTTGGACTAAGAGAAACCAAGCCGAAGAATAACAGAATTAATGGTAAGAAACCAAGATCTAGAGGCTTGCTTAAGGCCATAAAGAGCTTTCTTAAGTTTGCAAACCATAGGAACAGAACCAGTAGCAGGTGGTTCAAAACCAGAAGGTGGCTTCATATAGATGTCTTCTTGTAATTCTCCATTAGGAAAGACATTGTCCACATCCACGTGAGAATGTGAGACTATATAGTTCTACAAATGACACTATATGGAAATGACACTAACACTATTATAAATGGCACTATATACTTGTTATAAAAATAGCACTAATTATTAACTTGTAAAAATGACATCATCATGTTATATAAATAACACTATATAGTTCTACAAGTGACACTATCATGTTATGCAAATAACATTATATAATTCTACAAATGACACTAATAACTTGTAAAAGACATTATCTGCATTAATAAATGATAGTATATTTATATTTGAATAACACTTTTACTATATCTAAATAACACTATTTTTCTTAATAAATAACACTTTTAATATATATGGAAATGACACTTTTTGAAGCCAAGCATGAATTGAAGTTGCAAATCAATTGTGTGTTGAATATAATATAAGAGTCAAACAACACAAAGTCGGAAGTTCCATTCCACTAGGAGAGGTGAGAGAAGGTAATCTGTGAACATAATGAGAGACAATGATAATGGTATCTACAAGTTTGTTGGTCGTAAAAATGATCAAGTGTCAAAAATGCTTCGTCGCTTCTTGTTTTGTTCCTCATTTTCCTGACGCTCGAAGTGTTTGTGGGCATGACTTGCAACTTGTGTCAGATTTATTGTAAACACAACGTATCTCGATATGCTTTTCCAGTCCCCTTATCCAATTTTTCCAGTCCAACCAGAAATAGCATGCTTCAGATGCCAGAATAAATACAAAATGTCACACTTCAACCACACCAACAACAAAAAATTATAATTCCAAAATAAAATTAATTACTATAAACAATATTATTAATGCGCTTTCACTTTACCTATGTTCTTCTTCGGTCCAAGGTCTGCTTGCTTTTCTCTGGACACCCATTTGCTTTCTCATATTTAGAGCTCGTTTGGGGTTCCGACGATCGGGCCACATCGTACGCCGATGGCCCAATCCTTTCTGCTTCGATCGCCGTCATGTCGTCCAACAGTGCAGGGTGTAGTGTCGCTCTACCTCCGCCGCTGGTTTCTTTCCTAGTCGTGCCGCTTGATTACTTACATCAGTTCATCGCACCGCGATTTTCTCCTAGACAGAACCCATCATCAAGCAAGTTTTTTTTATGCGTGTGCGTTATATGAGTGTGTGTTTGGGTGCGTGTATCGATGAGGGAGAGGAAGGCAAAGAGAGACATCGTCGATTGGCGGCAGAGTTGTCGGAGAAGGCGGCGGCGGCTGTCTTAGAGAGAGGGAGCGATATTTCGAGAGAGGAAAGAGGGAAGAAAAAGAAGAGAGAATGGAGGGAGAGAAAATGGGTTGATTATTTTTTAATTTAATCGGATCCAAGATTGGCTGATGCGGGTCAGGGTTTGGGTCGATTGCAACCCTGTTGCACCATGCAACTGGTTGCATCCAAATTTTTGTGGACTCAATTTTGAGATACTTACTAACAATCTAACTAAAATCTAAAATTAAATTGATAAGTAACATTAACAATCTGGTAGGATAAGGGTTAGCCGCTAAAGGAAAGACGTGTTTGTCATCAATTGATTGTGAGTTTAGTTTAGGCTACCAAAACAATAGCATGAGCTAATGTAGTATTTTAGATTTTTTTTGTAATTTATATAAATATAATTAGTGTGTGTGTGTGTATATATATAACGGGCGGGCCAAAAAGCCCTAAAACGCTGAGCTTAAAAGCCAGAAGCCCAATCGGCCTAATGGGCCATCTGGCCGAGGTTTTTAAAACCGATTTTTTGGGCTCTTTTTTTCTAAGCTCAGCTAGTGGTTGTGTTTTATGTGATACTAGTTTTACGATGTCACATACTTAATTAAAATAGTAAAAAAAATAATATATTATTTTAGTATATTATATTTAGAAAATAAAATTCTATAAGTTTCTTATATTAGATAAAAATTTCTCTAACAAAAATAATAGCGTTAAAATGACGATGAACTTATCTTATAGTTGGAGGCGTATCAACTGAATGACCAAGATCTGGACAAAACTTTTTTATCTAATGATTATTATTATTATTATTATATATTTAGAATTTAAACCAAAATATCTAGATATTTTTTTCTTTCAAATTTTCTATTGGCCTAGAAAGAGTTTTTGGAACTAGTAATTAGTACTTTTTATAGATCTGCATTTCTCAATATATTTTTTTGAAGCATTAATTGGCTGTAAATCCACAAACTATTAGGGAATTTTGGTATTTTTTCAACTCTATATAATTGTAATGTAAATACATAAACTTTAGCCATTCTGAAATTTGCCATGAATTTTAATTTCGTCCAAATTAATCAAATCTGACATGACAAAATTAAAGTTGGTATAATAAACGCGCATTATATTAAAATAACTTATACAAAAATTCTATTAAAATACATACAATACTAATATATATATATATATATATATATATATATATATATATATGTGTGTGTGTGTGTGTGTGTGTGTGTGTGTTATATCTAGGGGTAATTGCCCCTAAATACATGAACTTTCACATATTTCTGGAATTGCACAACATCTTTAAATTCAGCCTCACAATACATAACCTAATTTGATAATTTTCTGATTTTTCCCATGACATCTGTAATCCCCAAATTCATAAATGACGTGGACGTCGGAACGCCCAAGTGGACTCGTTGGACAGTTGGCCAAAACGACGTCGTCCTCACTTAATAGGAAACGATGTCGTTTCACTATATTACAAACATTTAAATTTAAATCCAAAAAAAAATTATATGCTTATAATAAGAAATATTAGTAAGAAATTAAAAAAAATGAAAAGTACTTAACGGTGTTAAATGTCCGTTAAGAGCAGGGATATTTTGCATTTCTTATGATATGTTGAGGGGCTAACAGCCAAAAATCAAAAGATAGGGAGGTAAACGTGTTAGGGGGTTGTATAATAAGGGCTATTTGCTACTTCTCCCTATATTTTAAGCATAAAATATACATCTAATTAGAACACATAAAAAAAGTGCAGGTTTCGATAAATCCAAAAGAAAACACAAAATTGATGATATGGATTTTTATAGGAGTATATGTTTGTACGACACCACATATTATAATACATATATTTTGATAAAGTGAAATGAAAGTCAAAAGTTGCACTACCCTATATGCATAAATATATATTTATATAAAAAGTGCAACTCTGACTCTAATATATATATACGTAAAAACATGGAGTCGGAACAGAAGCAACTGTAATGTCATTTCTTTTGACACAGAAAAAAAGAGGTACCGGAAAATAAATATAGAGAGTGCGGGAGGGTTACCTCACCGAGAGAAGAACAAAAGAAGTGGGTAATTTGAATTCAGTGTGAGGGAGGAGGTGTGGAAGAGCACATATTTATACTAGAGGTGAGAGGTTTATTTTTGGTAGAGGAATCAATCAAGAAGAAATCTTTCCATAATTCAGATTTAGATAAAAAAAGGTAGGTCAATGGGGATCGATGATAGGGGAACCCTAGCGACGGCCCCCTCCCGTCTCCGTCGTAATCTTTCTCTCCGGTCAATTGCCGTCCGACTATGGCCTTTTTCGGATGACAGTCGTCATCTCCCCCATACCCGCAGGTTTCTAATAATTTCACCCGTCCCCTCCCCGCGGTTACAACTCTGCCTGCTCTCTCTCCGTCTGTCGGCCACCGGTCACCCTCCGGTATGAGCGCCGATCTCTGCTCCGGCGCCTCTGTTGCCAGCGCTTTATTTCCAAAAATTGCACCATCGTTCTCCATGGCGGTTAGGGTTCCTACAACTTTCTTGTCGAACCCTAGGGTTTTCTCGTCAAACGCTAAGCCGTCTACCTCTCCAAAGACGTGGCTGCCTTCCGGCGACTCCAGTGACAAAGTTACTCATTGGACTGCCACTACTGCAGCGCAGGTTTCAGCAACCCTGCTGCCGCCGACGGATAATCTCCAAAACCCGCAAGCTCCTATGGCACATTTGTTGGTGCTTCGTACTTCAATGGATAATAGTCTGGCGAGTCAGGATGGTATGGGACAGCCGGGTAAGGGCGCTAAGAAATCTTTCGCTGAAAATCTAAGGATACTCGGCCAGTTAATGTCCCTGCGCATGATTACACGGTCCTCACTCCGACGGTCATCGACGATAAACTGTGTCTCATCCTTTCTGAAGCCTTTCACCAGCGGCAAGTATGTGCTTTTAGCCATGCTTTACACGGTCGGATTATTCTTCGCAAGGGTGTTAAACCCCGCTTCGCCAATGATCTGCACGCGGAACTTCAGCAGATGTGGCGTTCTGAGTTAGATTGGCAGATAACCCCCTGGGGAAATGTTATTTTACTTTCAAATTTAATTCCCCATCTAACATGACAATTGCTTTCGCCAAAACCACGTGGCGTTTGCGGTCCGGTCTTCTTCATTTATAGGCATGGATTCCTAACTTTGATCCTTACACGGCAACAACCTCTTTGGCCCAGGTATGGATTCGTATCTTCAATCTGCCTCACGAATATTGGCACCCTCAGGTGCTTTCGGGTATTGCTAGACACGTCGGTGCTCCGTTACTTGTTGATGGTCTTTCTACTCATGCTGTGGTGGGTCAATTTGCACGTGTTTTGGTTGAGATGGATGTGTCTAAGGTTGTGCCTGATTTTTTTGATGTTAGATGTGGAGAACGTGCTTTTAAGATTTAATTCGGATATAAGGACCTCCCTTATTACTGTCAATCTTGCTGTGTTGTGGGCCATGCTACTAACTCTTGCAGGAGGCACAAGAGAAAGGATCCCGAACAACAGGCTCAGGTTTCTGAGCAATCAGTTGAAGGTAATGGTTTTGTCCAACACAAGTTTAGCCGCAAGAAGCAACATTGGCGACATGTCAACAAGTCCAATAAGTCTGATCAGGAATATTGTGCTCAGGCTGCTAATACTCATGCTCGGAAGGCCATCTCTCCGAAAGCCTTGGGCAAGGCAGAGACTGGTGGTAGCGGGAGTCATATCTCTAACATCAGTGGTCTTCACCCTGCCCCTTACTATGGTTCCCTTGGACAGGTGCCTTCGTCTGAACAAGGCAGTTGGCGGTCGCAGATTTACAGCAGTTGGTTTTGTCGGGCCCGGATAAGCTGGCTGCTTGCTTACGTCCTGTACAAATTTCAGTTTGTGATTCTCCTTTGGAGGCTCTTACTGTGGATCAGCATCACTCTGATAGGGGGGATGAGGAACTAACGATTAACGCTCCGATCGGACAGGAGAGACGTCATTTTGATCCTAACCCTGTTTCCTACAAGCCTGATGGATCATCTCCATTCCATTTGTCCTTTGATTCTGGTCCGATGACCATAGCTCCTCAGTCGTCTGATGAGGAGACAGGGCGACCGGAGTCTGATTTTGGGACCCCCAATGGGATGGTTAAGGGGTCCAGATCGAAGGCCGTTGATGTTTCCGCGGAAGAGTCCCCGAACGGGATATCCCCTTCGGCTATGGATCAAACGCCTGAGAATATGATGATTGAGGAACCTCCCATATCTTGAGGTCGGGGGCGTCCAAAAGGTGCTACCAAGAAAGGAAAGGTTTCTGATTCCTCTATCAAGCACCGTCTCCGGCGTATAATAAAAAATGGTATGTCTTCAGATTTCCAAAAAGTTGATGGTCATGCTGCTGGTGCCGTTTTGCAAGGTGCCGTTCTAGACACTCCATTGCCGGTGGAGTTCCTGAATAAAGTGCAGAATGCTCAATTGGGAGGAGCGAGTCTGCAAAACTTTGTGATTCATTCCTCTTCCTCTTCCGACGCAGCCATAGTTATGTCGGTAGTGGTCCCAAAAAAGAAAAAAATGGGGGGATATGTTGGACGGCGAAGATGCTTTCGACGAGGAAGACCCTTTAAATATGTTTTCCTAATCTTGGTCATTTTTCTGCTTCCTGTGGTTTCTCGTAGGGGCTTTCACTTGTTTTGCTTTTCCTCTTGAACCTTTTCTTTTCTTTCTTTTTAATAAAATTTTTATTTCAGCAGTAAAAAAAAGGTAGGTCAATTAGGGCAAATCTTACCTATAATAATAATAAAATTAAAATCATAGTAATAATGATAAAAAAATGAAAATAATATTAATGAATGCTTAAAATCTAGGTGCGACTTATAAGACTAAAAATTTAATTATTGAAAATAATTAAAGAAGAGAAATTTTTGTAGTTAAAAATATTTTTGGGCACTACAACTATTTAACGTAGTCATGTTGGGAAAAACCTGATGGCGTCTTATAGATGAGGCAGATGACCTAGTCTGCAAGGTCCTTAAAGGAAAAATATTACCATCATGACAATTTCCTTAATGCTAAGATTGGTCATAGCCTGAGTTTCACTTTGAGGAGTATTTGCTCAGCTCAAGACTTGGTGAAGAGAGGCATACATCAGGGAAATAGGGATGGCTCTAATATTAAATTTTCATCATATGTCATATTAGTTGTTGTGTCATGCGTATGACCACTCTCATCACATACTAAAATCTTTACACATTCCTTCAGTTATCTTACTTTTCTCTTGCAAATTGATATTCAAAGTGTTATCCAAGGAGATGCATCGATAAGGATTTCCATAATTTAAATTGAAAAGTAGCAATCTATGTTATGTTTTAAATCATATATTAACACATAAGGGTGCATTATGGATAAGAAAAGATGAGAAAATAGAGTTAATTGCCTCTAAATCCTTAAACTATAGTCACTTTCCGTTTTTTCCCTCAATCTTTGAACTTCCCATAAAAATCCACCAACTATTGATTTTTCCCAATTTTCTCATGGCGGATTTTCCGGCCAAATTCGATATCAGAATTATCCTATGTGGCGTTATTCACTTAACATGTTCTATTATTGACACATAACCATATACGTGGCAATCCATTCCCATCTCACTCTCACCATTTCCTCCGCTCTCTCACTCTCTCCTCTGCCGCTACACAGCCATGGCCGCCGATGCGCTTGCAGCATCGGGGGCCATCACCGCCTCCTTAACTCGGCGTCGCCTCTCCCTTCAGTTGACCCTCGATCACCAAAACCCCCAAAATCAGAAACCCTAGCTCTCTCAGTCTCGGCTCTATGGAGTTGGCAGCAGCGACATCGCCAACGCCGTGCCCCAACTCGACACCCTTCAAATCTCACTGACTCGACATCGGTCGCCGCCGTCCGGATCCCAAACAACGGCGTCATTATCTTGATTTCTTTCTTCTCTCGCGGCGGACAACCGCCACCTCTTTCTCGTCGGTGAAAATAGTAATGCCATCCAGCCGGAAGATCGCCTCGCCGCGGTGGCAGCAGTAATGCCGCCCAGCCGCCTTCCTCCTCTATCGACTAGTTGAGAATAATCCACTGGAGTCGCCGTCTCTCTTTCTATCGAACAGCATCGCCCAAAAAGCCAAACCCACCGCCACCACTGCAGCGCTTCTCAGCCACCGACGAGTCTAATCGAGGGTTTCAACAAGAACCCTAATTTTATTTGAACAAGAGCGCGCAACGTGTGTACGGATTTGGCCGAAAAATCCGTTACGGGAAAGTTGGGAAAAATCAATAGTTAGCGGATTTTTATGGGAAGTTCAAAGATTGAGGGAAAAAGCGAAAAGTGACTATAGTTTAAGGATTTAGAGGCAATTAACCCGAGAAAATATAATATTGTTCTCATTTTTTATCATATGTTTACTAGAGATGAAAAGATGAGAGAATATTGGACAAATATTTTCACACCCCTATATATCCTAGGATATTATTATTAAACTGCGATTTTATTGAATGGTGAAACAAGAAACCATACGGTACATAAAAGCAGTAAAACGACACCGAATTTACGTGGTTCGGTCGAGACGACCTACGTCCACGGGGGTTTTGGGAGTTTTCCACTATAATCGAGTGAGTATTTTACAGTTTACAAGTTGAGGCTAGAAAAATGACTATCCTCCCTAATCTATGTATCAAGGCCCTATTTATAAGCATGAACATAAACCTAAGGCCCTTGGGCCCATTAGACCCCTAAAGCCCATTAGCCCAATGAATCAAGCCCAAGCCCCGTTATTCTAATCTACATCTTGAAATTGAGCCATCAGAGCTGAAAAGCGGAGCCGAGCTGAGCCAAGCTGAGAGTCAGGGCAATCATGTACCAAATATCAGAAATAACCACAATAACAATAATAACTAGAAATATTCCCGTTATGTTTAGCACAGCGCTGGTGCATATTTCAGTCCTCATCATTGAAAAAAGAGAAAAGAAAAACCCTTGAAAGCACAAGAAAAGCAGACTAAGGGCCGAGCCTCATCAAAACCTTTTTATGAAAAACCCAGAGGAAAAAACCGTAAAAAGGAAAAAGGTTATATTGGACGTCGTTTTGTTGATGCTTATTCTCATGTGTCATGGTTATATTTCATGAAACATCGCTTTGAGTTGTTTACACACTTTTCCACTTTTTTACGATGAGATTAGAACTCAATTTGACATTTTTGTGAAATATTGCAAAGTGATAATGCTAAGGAATATTTATCTGACCAGTTTCGTGCTTATATGATGCATAATGAAATTCTTCATCAAACATCATGTGTTGATACACCATCTCACAATGGTGTAGTTGAACGAAAAAATAGACATCTTCTTGAAACTACTAGAGCCTTGTTATTTGAGATAAAAGTCCCTAAGAATTTCTGGCTCGATATTGTCTCAACTATTTGTTTTTTAATCAATCGTATGCCTTCTTTTGTCTTAGGTGGTTAGTATTCATTTCATGTTCACTTTCCATCTTGTTCTCTATTTGACTTCGATCACAAAATTGGATCCCAAATCTTTGAAGTTCATATTTGTAGGCTATTATCGGGTATAAAAGAGTTATCGATGTTACTATCCTAGTCTGAATAAGTATATCTTGTGTCTAAAGATGTTTGTCTTCTCGAAAAACCTTTTTCTCATTACTCATCTCCTTCTTTAGTGAGGTGGAGAATGGTGATTTTTTCATATACACCATCCTCTCTCCCGTCGTCCCTCCTCATATTGTTCTTTCACCAGTGGTTGTTAAGCCTCCTATCACACAAACATATTCTCATCATCCACAACCTGCGCTTCTTGTTGTTGCCCTGATATGCCAGCTCGATCTTGATAAATCAATGCCTTTATTGTCAGATCCCATCCTTAGTGATGATCTTTCTATTGCTCTTCGTAAAGTAAACGTTCTTGTACGTATCCCATTTCTTTTTTTGTTTCCTATCATCATTTATCCCCTTATTCTCGTGCTTTTATTGCTTTTCTCTATTCTTTTCCTAAAGTTGTGAAGCTTAGGCCCATCTTGAATGGCGAAAAGCCACGATTGATGAGATGAATGCTTTGTATGCAAATAACACTTGGGTGTTGGTAGACCTTCCTGAAGGTAAACGACCTATTGGTTGTAAATGGGTGTCACGATGTCACAGCCCGCAACCCTTAATGACAATTTTAGCCGGGATTATGACTTGGGATGAGAATTAATGAGTGGGAACGGATATGGACAATTACTTAACATTAAAGTATATGGAAATGTCACTCATAGATAAAATGCTAGGATCATATATGATCATTTGGATACTTATAAAACATACACATAAAGGAGAACTGATTAAGGTGGGTTACCCAATAACACGTGTCACAACTTCATAACATAGAGTTATTCTAATTAAAGTGTTTTGCAGCGGAAAACGTGTGAGATATACATATGAAGATGTATACTCAAGGTTACATTTCTTGAAATGTCAAAAGAACACCCGCTCAACATCATTCCATTCCATCAGCTGCTCAACCTGCACATTTAGAAATACATGCAGGGCTGAGTATAAAAATACTCAGTGGGCACATATGCCTACTATGAAATATAACATGCTTCGTAAAGATTTAAATTGTCATGCCATCATAAGCAGTACAGCAAGGGTTTTTCGCTAAAAAGGCCCAAGCTTACTAAATTCAGTTGTGATTCTTAAAGTTTGACTGCAGTCTAAGTTCTCTTGTAATCTATCATATCTGGAACTGTGTGCCGGAGAGGTGGCCACCTCTCACGGTCACTTGACCGGCCAACCCGCTAGATGACTCACGGTCACTGGTGTACACTAGCCCTGGCAGGATAGCTATCAACTGCTCAAGACCCGAATTCGATTGCATCATTGGCAAAGCCAAAGCAGATAGATATCATACTAAAATTTAAACATTTTATGGCAAGACAATACTTGAAATAACTTTAACTCAAAGATTTTGTCATGAAATAACTTGCTTGAACGTAACATTTAAACTCATTTGATATATATGAAAGTAATGCCCACCTGATTGCAGTGTTTTGCTACTTAAGACAATGATTCTCTTTCCTTAGCGCGATAGGTTACTCAGACGCTTTTGTTTATTTGAACCTTTGATAACACGAAAACATGTGTTCGAGTGAAGAATAGAAAAGATAACAACAAATGCAGTGAATCACTATTCACTCATTTGTCTAACTACCCATATTTCCTTAAACGACTATATCTAACTCATATACAATCGTTCTTCCTTTATCAAAATACTTCATGTACCTTTGAGGATGTAGGAAATTCCATTTTATATTATTCATTTATTTATCTATTATAAAGAATAATTCTATAAACATAAAACGTTTTCCTTTTCCCCATTTAATAATGTCAATCACCAATATATATATATATATATATACACATCAATAGCTCATTTATAAACTAAAAGTGATATTTTATCAACAATAAAACTTTAAAATCCTTAATAGGAATTATTTTGAATCATTTCCATCTCAACAAAACTGTATAGATTCAACTTCAACTAATAAACTGTTTTTACTCCGAACTCGTATGGAGTCGAATTTCATATCAATAGAAACCTCTTTGAGTCTAGTTTAATTGAAAAAAAGGTATGTTGAAAAACTCCAAGTAGTTTAAGAGATATAGCGATTTTCCCATCGCCTACCAGATTCGGCAGTTTCTGCCAACTGAAAGTCCAGATTTTTGAAAAAATAGCAAACGTTACCGGAATAACCTCAAATTTTATATGCAGATAGCTAACACATATATCTTCATACAATAAAAAGTTGAGAGCTAAATATCAACATATGGTTACTGAAATAATTAACCTAATCATCTGCCTCACGACAGTTTCAGCAGATACTGGCAGTAGACTTCTCAAATTTTGAAAGGGTAGTAAACGAAGTTCAAATAACATGAAACTTTGTACAAATATTCACCACACTCCCATCTATACCCCAGAAATTTCCCATAATATAATAGAAACGGGAATGCATCGAAATAAGGGCGTCAACTTACCCTTGTCCAAGTGAGCACTAATGGAAGTTGTTCGTCGGGGGTTTTCTGGTCGTCGTTCCGCTATGGTGTTTAGCCGCGAAGGTCTACGACTTAGTCTTCCTCGTGCGAGGTAGATCAGGCTACACAACGGTGGTTTCTCGATCCTTTTTCATCGTAAGGATAGTGAGAAACGAAAGCCGTAAGTTGGCCGGTGGCTAAGTCGGGAATTCGACGTTGGCCGCCGAAGGATATTGCGGTCTTTGGTCAGGGAAAAACAGAGAAGACTTCGGCCTTTCGATTGTTGGATTTGGTAGCCTGAAGATGGAGGAACGAGTACACGTTCTCGGTTCAGAGCCTAGTGGCCGATCGGCGAATAAACAGCCCGGCGAAGGGAGCTCACTTGAGCTTAAGAAGTATGCAAAGTTGTGATTTGAAGCTTGTTGGCTTCACTTCCTATGCACGGGTGTGGTTCTTGCTAGAGTGGAGTGAGCTGTGTGTTAACTGATATGCTATGTATTTATAAGTGGATTCCGTAGACAATGGAAATTATGAAGGTTGAAATTTGTGTAGGGAGTTGGAGAGGATTACTGTAGAATCTTTGAAGATTTTGGATTGCAGACGATGGAAATCTGCAGCTTTTGAAAATTGTGGATATTGGCGTGATTTTCTTCTGCCACCTTTGAAAACTTTGCTCTCGGCGTGATCATCTGCTCCTGAAATTGGGGCTTTTTGGATTGCATGGAAGATATTGCAACTTTGAAAAAATTGTTGCAGTAATGATACGTTGAAGGGGAAGGTGGAATAGTGTAGGAATAGTGTAGGAATTGATGTGTTGGATGAAAAATCGAGACATACGTGTAGTGCCGTGATCTAGTTTCTCCTAGTTCCTGTAATAATTCTCCAATTCTCGTTTAATAAATACTCGTCGTATTTATATAAATTAAATCCTCAATCTTGAGATTTAATACGTGAAAGTCGGAATTAATTCGCGACTTAATACCTTAACACATATAACGCGAAATAATAAAATTATTATGCATATGATCTCAAATTATAATTCTAGCAATTTGATTTAAATAACACGATTTATGAAATCGGTTATAAATCTAAAATTTCTAATGGTATTGATTCAATCAACTGGTAATGCAAAGTTTCAAATGTGTAGCTAAACCAATAATTTAATTATTGGTTTGATTCATGACTGAATATTAAATCGCAGCTCTGTATCTCTTATACTCTTATACAGACTTTTGCTGAAATAATATTATCTGAACAAAATAATCACAATAAATAATTAAAAGAATTTTATAACTAATGCACATATTTAATCTAATATGTATTTAAAAGAGCGGGGCATCACATACTACCCCCCTTAAAATAAATTTCGTCCCGAAATTTGCATACATGGTATTCTAGCTTGTGATACTAGTCATTCGTTTCATTCATCTCTTTTGTAGCCTTTTCCATCCTGTGATGGTTCCACTACATGACGAGAACAATATTATTGCCTCGTAACACTTGAACCTTGCAATCTAGTCACTAAACTGATTTCTCTTAATAACTTAAGCCCTGAGCTTGGACTATCTCATCTTTCTTAATCACATACTTTCTTAACTGCGAGACGTAATATTCAGTGTATACATCCACAATCCTCCACTAACCATTAGTGCACTATTCCTGACTTTCGTGAATCCTTTCGTTTTTCTTATTCTTGAGGCGAGACACATTTTCTCACCAATATCCATTTTCATTTCGTGCTTTCATAATCCTTTCTTGCAATTCACACTTAACTATTGATGCAACTACACAGCTTGATATTGTCTCCGGATGGTGAACAATTACTAAACCGAATAAGGCAATCACCAATCAGTACTTCATATTTAGTGGTGAAACATGTTATCTTAATTTCCAATTGATGGTACCATCATAATTCTTCACTAATTCGAATCGTCTCTGTTGTCTTACATTGAAATCTCTTTGCTCGAAAAAAAAAACACTTCAAATTCTTGTCAGCTATAAGGACCTTACACTTAACTCCGTAGAGATAGTATCTCCAAATTTCCAACACGTGCACAACCACAACGAGTTCTAAGTCATAAGTCAAGTAATTCAACTTTGGGGCTAATGAGACATAGTGCTCAAGTTCTCTGAAGTTTAAAACAAATACTTGCTTCCTTTGAACATTCCTATTGATGGAGCTTTTGATACTATAGCCGAAACAATCACCCTTCTAGTGTGAGGTTGTTGGCTCTGAGGCTGGGTTGGATCTTAAGTCTTATTCTAAAGTTCTTTTTCTATTCTCGAATTTTCTGTTGTTTTCTTCATTCCATTTGCTTTCCTTCACCACATCTTGAGGTGGTGTATATCCAGATTGTGTCGGAGTCTTCCCATTCTCCCTTGGTAGCAGTGATTCGATGGTGAGAGTCTTGCTCGTTGGTTGTTCCTACGTAATATTTCTTTGGCTTGGTAGGGGAATTGAATATCTCATGACGCCATTCGTTTGCGAACTCCTTCACGCGTTTCTCATAAGTGTCCACCACATTTGGAGCACGTCCTGATATTTTGTTGAAAACTCTATCATACTAGTTATCTGCCCTGGTTCTCCACTTGGGATTCCAGAAGTTGCTTTGTTTCTACCGACTGTCGGTCAAAAGATAGGTTGATGCTTAGTGTATCTTTCTAACTGTGAGAATATCACCTTCTAGTACTTCGAGAACTGACAGCAAACTAAGTCATTCTAGTCATTACTGTGCTTATCGTGGTAAAATAAGATCTTATTGTGACAACTACATAGTGTGAGTCTATACATTGGGATGACGCCCTACTCAAGGTCAAAATCCTAATTGACAATCACCGAGATCTTAGTTATATGGGCTGACCAGACCCAGCATGATGAATCACTCAGTCAAATGGGAGCTTCGCCCCCAATCATGTCAACTTCTTATCTCTTATAAAGCTCTAAGTCAACTTCTAACTTAAAGCACTTACTAATAAGTACTTCATCATAAGTTACTGATACCATGAAAGTCCATTCTATGTTGTTCTAGCCAAGCTATCACGACTAACATCATAATCATAAGCAACATAAGTTCTTATGTGAAAAACTTAATCTCACCGCTATTGAAATAGCTCAAGTGAATCCTTAGTCTTAAAGCATTGCCTCTATGTTGTAACATCTCTATGTTAAACATTTCTATCTTACCAGTCTTTACTTAAATCGATCAAGCGGTGCTATCACGATTAACATTCTCAAAGCATTCTTGGGTGGTACTCAAACGGTTTGTAAGAGGACCCATCATTCTAATCGTATAGGCAGCTAGCCTAAAACGACAACATAAAGCTTTCTCATTCTTTCATACATACATACTTCTGTTTCTTTTGAAACCTTAACATATATGGACATTTAATGTCCCTTTCATGAAAACTTTGCTTATGCCGGAAAGATTCAAGGAATCTAACTCGACCATACATACATACATACATTGATTCGTTAAGGGCTCGGGTTGTCCCAAACATGAAATACATTCATTGAGTCGTTATGGGTTCGGGTAGTCCCAAACACGACAAAAAGCATTCACATAGCATCGTAAACATAAGGCGCACATTTTCTTGAAAAACTTTCATAACGTCTGAAATACATATATGTATATTTTTGAAACTATTATTGTACCTTTGTTGCGGCAGTGTGACGGCGAGCTGAGGGTTACTGACATTCTTAGAAGTCTAGAGATACTATTCTAGACTCGACATCAAAAACTTATGATTATCAGAGACATGAAAGGAAACTTATGCTCTATCTCATATTCTATCTCCTTACTCAACTCTATATAAACTCTCCACTCATCTCAAATCCTTAAGTTCAAGGATAGGTTTCAAGAAAATCATGGTTCCAAGTCTCGATTTGTCTCTCATATAAGGCTCGTCTAATCTCATTCAAACACATAGACAACACAATCACCTAAGGCCCATAAGAAAAAACACAATCAAACATTATCAAAACATGCTTTGTTTTTACACTGACTCAACTTCAAAATCTAACCTATTCTGACTCCGACACCTCCTGGACTCGAGACTCATACCAAAAGAAAGGTCTTCGAGTCTAGTTTCATATATAAAAAAAAGTAGAGTCAAAAACTCCAAGTATTGTAGGAGATATGACTGTTTTACTACAGTCTACCATATTCGGCAGTTTTGAGCAATCTAAAACTTGGATTTTTGAAAAATAGTAAACGTTGTCAAATTGGGCTCAACGTTGGTGTATATATAGCTAACCCAATAAGGTTAATATCATAAAAATTTTGAAATCTAGATCACACAGGAAGCCACTGAAATGAATGACGCTTTCTCCTGTTCTCTGAAATTCTCGGTAGTAATGTGCAGTTTAGGTTTTGTATTTTATAAAAAATAGTAAACGAAGTCCAAATGACTTGACATTTTACCGGTGTGCTTAAGACTCATGTAGGGATTTGCTATAAAATTTTCAAAGCTATTAGACATCTAAAAACCATCCATCACAGTAGGTCAGTAGGCCTACGAAATTCACCAAAATCTCATCTCAAACTCTTAAATGCTCAACCCAACATCCCTTCAATGAAAACCAATCAAAGCTCATTTTAAACACATATAGCACTTGAAAACATTCAAGCACATTATAATACTCATCATACTCAATCTTGACTCTCTTCTTACATCATAACCTCAAATCTTAAGTAAAACATTTCAACGAACGCATCATTAAAATTCTCTTCTCATTTTCGTGCTCAAAATTACTCAAATACTCAAACATGATCTCATTCATCATATAAATCATTATACACATATAGATTCCCTTTTATCATGTAAACTAAACTCTAATGAAACTTCATGTATCATCATAAAACTCTTAATAAAACATGACAAACTTTCACATAATGGTCATAAAGCAATTAGACCTCATTTTATCAATCATCGACTTCTCAAAATATGAAAACTCAAAAACTCATACAAACTAAACTAAGTCAAAAAAATTTCTTAGCCAACAAAAGACTTACTCAAACATAATTATATACTAATATCATGCTCAAATACATATATCTTAAGCCAAAATCACTTAAATAACACATAGGCAAAAAGTCCTGATTTTTATTAAAGTAAACTCTTTGAAATTTAATAAACACACATGATACCTTAATCCATTCATAGATCTATCAATCTTAGCCAATTAATCTCACATATAACCCATCAATTTACAAATTAGAGCATAGATACACATATCCCTAATTTTATTAAACTAACTCATATCAAAATCATCAATTGACATCATATACTCAATTTACTCCATCAATCATCATCATATACATCTCATGGACTCATCTTCATCATCTATTAATCATCTTAACCATTGACTCAAAAGTTCCCAATTTTGGGTAAACTAAACTCCATCGAACTTTCACATCTCAAGGCATATACTTCACACATAACATCATACAATCTAGATCTATAAAAATAAGAATCACTTACCCAAGATTAAACAAAGATCAAAGTTTTCCTTTCTCACTCTTCAAACAAAACCCCACGGTCCTCTTGAAATCTTCAAGAATTGAAAGGTGTTTATGTTGATTTGGTGGAGGATTTGATCTTGAGGTGAACTTGGAAGCTTTGGTGATTCATCTATGGTGATCTTTTGGAGCAAAATCGGAAGAGAGGGAGAGAAATTGAGAGTGGCCGAATGGTGAAGAAAATGAGGGAAATGAAGTGAATTTGTCTTGCTTAGGAAGGATGATTGGAGACCAAATACTATTCACCATTTAATACTTGTCCCCCCCCCTAAACCTACACACTAATTCCCTTCCCTTCATCTTCATACCACACGTCCACTTCCAGTAAGGCTAAGGAAATTAATCACAATGAGACACAATTATATGAAGCCATAGTTTGGGTAGTATACTATATCGGTAGACTAACACTTCTTGGTCTTTATCAAACAAGGGGATCTTATTATGACAACTCACGAGTTGCAAGGCTCAAACTCAACACAACATCAAAGCAAGGTGTTGTAGAAATTGTTCAAGAGAATCAAAAGAATGACCAGAGGGTATGAAATGATTAACTACTAGGTCGAACAAAATGACCTCGGGTATGAACCCATCTGGCTTTTCAACCGAAAGTTGAAACACATGGATTTTCAACCCAAAAGACGTCTACTGAGATTTGGATCATGTGGACTGGCCAGGTCCAACATCATCACCTCCCAGTCACACGGGAAACATCGTCCCGAACTTGGAGAGCCATGAACATACTATACATAACAAAACATAAGCTCATCATGACAACTAAACTTATCTTAAGGTTCCCTATCCTATTGATCTCAAACCCCAAACCTCTCTTAAGACATATACACACAGACATACGTACACAGGCGAAACACACTATTCTTAAAATCTATCGTATAGCAAAAGTCAATTCGATGTTCCGTCGCACTTGAACATTCGAACGTAGAGACTATGGTTCAACCTTTGATGCAACGTTTACCTTGAATTCGTCGCGTATCGTCATTCTGTGCTTTTCCTTTACCTCGTACATATCTTTTCATTCCTCTTTGTAGTTCAAAAGAATCATTATTTTCTTGAGGGAGCTGAAATGCTCTAAGTTCTCTTTCATTCTTCTACATCATCACCTTAAGAATCGAGATTGTAGAGATATCCTACTAACCTAGTAGTCTATGTTCTTTTTGAAATTGTGATCATGCAACTTATAGCAATCTATGTTCTCTGGGAAAACATATGTCAATTTTTCTATTATTCGTCTGATCATAACATCATAGATTGCGAAAATATGCCATGAAAGGCAAAGCATTCAACATTTCATCATAGCATGCTCTTTACATAAACATATTCACAAAACATCTTAGAACAATAACATCTTTAACACGTTGAACTACAGTTACCTTCTTTCCTTGATTGAGCACGATGCAATGGAGTGTTGAGCGGTACCGTATAAACCCATGTAAGTCTAAAGAATCAAACTAGACTCGACTCTTTTAGAATAAGGTTTCTAGGGCCAGAGCGAAAGAACCGCTCTGATACCACTCTGTCACAGCCCGCAACCCTTAATGACAATTTTAGCCGGGATTATGACTTGGGATGAGAATTAATGAGTGGGAACGGATATGGACAATTACTTAACATTAAAGTATATGGAAATGTCACTCATAGATAAAATGCTAGGATCATATATGATCATTTGGATACTTATAAAACATACACATAAAGGAGAACTGATTAAGGTGGGTTACCCAATAACACGTGTCACAACTTCATAACATAGAGTTATTCTAATTAAAGTGTTTTGCAGCGGAAAACGTGTGAGATATACATATGAAGATGTATACTCAAGGTTACATTTCTTGAAATGTCAAAAGAACACCCGCTCAACATCATTCCATTCCATCAGCTGCTCAACCTGCACATTTAGAAATACATGCAGGGCTGAGTATAAAAATACTCAGTGGGCACATATGCCTACTATGAAATATAACATGCTTCGTAAAGATTTAAATTGTCATGCCATCATAAGCAGTACAGCAAGGGTTTTTCGCTAAAAAGGCCCAAGCTTACTAAATTCAGTTGTGATTCTTAAAGTTTGACTGCAGTCTAAGTTCTCTTGTAATCTATCATATCTGGAACTGTGTGCCGGAGAGGTGGCCACCTCTCACGGTCACTTGACCGGCCAACCCGCTAGATGACTCACGGTCACTGGTGTACACTAGCCCTGGCAGGATAGCTATCAACTGCTCAAGACCCGAATTCGATTGCATCATTGGCAAAGCCAAAGCAGATAGATATCATACTAAAATTTAAACATTTTATGGCAAGACAATACTTGAAATAACTTTAACTCAAAGATTTTGTCATGAAATAACTTGCTTGAACGTAACATTTAAACTCATTTGATATATATGAAAGTAATGCCCACCTGATTGCAGTGTTTTGCTACTTAAGACAATGATTCTCTTTCCTTAGCGCGATAGGTTACTCAGACGCTTTTGTTTATTTGAACCTTTGATAACACGAAAACATGTGTTCGAGTGAATAATAGAAAAGATAACAACAAATGCAGTGAATCACTATTCACTCATTTGTCTAACTACCCATATTTCCTTAAACGACTATATCTAACTCATATACAATCGTTCTTCCTTTATCAAAATACTTCATGTACCTTTGAGGATGTAGGAAATTCCATTTTATATTATTCATTTATTTATCTATTATAAAGAATAATTCTATAAACATAAAACGTTTTCCTTTTCCCCATTTAATAATGTCAATCACCAATATATATATATATATATATATATACACATCAATAGCTCATTTATAAACTAAAATTGATATTTTATCAACAATAAAACTTTAAAATCCTTAATAGGAATTATTTTGAATCATTTCCATCTCAACAAAACTGTATAGATTCAACTTCAACTAATAAACTGTTTTTACTCCGAACTCGTATGGAGTCGAATTTCATATCAATAGAAACCTCTTTGAGTCTAGTTTAATTGAAAAAAAGGTATGTTGAAAAACTCCAAGTAGTTTAAGAGATATAGCGATTTTCCCATCGCCTACCAGATTCGGCAGTTTCTGCCAACTGAAAGTCCAGATTTTTGAAAAAATAGCAAACGTTACCGGAATAACCTCAAATTTTATATGCAGATAGCTAACACATATATCTTCATACAATAAAAAGTTGAGAGCTAAATATCAACATATGGTTACTGAAATAATTAACCTAATCATCTGCCTCACGACAGTTTCAGCAGATACTGGCAGTAGACTTCTCAAATTTTGAAAGGGTAGTAAACGAAGTTCAAATAACATGAAACTTTGTACAAATATTCACCACACTCCCATCTATACCCCAGAAATTTCCCATAATATAATAGAAACGGGAATGCATCGAAATAAGGGCGTCAACTTACCCTTGTCCAAGTGAGCACTAATGGAAGTTGTTCGTCGGGGGTTTTCTGGTCGTCGTTCCGCTATGGTGTTTAGCCGCGAAGGTCTACGACTTAGTCTTCCTCGTGCGAGGTAGATCAGGCTACACAACGGTGGTTTCTCGATCCTTTTTCATCGTAAGGATAGTGAGAAACGAAAGCCGTAAGTTGGCCGGTGGCTAAGTCGGGAATTCGACGTTGGCCGCCGAAGGATATTGCGGTCTTTGGTCAGGGAAAAACAGAGAAGACTTCGGCCTTTCGATTGTTGGATTTGGTAGCCTGAAGATGGAGGAACGAGTACACGTTCTCGGTTCAGAGCCTAGTGGCCGATCGGCGAATAAACAGCCCGGCGAAGGGAGCTCACTTGAGCTTAAGAAGTATGCAAAGTTGTGATTTGAAGCTTGTTGGCTTCACTTTCTCTGCACGGGTGTGGTTCTTGCTAGAGTGGAGTGAGCTGTGTGTTAACTGATATGCTATGTATTTATAAGTGGATTCCGTAGACAATGGAAATTATGAAGGTTGAAATTTGTGTAGGGAGTTGGAGAGGATTACTGTAGAATCTTTGAAGATTTTGGATTGCAGACGATGGAAATCTGCAGCTTTTGAAAATTGTGGATATTGGCGTGATTTTCTTCTACCACCTTTGAAAACTTTGCTCTCGGCGTGATCATCTGCTCCTGAAATTGGGGCTTTTTGGATTGCATGGAAGATATTGCAACTTTGAAAAAATTGTTGCAGTAATGATACGTTGAAGGGGAAGGTGGAATAGTGTAGGAATAGTGTAGGAATTGATGTGTTGGATGAAAAATCGAGACATACGTGTAGTGCCGTGATCTAGTTTCTCCTAGTTCCTGTAATAATTCTCCAATTCTCGTTTAATAAATACTCGTCGTATTTATATAAATTAAATCCTCAATCTTGAGATTTAATACGTGAAAGTCGGAATTAATTCGCGACTTAATACCTTAACACATATAACGCGAAATAATAAAATTATTATGCATATGATGTCACGACCGCACTTGCTAAGGATAGCAATTTCGGGGAAACCGCGACTAAGGGAGGGGATTTAGGAGCGGGAGTTAGAAAGGGGCATATTCGGTTTCTTGATGACTCGACTTGTATAAAGAATTCAATCGAAATATCTAGATATCAACGAAGGCCACAAGAGGACCGTACATAATATTATCTCAAAACGGGTACTCAATGGTTTTAGTACATTATTAAATAATACATATTGTTTGACAAATGACATAATATCTTAACATAATCAGTGTTCGCAGCGGAATAACAATTTGAGTATATGTATGAAGACATATACTCTACTCTGAGGTAATCATCCTAGATCGACAAAAGCTCCGCTTGCACACTACATCCTCGATCACAGCTCAACCTGCACATTTAAAAATACATGCAGGGCTAAGTACAAAAGTACTTAGTGGACACTTGCCGAAATTTACATACATGCATAATATTTTATTGTCAAGCCTTTCAATAGTAGTAATATACGAGGGTTTTCCTTTAAAGACTCGTATTTACCAAACATAATATCATTTCTTTCATCAATAACCCGCGCAGGTATTTTATATCATTAATCACCATATCAGTAACTCGTGCCGAGAGGGAGGCCTCCCTCTACGGACACTATGATCGGCCAACCCGCTAGATGACTCACGATCACAAGGTGTACACTAATTCCGAAGGGATTTGCGGTCCCATCCAGAATCCGAATTCGATTAACATCAGATAGGCAATTAATAATAAAACATAAAGCATTTAGGCATTGACAATATCATTTAAATTCATAAGCATAAAGTCTTAACAATTCTAATATATAATTTTAGTTTATACGTAGAAAGCCCACCTGAATAGTAGACTCACGGTTTAGCTCTAACTCTGGTGCTTGACCTTTAATCCGAGAAAACAAAATAAGATTCTAATTCTCGAAAAAAATCTCAATAAATGAGGATGCGTGAAATGATTATGCATGACTCATATTCCTTTAATTAAATTATGAGATGCTAATCCTATTTAAGGAAATAAAGCTCGTCTTATGAGGTCGGATTATTAATATTTAATAATCTACTCATCTTAAAAATAATCTAATTCACTTACTAATTAATAATTAGTAAGTCTTAAAATTAATCACTAATTAAATATAATTAGGATTAATAATGAGGGCCTAAAATAATAACTCTTATTGGGCTCAAAGAGGTTTTAGCTCAAAAGAATAAAATAGGCCCTAATTAATAGAATTCCCAGCCCGAATACAAAAAAATAAAATAAGTTAGGCCCAATTTTAATTAAATGGGAGAAGCCCAAATGAATCAAAATACAAAGCCCCCATCTCTCCCTTTCCTCTCGGTCCCTCTCAACATCCGCTCGGTTCCTCTCTCTCAAGTCCGATCGGGCATTTCGCCGCCCCTGCTCCGGCCGTTTCAGCCGTCGGCGTATCAGCTTCTGCCTCGCCAAGGTCCGGCGTCTTCCTCTCTCTCTTCAATTTCCCTCCTCAAGGTCGACAGAAGTAGGAAACCCTAGCTCTCCTCCCTGCATTTGAATCCGCCTCCACCGCCGTCGCTGAGCAACCGGCGAGCGGCCGCCGCGCTTGGTCTCTGCGGCTTCTGGATGACCGGCGAGGTTCGCCGCGCCGTCGCACGCCAGGGTTCGTCCGCTTGTCGCCACGGCCTCTGCCTTCTCCTTCCTCGACTCGAGTCCGAGGCTTCCTTCGGCGGGGCCGAAGGTCGCCGCTGCTGTTTAATTCCGACGAGCAGCGGGCTCTGCTGCCTATGTGTACCGTCGATTGGTCTCGTTCGCTCGCCGCCGCTGACTCGAAGCCGCGTCGAGCAGAGCAGTCAGCTGTTTCCTCCTTCATAAGCTAAGCTCTCTCTTCTTCCTTCATCCTTAGCGTAGTTTCTTCTCTACTATGAAAATGGCGTGTGGTTTGGAGTTTGGGGTTTTACTGTATTTGTCTTAGCAACATACGAACAAAGGCAGTCTAGGGGTACATCTTCTACAATTCTTATTTTCCTAGTGGTGAAAGAGTGCAGCCTGTTCTTGCTTTGCATAAGAGTTATTGGTGTTTGCACTATAAAGAGTGTAACTTTGCTAAGTTCATTATGCCTACAATGGTTTTCTATCATTGTGAAACTGATCATGCTTTGGTATGAATGCTTTACTGGAATGGATATTTGAGATAGAATCAATACCTTGAATGTTTGTGTTGGTTGTTGAATGAACTGAGATAATCTGGCAGTTTGGCAGAGTAATGAATAAACGATCTCTCTCTCACTTCTTCAAGTGTTAAGGTGTTACTGGAATGGCTTGAGGATACTTGGCAGAGCACCGAATGAAGAGCAGTGCAGTGTGGAATGGGAATGAAATGAAGATTAATAGCTGCTGAAATCTGAAACCAAATGAAGGTGTTCGGGTGTGAAAATTTTGCAAAATATGCTGCGGGAGCTGGAGTAAAAAAAAAATATTACATAGGCGTGGAGCTGGAGTCAAAAAAAATGTCCAGAATAGATGGCTGAGCATGCTTAAGGGATAGCTGCAGATTTTTTTTCACACACATACACTATTCCTTTTTTTTTTTAAGTGTTGGTAGATAGATAGAAAAATAGGGGTTTGTAAAGTGAAGTATAAACAGAAGCAATAATTCTTGTCTTGGAATTTCTATATCTGTAATATTGTATTGCATTTTTTTTTAAAATAAAATCCAACTACCGGGTTTTGTTAATATCGCGTGTTTATGAAACTACTCGATATCTGCTTCCTTTCTTAGCTAGAATAAATTCTAAATTAAATCCGTAGATTTAATTCTTCATAAACCGGAATAAATTCACGACTCAAGAAATAATAATAAAAATAGAAAAATAATTCTATTGTGATTAATAAATAACATGACTTCGCTAAGTCAGTTATGAATCTGAAATAATTATTGGCTTACTCAATAATTTTCATTGCGATTTTATTTACGCGAAACTACTGACTTGGTAATAAAATAATAATCCTGCTTAATTGAATATAATCCAGTGTCATAAGCTGAATTTAAATCATAAATAATTACTGGGCTTGATTTACTGAAAGATGAAATAATAATTATCATATTACTGGATTTAAATATAATAAAAGAGCGGGTTGTTACATACTACCCCTCTTAACAAAAATTTCATCCCGAAATTTGCATACCTATGTGAAAAGTTCTGGGTATTTTTCTTTCATCTGGTCCTCAAGTTCCCACGTTGCTTCTTCCGGTCCATGGTGTCTCCACAGTATTTTGACTGACGCGATCGATTTATTCCTTAACTCTTGCACCTTTCGGTCCAAAATGGCTTCAGGTTTTTCCTCGTACGTCAAGTCTGGGTTAAGAATCATTTCATCTTGGTGAATCACGTGTTTGGGGTCAAACACGTACCGTCTCAGCTGTGACACGTGGAACACATTGTGGACGTTTCCAAAGCTAGGTGGCAGTGCCAACCTATATGCTACGGGACCTATTCTTTCTAGGATCTCATAAGGTCCTACAAAACGGGGTCTCAACTTACCCTTAACACCGAATCTAATGATCCCTTTCGAGGGTGATATTTTAAGGAAAACCTTGTCTCCAATCTGAAAATGTAGTTCGGTTCGTCGGGTATCAGCATAAGACTTCTGTCTGTCTTGAGCCTCTTTAATTCTTGCTCTAATCTGGCGGATGGTCTCAATCATCTCGCTTACTGCATCTGGCCCAAGGATTTTTCTTTCACCCACCTCATCCCAGTAAAGTGGTGATCTACACTTCCTTCCATACAGCGCCTCATAAGGTGCCATATCAATGGTTGCCTGGTAACTATTGTTGTAGGCGAATTCGATTAACGGCAGCACTGATTCCCAACTTCCTCCTCGGTCTAGCACCACTGTCCTCAACATATCTTCAAGGGTCTGAATTGTCCTTTCTGATTGTCCATCTGTTTGAGGGTGAAAGGCGGTGCTAAAGTTTAATCTCGTTCCCAACTCTTTCTGTAAACTGATCCAAAATCTAGAAGTAAATTTTGAATCTCTATCTGAAGTAATGGATATTGGTATTCCATGTAGCCGTACAATCTCACGAATGTACAGTTGGGCTAGTTTCTCCGATCCATGGGTAATTGGAATCGGTATAAAATGAGCGCTCTTTGTGAGACGGTCTACTATTACCCAAATAGCTGTGTTGCCCCTATTTGTCTTGGGTAAACCCGTCACGAAATCCATCGCTATGTGCTCCCACTTCCATTCTAGGATTTCCAATGGCTGCAATTTCCCATATGGTCGTTGATGTAAAGCTTTCACTTGCTGGCATGCAAGGCAACGCTCTACAAACGAGGCTATATCTCGTTTCATCCCATCCCACCAAAACTTCTGTTTTAGATCTTGGTACATTTTGGTACTCCCGGGATGAGCGGTATAGGGCGTGTCATGAGCTTCACTCATGATCTCGTTTCTCAGTTCCTCGTTATGGGGAACACACAATCTTCCTTCAAAAAGAACTGCGTTATCCGTTGCCTCTTGGTAGCCTCCTGGCGTGCCTGTTCGGATCTTGAGACGAACTTTTTCCAAGCTCTCATCCGCTCTCTGGGCACTGACGATCCTTTCTCTGAGGTCTGGGACGGCTACTAGAGTTGCAATAATTGCTCTTGTCGTTGCCGGTGGCTGAACCACTTCTATCTTCAATTTGTCAAAATCCCTTACAAGCGTGTCTTCTTGAGTGAGAAGAAGTCCTAACTCGGATTGAGTTTTACGACTTAAAGCATCAGCTACTACATTAGCTTTTCCCGGGTGGTAGTTGATACCGCAGTCGTAATCCTTCACGAGCTCGAGCCATCTCCTCTGTCTCATATTCAAGTCTTTCTGTTCGAAAAAATACTTAAGGCTTTTGTGATCAGTGAAGATTTCACATCTAACTCCGTATAGATGGTGTCTCCAAATTTTCAAAGCATGCACAATTGCTGCCAGTTCCAGATCATGAGTGGGGTAGTTCAATTCATGTGGCCTTAGTTGTCGCGAGGCGTAGGCAATGACCTTTCCTTCTTGCATCAACACACAACCTAGCCCATTTTTGGACGCGTCCGTGAAGATCACGTATTCTTTATCGGCTGCTGGAACTGCTAGCACTGGTGCAGTTGTCAATTTCTTCTTCAGCTCTTGGAAGCTGGCTTCACACTCTTCGTTCCACTTATACTTGATTCCTTTGCGAAGTAATTGCGTCATTGGTCTCGCTATTTTAGAGAATCCTTCGATGAATCTCCGGTAGTATCCTGCCAAACCTAAGAAACTTCGGATTTCATTGGGTGTGGTTGGTGATTTCCACTCGCGCACTGCTTGCACCTTGGCGGGGTCCACCTTAATTCCATCTGCTGATACGATGTGCCCTAGAAACATTACTTCTTTCAACCAAAATTCGCACTTGCTGAATTTGGCGAACAACTTCTCCGTCTTTAATGTCTCCAGGATGATTCTCAAATGATTTTCATGCTCTTGGTCATTCTTAGAATAGATGAGGATATCATCTATAAACACTAAGACAAATTTGTCTAAGTATGGATGGAAAACTCGATTCATGAGGTCCATGAATACTGCCGGTGCATTGGTTAGACCAAATGGCATGACAATGAATTCATAGTGACCATATCTTGTGCGGAAAGCGGTCTTAGATATATCCTCTAGTCTGATCTTCAGTTGATGATAACCAGACCTTAAATCTATTTTTGAGAATACACTGGCTCCTTTTAGTTGATCGAACAAATCATCTATCCTTGGAAGAGGGTATTTGTTTTTAAGCGTCAGTTTGTTCAACTCTCGATAATCAATGCACATTCTCATGGTTCCATCTTTCTTCTTGACAAAGAGTACAGGCGCTCCCCAAGGCGAGACACTGGGTCTGATGAAACCCAAGTCCAAGAGTTCCTGTAGTTGCATCTTCAATTCTTGTAGTTCCTTTGGGGCCATCCTGTACGGTGCCTTTGATACTGGGGCAGATCCAGGTTCTAGATCAATGGTGAAATCTAGTTGCCTGTCTGGAGATAGTCCTGGCAATATTTCAGGAAAAACTTCTGGAAAGTCTCGTACTATTGCCACATCTTCCACCTTCTTGTCTTCACTAGCTTCCCCGTTTAGGTAGACGAGATAAGCTGTGCTTCCTTCCTTCATCATCTCTTTTCTGGCTTGTAATGCGGATATCACTGGTACTCTTTTCTTCATACCTATGCCGTGAAATTCCGTCGGTTCCTTTCCAGGTGGTCGAATAGAAATTTTTCGTTCACTACAAAGGATGGTGGCGTGATTCTCAGCTAGCCAGTCCATTCCTAAGATCATATCTACGTCCCACATAAGCAGAATATTAAGATTGTTCGCTACCATCTTAAGTTCTCCTATTTCAAATTCTACGTTCGAGCAAACATGTGTGGTGGTAGATCTTCCTCCTGAGGGTGTAGTGATTCTTAAGGCACACTTAGCTCGTTCTGATTCGATTTCTAAGGTATCTACGCAAGGGGCAGATATAAAAGAATGCGAGGCACCAGTATCGAACAGAATCATTATGGAAAAACCTTTAAGCTTGCCCATACCTGCCAGGTTTCCCTGGTTTTTCTCGGGCTGGTTTTGGGTGAGAGCAAAGGCTCTCGCCTGCTGCGGCAATGGTTGTTGCCGCCTCTGTTGCTGTTGGCGCTGTTGGTTCTTGTGTTGGTATTGCTGCTGGTATGGCTGTTGTTGGCGGGGCTGGTATTGGTATTGCTGCTGGTATGGCTGTTGTTGGCGGGGCTGGTATTGCCCTTGAACTGCTTGCAGGGGCTGGGCATAAGTGGCCCTGATTGCCGCGCCTTGCTGTTTGTTGGGGCATTGTGAGGAGTAGTGGCCCTTCTGGCCACACGTGTAGCAACTGTCAGTTCCAGCCTTACAGACACCACGATGTGGTTTGTGGCATTTTGGACAAAGGGGAACTTCATTTTGTCTTTGGCTGCCTCCAGCCGGGGCAGGACCCTGTTGCTTCCCTTGTCCTTGTTGCTGATATTGTCTCAACGGCGCATTTCCTTGCCATGGCCTCTTGTTAGTCTGGTTTTCATTTCCTCCATGGTCGTTCCAGTTGCGCTTTCCTTTAAAGTTCTGAGGGCGTGCAGGTGGGTTGGCTGGCGCTGAGGTCTGTGGCGGAGCCAACCTTTCTACTGGCATCGCAGCTTCGATGTCCAGTGCCCTGTTCAAAGACTCAGTGTATGAGAGTCCACCATGACTAGCTAGAGTCATCCGAATCTCGTGCCTCAGACCAGCACAAAATTTCTCCGCCATTTTCTCATCAGTATCCACCTGTTGTGGAGCATAACGCGATAGATCGCAGAACTCTCTGTCATACTCTGTCACCGTCTTCTTCCCTTGTTTCAGGCTATAGAACTCAGCCTCCTTCTTCTTTCTGTAGCTTTTGGGAATATACTTATCATATAATCCCGTCTTAAAGTCTTCCCAAGTGTATGCTGCCCATTGTTCGGGAGTCAGAGTCTTTCGGCGGGCTTCCCACCAAAAGTCAGCCGATCCGGCTAGTTGGAAAGACATACACGAGAGTCGCTCCTCTTCTGTGCAGTGTAGGAAGGTGAAGATACGCTCCAAGGCGCGTATCCAAGCTTCGGCCTCGGCTGGGTCGCCTGTCCCAGTGAATGTGGGCGGATTCTGTCGAAGAAACAGTTCTTCAGTCCTTCTAGCAGGGGGTGGAGGGGGTGGGGTAGGTTCCCTGTCGTTTCGTCGTCCCTCAGGTATTTCATCACGATTTCCATTGTTGTTAATGTTCCTCCTAGCGGGGCGACCTCGTTTAGGTGGCATTCTGTACAATACAAACACCCATTTTAACGCATTCTATACAGGAGTCTCTAAGGTAATTAATAAAGAACTGTTTGTCAAATTTAACTTATCATAACTCCAAAACTAAAATATAACAGGAACCGTTGCATGCACAAGTCACATTTTTTTTTCAAAATTACTATATTCTTAACTGACTCGTGAAGAATAAAACCCGTAGAGAAACATAAAACATATACGAGATCGTCGCAGAAAGCCCATGCTAGGGTCATATATATATCATGGAAAATTGTCTCATCGAGGCTTTTACATCGTCAACCAAAACGTAAGTAAGGTCTATCCAGTACTTCCTATGATGTACCGGCTTATTAGCTAAGCAATCACAAAAGGGTACTTATTCACGGAACGTCCTAGAGACCAACGTTTCCGTACTAATGCTAGCTAGAGACAACAATAAAATCATAGTCATTGGAACGAATCATCGTTTCCGGAGTACATTCACAAGCTAAAAACTATCAAATCTGTGAATCCTGAGTTGCGGTACGACTGCTCCTCGGTGACGCCAGGGGGTCCTCCTCCGGATCCTCCCCGGGGTCCTCCTCCTCATCCTCCTCGGGGTCCTCCTCCTCATCCTCGCCCAGCTCCCAGCTGGGCAACAGAGTCTCTCTCTGGCCCTCGCCTGTCTCCTGCATGATCTGGGCTGAGCGGAAGATGTCGTCCATAATCTCACGGATCGGATCGTCTCTGGTGCGGATCCTGGCCGTGGTACGAGGCTTGATCGGAGCTGGAGTTGGCACGGGTTCAGGACGAGTAATCCTTATCGTACCATACTGCGCTGTATCGTCATCCTCCTGCATAGGGTATTTGCTCCTATCTAGAAACTCCCTCATGTTGGCCATGACCCTGTCGACATCTGCCATGGCAGCCTCAAACCTTGCGTCTATCGTAGGTATCAGTGGTGGTGGAGGAGTAGTAGCTCGGATCACTGAGTCAGGAGGCGATGGGAAATCCCTACGAGCCCGTGGACGAGAAGGGCCTGTCTCGTCATCGTGCCTACCACGGCGCCCTAGAACTGAGGCACGTGGTGGAGAATCTCGTGGCAAGGCCATCGAGGGCTCGGGAGTAGTAGTGGGTGCTTCCGCTGGCAAAGGCGTCCCCACCTGTACGTAGTCTCCCGGAAGGATGTAGGGCCCTAGAGGGGCGCGGCCCCACAAAGTGAAACAGATCTGAAGCTCCGCAATAAAGCTAGGGAAGTCTCCCATGAGGTCGTGGTAATCTTCTCGGCGAAAGATGTAGTGGGCAGAGATCTGCTTAGCCCATCCCTGCCACTCGGAAGGTAACAGTAAGATCAACCTCTGGATACCGTCATAACCTGATACTCCATGTGCACTCGCCTCGACCCAGTGTCTGTGAAAACCTGCGAGGAACTGTCCGAGGTTATCCCCGTGACATGGAGCATAGGTGCGGTAGGACTGCTCGACCTCCTCTGGACTAGCCCATGGGGGCAGTGGTCGTCGTCGGGTGAAAACAGTCCTCGCCATCTAACAAAGGAAATTCTATCGTCAAAAGTAGCACACGACAAGTAACTTAAGGCGATAAGGTTCTAAATATCTAAAATCGGAAAACAAGTTCGGTTCAATAACCATAACGTGCAAAAACACCTCATCATCTAAATCTAGCATTTACACAAGCCATACAGGTTCTTAATACTTAATCACAGATTACCAATTCGACTATCGTATAGTTCTAGTGTCGTTGTTTTCCGAACTTAGGGCTTGTTATGTGATGATGATATTTTCTTAAATCTAGCAACGAGCACTAAAAGTTTCAACAAAATAAGTTCAAAAGGCCAAGCTAATTCGAGATCTCATCGTAGAAAAACACTCGAATATTTAAGTTATGCCCATGCCATCAACGTACTATTGGCGTTCGTTACGCTGCCCAATCTTCATGCTCGTGGTTTCATCATGCGACCCTTCGTGTGATTTTTCTTTCTCTATTTCGACCGTCATTGTCGATGTCATCGTAACATGAAGAAAAAGTTAAGGCATCTCCCTAAGTTCTCTTCTATGTTCCGTCGTGAGAGTGAGCATATATAACTTAACAGTTCTAAGTTCTTGTGAT
Source organism: Salvia miltiorrhiza (assembly GCF_028751815.1). Lineage (NCBI taxonomy): Eukaryota > Viridiplantae > Streptophyta > Magnoliopsida > Lamiales > Lamiaceae > Salvia > Salvia miltiorrhiza. The sequence continues at coordinate 47,535,389 of NC_080389.1, forward strand.
TCATACAATAGTCATACTTATTCATGCTTCATACATTTCAAGAAATTAACTTAATTAAAACTTGAAAGTACTTACCATAACCTCCGTTGAGCGTGACGAGATGTAGTGCCAAGCTTTTGTCAACTAGTTCAAAGTGTATTTACTTACTTAATCTAGACTCAACTTAGAAGGAATGAGTAGTACTCAGAGCAAAAGAAATGCTCTGATACCATTCTGTCACGACCGCACTTGCTAAGGATAGCAATTTCGGGGAAACCGCGACTAAGGGAGGGGATTTAGGAGCGGGAGTTAGAAAGGGGCATATTCGATTTCTTGATGACTCGACTTGTATAAAGAATTCAATCGAAATATCTAGATATCAACGAAGGCCACAAGAGGACCGTACATAATATTATCTCAAAACGGGTACTCAATGGTTTTAGTACATTATTAAATAATACATATTGTTTGACAAATGACATAATATCTTAACATAATCAGTGTTCGCAGCGGAATAACAATTTGAGTATATGTATGAAGACATATACTCTACTCTGAGGTAATCATCCTAGATCGACAAAAGCTCCGCTTGCACACTACATCCTCGATCACAGCTCAACCTGCACATTTAAAAATACATGCAGGGCTAAGTACAAAAGTACTTAGTGGACACTTGCCGAAATTTACATACATGCATAATATTTTATTGTCAAGCCTTTCAATAGCAGTAATATACGAGGGTTTTCCTTTAAAGACTCGTATTTACCAAACATAATATCATTTCTTTCATCAATAACCCGCGCAGGTATTTTATATCATTAATCACCATATCAGTAACTCGTGCCGAGAGGGAGGCCTCCCTCTACGGACACTATGATCGGCCAACCCGCTAGATGACTCACGATCACAAGGTGTACACTAATTCCGAAGGGATTTGCGGTCCCATCCAGAATCCGAATTCGATTAACATCAGATAGGCAATTAATAATAAAACATAAAGCATTTAGGCATTGACAATATCATTTAAATTCATAAGCATAAAGTCTTAACAATTCTAATATATAATTTTAGTTTATACGTAGAAAGCCCACCTGAATAGTAGACTCACGGTTTAGCTCTAACTCTGGTGCTTGACCTTTAATCCGAGAAAACAAAATAAGATTCTAATTCTCGAAAAAAATCTCAATAAATGAGGATGCGTGAAATGATTATGCATGACTCATATTCCTTTAATTAAATTATGAGATGCTAATCCTATTTAAGGAAATAAAGCTCGTCTTATGAGGTCGGATTATTAATATTTAATAATCTACTCATCTTAAAAATAATCTAATTCACTTACTAATTAATAATTAGTAAGTCTTAAAATTAATCACTAATTAAATATAATTAGGATTAATAATGAGGGCCTAAAATAATAACTCTTATTGGGCTCAAAGAGGTTTTAGCTCAAAAGAATAAAATAGGCCCTAATTAATAGAATTCCCAGCCCGAATACAAAAAAATAAAATAAGTTAGGCCCAATTTTAATTAAATGGGAGAAGCCCAAATGAATCAAAATACAAAGCCCCCATCTCTCCCTTTCCTCTCGGTCCCTCTCAACATCCGCTCGGTTCCTCTCTCTCAAGTCCGATCGGGCATTTCGCCGCCCCTGCTCCGGCCGTTTCAGCCGTCGGCGTATCAGCTTCTGCCTCGCCAAGGTCCGGCGTCTTCCTCTCTCTCTTCAATTTCCCTCCTCAAGGTCGACAGAAGTAGGAAACCCTAGCTCTCCTCCCTGCATTTGAATCCGCCTCCACCGCCGTCGCTGAGCAACCGGCGAGCGGCCGCCGCGCTTGGTCTCTGCGGCTTCTGGATGACCGGCGAGGTTCGCCGCGCCGTCGCACGCCAGGGTTCGTCCGCTTGTCGCCACGGCCTCTGCCTTCTCCTTCCTCGACTCGAGTCCGAGGCTTCCTTCGGCGGGGCCGAAGGTCGCCGCTGCTGTTTAATTCCGACGAGCAGCGGGCTCTGCTGCCTATGTGTACCGTCGATTGGTCTCGTTCGCTCGCCGCCGCTGACTCGAAGCCGCGTCGAGCAGAGCAGTCAGCTGTTTCCTCCTTCATAAGCTAAGCTCTCTCTTCTTCCTTCATCCTTAGCGTAGTTTCTTCTCTACTATGAAAATGGCGTGTGGTTTGGAGTTTGGGGTTTTACTGTATTTGTCTTAGCAACATACGAACAAAGGCAGTCTAGGGGTACATCTTCTACAATTCTTATTTTCCTAGTGGTGAAAGAGTGCAGCCTGTTCTTGCTTTGCATAAGAGTTATTGGTGTTTGCACTATAAAGAGTGTAACTTTGCTAAGTTCATTATGCCTACAATGGTTTTCTATCATTGTGAAACTGATCATGCTTTGGTATGAATGCTTTACTGGAATGGATATTTGAGATAGAATCAATACCTTGAATGTTTGTGTTGGTTGTTGAATGAACTGAGATAATCTGGCAGTTTGGCAGAGTAATGAATAAACGATCTCTCTCTCACTTCTTCAAGTGTTAAGGTGTTACTGGAATGGCTTGAGGATACTTGGCAGAGCACCGAATGAAGAGCAGTGCAGTGTGGAATGGGAATGAAATGAAGATTAATAGCTGCTGAAATCTGAAACCAAATGAAGGTGTTCGGGTGTGAAAATTTTGCAAAATATGCTGCGGGAGCTGGAGTAAAAAAAAAATATTACATAGGCGTGGAGCTGGAGTCAAAAAAAATGTCCAGAATAGATGGCTGAGCATGCTTAAGGGATAGCTGCAGATTTTTTTTCACACACATACACTATTCCTTTTTTTTTTTAAGTGTTGGTAGATAGATAGAAAAATAGGGGTTTGTAAAGTGAAGTATAAACAGAAGCAATAATTCTTGTCTTGGAATTTCTATATCTGTAATATTGTATTGCATTTTTTTTTTAAATAAAATCCAACTACCGGGTTTTGTTAATATCGCGTGTTTATGAAACTACTCGATATCTGCTTCCTTTCTTAGCTAGAATAAATTCTAAATTAAATCCGTAGATTTAATTCTTCATAAACCGGAATAAATTCACGACTCAAGAAATAATAATAAAAATAGAAAAATAATTCTATTGTGATTAATAAATAACATGACTTCGCTAAGTCAGTTATGAATCTGAAATAATTATTGGCTTACTCAATAATTTTCATTGCGATTTTATTTACGCGAAACTACTGACTTGGTAATAAAATAATAATCCTGCTTAATTGAATATAATCCAGTGTCATAAGCTGAATTTAAATCATAAATAATTACTGGGCTTGATTTACTGAAAGATGAAATAATAATTATCATATTACTGGATTTAAATATAATAAAAGAGCGGGTTGTTACATATGATCTCAAATTATAATTCTAGCAATTTGATTTAAATAACACGATTTATGAAATCGGTTATAAATCTAAAATTTCTAATGGTATTGATTCAATCAACTGGTAATGCAAAGTTTCAAATGTGTAGCTAAACCAATAATTTAATTATTGGTTTGATTCATGACTGAATATTAAATCGCAGCTCCGTATCTCTTATACTCTTATACAGACTTTTGCTGAAATAATATTATCTGAACAAAATAATCACAATAAATAATTAAAAGAATTTTATAACTAATGCACATATTTAATCTAATATGTATTTAAAAGAGCGGGGCATCACACACGATCAAAGTCAATGTTGAGGGCTCTATTGATCGTTTCAAAGCTATTCTTGTTGCTAAAGGCAATGCTCATACTTTATGGTGTTGATTACTGTGAGACTTTTTCACTTGTGGCCAAACTCACCTCCATTCGACTTCTTGTTTCGTTGGCAGCCCGTCATCACTGGCCTCTTCACCAACTTGATATCAAGAATGCATTTCTTCATGATGATCTCATTGAGGATGTCTATACGGAGCAACCATCTTGTTTTGTTGCTCAGAGGAGGTTTAGTTAATTTTTTCTTATCTTCTTAAAAATTTAGGCAATTTTTACAAATATTTTCAAAATTTAAGCTATTTTTTTATATATCTTAATTTCAGATTACTTTTACAGATTACTCCAAACTTTGAGCTATAAACAACAATTAATCCTTTTAATTATTTGTCGTACTCAATACCAATGATTTTTTATGAGTTAACCCTATCCAATATGGAGTGTGATGCTGTTTTTGTATTGTTAATTAAAATTTATTACGTGACGAACAAGCACGAAAATGTGCTCCACACTTCACCAATTTCTGGATAATTGACTCTCCAAAAAAAAATTCTGGATAATTGACGCCATAAAATATAATTATAAAGGATTAAAACTTAAAAGTCAAAAAAAGAAAATAGCCCTATGTTTTAGCATATAAGATGCATAGAAAGCATATTCCCAGTTATCTATCCACTGCGTCCACGCTTAAGACCGTGTTTGGCATACGCCTTCAAAACTTCAACTTCCAAACATTCAGATAAATTTCAGCTGCATACAATCTCTCTTCCAACAACTCAAATCGTCAAAAATTTAACATTCCCTCTAGCAAAAGATCGAAAAGAATCATGGCGACCCCACAAATTTTGCAGACGGAGCAGGATCTTCTTATGTATGCGTCCCTCTTTCCCAAAGGTTCGCTTTTTTTAATTAATTTTTTATTGAATCGATTTTAAGTGATTTGATCTGATTCGTATTCATTTATATCCTTTTGTCACTTCAATTTTTTTAAATAAATTTTAATTTTGTGTATTCGGAAAGGCGGTAATTTTTGTGTTGAATATGGCTGCAGATGAAAATGTGAGACCTCGAGGCGTGGAAATCGAGAAGAAGATTGAGTATCTCGAGAACTTGGCCGGAAATGTAATTTTTCTGATTCTGTTTCATTTATTTGTTTGTTGTTATTTTTTGGGTATGTTGGAATCAAATGCAATTTGTGCATCCTCTATGGTAATTCATTGGTCTTTGTCATCGAAATCTGAATCTGGAAGGTTTGTGAACAAGTTCAGTTTTTGAAGTAATTAAGTCTAGCTATTGCTGAAGCTACGAGATTGAAATAAAATGAACAGGATGGAGCTTTGTTAAATTAATAGAAGTTGGTTAAATTCGTGATGGAGTATAATGACATAGTAGCTTGAATCTTTTTATTGTTTTCTTCAGTGGGTTTGTTTCTAAAAACGAAAAGAAACTATTAATATCTGAGGTAGCTGTAAATGTGAAACTGGATAACGGGAAAGATCATTGCAAATATGGCAACTCTTACTTGATATTAGTTGCTCGATTACACGAACTAGTTGATGAGAAGCTATTTTATATTTTGTAGGTTAGGAACAGGAGATCTCGCAGATGGTTAAATGATCGCTTGTTGATGGAGCTCGTTCCTCGGTTGAATGCTGAGGAGATTAGAGGATTGTTTGCTCCACCGCCATGGGGTATGTTTATTTGGAGAATGCATTAATGGTTTAAAAATCGAGTTCTTGACATGAGATGTTGTATGTTGACAGATTATTCATATAAGTCTTTTCCATTAGCTGAGCGGTGCCTACTTTATGCACGTGCTTTGAGCAACAGAATATCCAAGCATCTTGGATGTGTACACGTATAATTCTGATATATTACAAATTTGTTCTTCAGGTGAGGATGTGCCTCGTTCAGCATTTTGCATGACAAATGTGGGGGAGTGGGATAACTTCAGAAACATAGACATGGATAAGGAGGTTCTTTCATGTTCCTTGCACATGAAGTTGGGTTTATCTTTTATTTCTCAAGAACAGACAAAATTTTGATATCAGTAGCTTTTTACTTTAGATGAGTACAAAATTTAGAAGGTTGATTATCTACGAGCTTGTCAAATTGTGAAAAAACTTATCTTGACTGGTGGGCCGATTAGCCTTGTTTTTACCGTGTATCAAATTTTTTGCTGTGGCGTCCTGAAACTGCTTTCATTGGCTTAAAAACTCACCAACCAATTTATGAATCGGAGATGGGGTACTATTCAGATTTTTTCTATTAAAATCCTTAGTTAGATGCAAGCACGCACTGATTCTTGCATGTTTTGTTCTCAAGATGAGGTGATTCTCCGGAATCAGAATTTTGATCATGATGAGGTTTTTTACCACATTTTTCCCTTTATTTGTTTTGTTGTATATGTGTTGTCACAAAATGTTCCGAAAATAGGCTTCCAGTCATCAGGATAGCAGCAACCTCATCATGATGTATTCAGATTACCTAAGTAACAATTATTCCTATAGAATTCTTGTTAGTTTTAAAAAAAGTTTGTTCTAAGACTTCACTGCTTTTGTGTGTGCGTAATCATGAGGGAGCATTTATTAGTAAGTATTTGCATGCAGAGCAAATATTTTGTCAAATTTTATGATCTTCTCTACGAGGCATTGCTTCCCTTTCTCAGAAATTGTAAAGACCATATGCTTGGATATGTTTTTGACATTTAGATGGAAATGTGGAGAGTTCTCTCTCTCTCTCTCTCTCTCTCTCTCTCTCTCTCTCTCTCTCTCTCGTTTATTGGGGTGTTGGAGGGGTGGTAATTATCGGCCTTCTACTTTTCCCCTTCTTCTAGGCATCAATCATGGAATCGCTTGAAAACTCATCATCAAAGAGGAGAGATCGCCAAGATGCTGACAAAGTTGCTGTACTGACTGCCTGGCACCGTGTAGATGGTAGGACTAGGGAGGCACTTCGTCGTTGTTATCTTACGGACTTGGTCAGTGGATATGAGGTAAATATTTGTTTGATGAAATATAATGTTTTCTTCTTTTCCACTATTTTCATGGTGAGGATTCTTCAATCTCCATCCTCCATGCTTATTATTGGCGATTATATTAATCACATATCTTCTCATAACTTATTTGTGCTAGTATTTTCTGTGACCATTATGTAATACATGCTCTTGTTCTTGTATTCGTAAACCATTTCTTTTTCAGACTAATCATATTATTCTTTCATGCAAGTGATTTCTGATGCACTGAAATATGTCGTTTCAGGAATGTGTACGTTCGTTCGTCAAGGACAGTGGGAACAAAGATGTTCTAGTCCTGCGCGTTCAAGATCCTTTCCACCGGTTACTACTACATGGCGTTTGTGAGGTATTTTCTTCCATACTATTTATTTTATCACGCCTTGATTCCCCTCTTTGGAGGTTTCCAATGGATCACCAGGCTTGTATATTTGTCCACGAGCACGACGTTTTGACAAATTATTTTTTTTCAGACAAGAGGGAGTTTTGTGTAAGACCGTCGAACATGTCCTAACCCCAACCCAAACACTATAAAACGTTAACAAAATTACAAATATGTCATTGGATATCCGTGACGAATTTGGACTCATCAGACAATCTTACACAAGTTTTAACGTAGAAATTGCATATTTTGCTTCCAATTTGTTACACATCAGATTTTATAACTTGACACGAATGCTTTTCCACAGTTCTACAACCTCATCTCGACCACGGTGGCCCAGTCGAAAGGTGGCAGTGCACCCGTGAAGACGACTAGGATAAAGAAGAAGCAGTCGCCGTCGTCGGAGCTCCCCAAGATAACACTGTGTAACTTCCTGAAAATGGCAAAAGAAGGGTTCTGGTGATCCCTTGTATCTGTGGAAGTGTACCATAATAACTAGCTTGTAAATTATATCTACTACAACAAGGTGCTTAGATTTGGAAGTGTTTCCATTTAACCGTTGTAATAATTGCCCTAAGCTAGATAGGCTTGTTGTGTAGAAATGCCTCATTTCTTCACACACACGGGCTGACCGGCTTCGGGCCTTCTGTACTTCACTTTATTTCATTCAACATATTGTATATTTGTTAATTGTTAATTTGTTTTGCTTTAACCAAATTATAATAAATAATCTCTCTGATATTTTGGCACTATTATATAGGTTCATTTCTCAACGGAAGACGCCTAGATCCGAAATAAGCGAAAACAATTCCCAGACGTCATTTGATTTCGTTGCGAAATATTGAGAGGTGTTTGATCCTTGGTATCCAGAAATGGAATGAGAATGGAATGGTGATTGCGTCCATTCTCAATCCAATTGGCTGGTACAGTCTTTGTGATGGGAATCGTCATTCTCGATGGAATGTCTATTCTCATTTATATGAGATTAGTCATTCCTCTTCTCTCCTGTGGTATTGTCTATTCCCACGGATATAATATTACTCAAAAATAAAAGTTTATTTATTTTTAATTAAATAATAATAATAGTAAAAAAATTAATTTTATTAATATAATAAATAATAATAATAATTGTCAAAAAATTAAATAATTTTAATAAGAATATAATATAATAAATTAATAATAATAACAATAATAATAATAAATAATAATAATAAAATGTAACAAATAATAATAATAATAATAATATTGTGTTAATTTTATTTCATTCCAATCCATTCATTCCTTGTAAATACCAACCATGATAATCCTATCATTCCATTCCATTCCAAAATTCATTTCATTCTCTTCTAATTTCATTCCTGCATACCAGCCATCACCTTAAAGTAATTTATAAAAATAAGTTTCAATAGCTTCTAAGCACCCTCGAAAATAAATTTCTTAACTCTAATTTATTTTTTCATAATTTTATAAGTAATAACAATTTTATAATAATAATCTAATTATCCTTTGTTATTTTTATCGTACATACTTTCAGTTTTATCTTTATTTAAATTTTCTTTCTTTAACTATGTTTTTTGTTTTCTTTGATTCATAATTATCTTTTTAGTATAAATTTAATTATCCAAACACTTTCATAATTTAAAAAAAAAACTTGAAATATTATATTATAAGTTATTGAGCTTATAAACTCTGTGAAATAAATTTAATCAAACACCCTCGTTATCTACCAAAAACTTTAGAATTTTTTATAGAAACGACTCTCATCTTATAGTTTATGCTTTGAACTTTAAAGCTCTTTATAGAAATGACCCGAGCGCATTAGAAAGTTGAATTTGTTTGTCGAATTCTCACATGCGATAAATGGGATGTAGATTAAATTGATTTCGTAAGAATGCTCTTCCATTTCAATCAATGTAATTTTGTATTCATTTATTGTATTAAATAATAGAATCCAACAAGTTGATTCGAAATTTTGAAATATTAAACATTTCAATCATAATTAAACTGTGCTTAACCCTTGTCGGCATAATATTTATTGTAGTACTCCCTCCATTTCATGAATGATGGCTCATTTTAAAAAGGGAAATCCTTTTATCTCACAAAAAATTATTTCATCAGTCCCACTTCAAATGTCTTAGAACATCCGCATTGGGGTTACATGATAGTCTACTTTATGAGGGGGGACCACATGGTGTAAAGAGGCTGCATTGGGGTTACATGATAGCTTACATGATAGATTTAGTTTTGATTTTTCCATTTTTCATTCAAGTTAAATTTCATAAATTTAAATTACACAATTTACTTTAAATTTAAATTGCATTAATTTTGAAATCCTAAAAATTACATAAAACTTAATAAAATAAAAACAAATCCTACAAATAACTATTCCGGCCCTAGAGGTCCGAAACGTGCCCAAACATGCTCCATCAAATCATATTGAAGCGCGGCGTGCAACTGCCTATCTCGGAGAAGGGTATCTCTTTGCACATATTCCTCGAATGAAACTGGGGTTGCTCGACCACTCTCCGTCGAGTCACTGCTAGACGTCCCATGTCCCGCGTCGTCATCTCTCCAATTGGTTGCTTCTTCACCTTCGTGCTCCACAATCATGTTATGGAGAATGATGCAACACAGCATGATGTCCCGGAGGTGCTCCAGGTACCAATTCCGCA